>NW_026692134.1:610833-1221666 GCF_021218885.2 Marmota monax | reverse complement strand
TCAGATATAAAACAAATGTGTGACACATTAAGTAGTAAGCATTAAATAACTTTAGCTTCATTATTTTTTCTTTCCACTCATTATTTCTTCTTCATATTTATTCAATGAACAGAATCTGCAATGACTGAGGTATTAGAATCCTTGTCATGGAGATCCTTATGGATGAGGTGAAATATAATAAAGACTTTGATGTATTTTCATTTTTAGAAGAAACTGAGAAATTTAAATGAGGATTATTAAGTAGTTAAATTGCCTTCACACATGTATTTATTGTTAGTACTTTTCCATTCAGTGTTTTATACCTTCTATCTATTAAAATCTTTATAATTTAAAACACTTTCCCAGCCATGGAACTTGATGCTGGCTCCTCTCACTCCCTTCCATAGTTATGTGAATCCATACTTTGGGAAGAGAATCTATTACACTTAAATTAGTAATTTTAAAACTACTCTAAGATGTAGGACAGCAGGAAAGTTTCTAAAAACATGTTCCATGTGTTTTTCTTCTTCTAACAATCATTATAAATAAAAGGTGATTTGCCTGCATTTTGGTTAATTATCACTTGTATTCTAGATTTAATGTGTGATAGTAAACTTTAAATCATTGCAGCTTCAGATGAGGAGCAGTTTACTTCTATTTAAACCACTTTAGGATAAATACAATGAGCAGCTTTGCTCCATGTTAAAGAGCTCATGACTGCAATTCCATTTCCTGATTCCCTTCAATATGGAGTGGTATCTGACTGAGACATCGTCCTGACAAGCGGAAGGGTATAAATAGAGGAGAACAAGAACTAAGTTAGAATCATGATGATAAAAGTGATGAAGTTAATCAGTTAATTGAAGATTATCTAAAGAAAGAAATTTCACCCTCCATTAGCTTTAGTACACACAAACAGAGGAGATTACAGGACGCTGATGTATTTTCCCTAAACATGCTAGATTTTAACAGCATACTTTATTAGTTCACAGCACTTTCATGCACTAGCAAATTTTACCTGTCAACTTTTGAAAAGAGCTCAACATCCCCCAAAATTCAGAATATCCCTTTATTATAATACACAATTAGTAATTTTAGAAAAATAATTGAGAGAGTCTGATATGATTGCCTCTGTTCTTCCAAATTATATTGCAGAATTAATATTAACAAACATTTATTATGATTAAATTCAAAGTATGAATAAACATATCTACTTAATTCTATGTTATTCAATAATTTAATTGTAAGGTAATAAATCTATTTGAATTTGAATATTCAAGGATTAGTCTCTGAAAAAGAAATGAATGGACATTGTAGTTGCTTAGTATTTTATAATTTGTTTGTTCATATATGTTGATAGTCACCACAGCATCTGATGCTCCACAAAGTGGATGGTTCTAAATATTATTACTGTCTCCCAATCTTAAGGGAAGACAAAGAGTCAGTCTTTCAATAGATAGAATAAATTTTTCCAAAAAACTATAATTAAATATTAAAGAGAAAAAACATTTTAATTGTAAGAACCAAACAACTTTTCACTCCTATGTAAGTGTATTAATTCAAGTAAAATATCATTTACTCACTAATTAACAGTAATAAAAATTTATTATTAAATCAACTCATATTATTTGAAAAGTTGTAAGCAATATTATTAGATATTTAAAGACAATTGAGAATACTTTGGCTGTTTGGTGAACATCCAAGTTTTCAATGAATTAAGAAAAGGAGATCAGAAACATATGGTTATAATTATTACATTTGTGCATATTAATTTTCCTCTGAAAAGAAAACCTGCAGAATATAAGACATAATTGGAAACTCTAAGGCAAGAAACTTTTACTATTCCTATGTACCCAAATCATTGCCCATGTCAGATGAAACCAAGAAACTGAGCATTTATGAGAGAAAAGTTTCTGCCATACTTTCAAGAATTTTTATTTCACAGAGATAATCATAGGTTTAATTCCTCTACTATTACTGTGATGCTTAAAATGTATCACCAAGGTTACCTATTCATTTGTAAACTGACCTAAAGGGAAATCTGTAAGTTTACAATAAACAGTAGGAAATGTGTTTGTTTTCTGGTGTTCAGCAGTTCAATCTTAGAATCTATCTATTCAAATTGAACCTTGAACCTAGGAACTTGTCTTTGATCACAATGTTATTTTTACCACCGAGATGTCAAAAGAGGAAAGTTGAGAATTACTGTCATATAATATTATAATGGAGAAGGAAAAAAATATAAATTCACAGAAATTACACTTACTTGTAATAAAACTTCAGTAGTTACATAGAATGTAAGTAAATATGATTTTGATAAAATTCATATCACATTCATGTGATAAATATTGACTTTCTGTATTACTATATAAGAAAATGCATATATTTAATTAATAAAATGTGGAAAATCAAATCTTTCATAATATATATCAATATTTAGTTCTGATTTTTGTCATGCACAATCATCATTATGCTATCATAACATCTAGAATGCAATTAAAGATTACATAATAACACTATAGAATAGTAAAAAAAGAAAAAAAAATTGGCAATTAACAATGAGCAACATTAATGATATTTTTACTGTTCTAGTTATAGGAAGTTAATATTTCAGTAATTTAAAAAATGGGTTTGTGTATTTAGTTAGTAGCAATGAATTTAAATAAAATATATATCTGTCACTATACATTATTTCACTATAGGTTAATCCACAATGGATTTGAACTAAAGCCATTTTTAGAAAAATGAACTTAAGTATATGAAGAAATACCACATTTTTTAAACTTCTTCTAAGTGTGGAAAAGTGAACACCACAACATTTTCAGAAAATTCCAAAACATTTTTTTTTCTAAGTAACCACAGGCTCTATTACCTAAATGTAGTTAAGTTCAAATTAGTATATTTTTCTCAGAATGAGGATGCAAGATTTTTTCTAATGTTATTTTTTTAAAAAACAACAAGTCAATTAATTTCCTTTTCAAAAATATAACTATGATAGAAATTAACTTTGGAAATCTTTTGACTGTTCAAATTATATTTTTTTTTACAATTAAACAAACAGCTAGTCCAGTGCCTTATGCCTGTAATCTCAGAGACTCAGAATTCTGCAGCAAGAGGATCACAAGTTTGAGGCCAACCTGGGCAACTTATTGTTACCGTGTCTCAAAATAGAAAATAGAAAGGACGGGGATGAACTTCAGTGGAGAAACTCAATGGTATGAGATTCAGTTCCTAGTAACAAGTGCCCCGCCACCAAAAAAAAAGAAGATACAAATTATTTCTTTCATGAGTGATAATAATGGCATTACTGAAGTAAAAACTAAGCACTACATCTATTTCAGTTGAAAAAAAAAGAACAAAAAACAAAAACAAAACTAAAGCAAACCCTTTCTTGGCACTTAAATATGACCCCTTTTTTATTTTTTTAACTTTTTAACTGACTAACTGGTAAGAAGGAAATTCTAACATTTTATTACTTTTTCCTCAACTCATATGCTTTCCATTTGTTTCATATGCATTCTAAAACATTAGGTATAAGATCTAAAATAAAACTTGAAGTTCTTTGTTAATGCAGTATGATGAATTTTTTTTTATTTTCATACAAAATAATATATGAATATTTGAGAATATATATTTATATCAGTATTTTGAGCCTTAGTTTAAATAAACATATTTAAAATTATCCTCAGAATTTATACTAATACATAAAGTGCATAATTACTTTTTATAGTTGTAAATATTTTATGTACATATTATTATTTAGAGGCACTAAAAAAACCTCTTTTCTCCTCTCAAAACATTGTGCTTTCAAAGATATTTTCATAGTTATGTTTCCTCCTGGAAGCTTATTTTAAAGTACAATAGAAAAATTTGCAGTAAAATTATAGTCAAAAGTCTCTGTGTAAGAAAATAGTTATATCATTTGCATACATAACTTCTAGAAATTGTTCCAAAAATACTTCTACAAATAAAAAAGGATTTGCTATAAATTATAGGTGATGTGCAGATTGTAATGCTTGTGATGATTATTTCATTGCTTTGTAATTTTATAAGGAATATATTCAAAATTAAATATAGTTTATCCCAACGTTACTTGTGATTATACAAACCTTAGGAGAATTCTTTAATGTTACTTAACTTCTCTAAAGCCTGCTTTCTGGCTTTCTTGATATAAATTGATTATGACAATGTTGATTTTCAATTCTGAAGTATAATTATCAGAATGGAATCAAATAATATGTCATTGTCAAATCCATGTATAAATATTTAAAAAGTTTAACTAGTCTCATTTTAAATGATCAGAAGAAGTCAAATGTGAGAAGACTTGTGAATTCCTAAAACACTCCACTGTTAGGTTGATGCACTTATTTAACCGTATTGTACTATTTCTTGAATTTCTGTATTTAAAATTATAATTTCAGTTTAATTAACTACTTCATATTCTTTCCTAGACTTTTTGTTTTCTATATTCTTGAAAATTTGGATTATCAATTATTATTTTTTGTATTTGCGATAACAAAATATTTTCTCCTAATTATTTTATCTAATTTTTGCTTTGGCAACATTTTTATATATTAAAATGTCAATGTTATTTTTATTAATCTTACCATATTTATTAAAAGTCATTGTAAAACACATGTACACAATCACATATGCTCATAGGCATATATAGTAAATGTGGAGAAGGAATCTAATGAAAGCGTGCTTATTTTATAAAATGTAATACCTTACAGTTCATTCCAATATTTTTTTAAATCTGCTTACAAGTACAAAATTATTTATTATTTCAAAATAATCATGGTTTGAAAATCTGACACATGGTTTCGAATAGATTATTTGAAATATGTAATTTTTTGTCTATCTTAGAAATTGTTTTTTGTTTTTTTGTTTGGGTGTGAGAAAATTAATAAAAAAAATCAAGTGGCCCTGGCATTACCAGGCAAGAGTTTTCTTCTTAGTACTTATATTTATGGCTCAAACTGCATTTTTAAATGACTTGACATGGTAAGAACAACAACAACAACGAAACATCACTTTCATTAACTAATTATTTAAATTATGATGTAATTTTTAAAGCTAAATGGACATTAGACATTAGTTTATACCTTCACCACCCATGAAAACTCTCTTCTTTTGAAATCCTGCTGAAAGGAACTGCCTTCTAATCAAGTTCATTAGGCTGTGGAATTAATTTGTGCATTCATTTCCTACTATTTAAAGTATCACTCTTTTTTCTCCAATGTTTTATTTTAAGCTCAGTCAGCTGTATTGCAGTACTCCTGTTTTACTTTACATTTGAAAATATACTGATCATTATGCTTGAATAAAAAGGAATGCATGAGAGATAAATGTCTTCATTTAAATGTTTTTTTCATAGTATATTAAACAGGTAAAGGTAAGGCATCAACATAGTGCTGTAGCTGTATATAGCATTCACATTCATATAAAGTTATTTGGATGACAAAGCAATGAAAGGAGGCTGAAAAAGAATTGGAAAGGCAAAATGTAAAAGTACAACATGACAGACTTTCAGGATATGTTTTGGTTTCTACTGATCCTAAGTCAAGTATTACAAATTTATAATAATCAAACATCACTAATGATTTCAGAAAAGTGTTTTAAATTATTTTTCAAAATTTTGTTTTCTTTTATTATTTGGATTTCTATTTCAAATACCCAGATAATATACAAAATTATACAAATAGGATTATTCATGAGTAGCTGGGATTAGCCAAAAGTATCACCATATCCTGCTCTGAGGCCACCCTCAGAAACTTAATAAGACCCTGTCTCAAACAAAAGAGATAGCAATATAGCAGAGTGGTAGGGAAATTCTGGGTTGAATCTCCAGTACCACACAAACACACACACACACACACACACACACAAGATCTTACTTAAAATAAGTTTGTGGATGCTAAAAATTAATAAAGAATACCCCGAGAGTTGAGCAAAATGATCGAATTGTTTTCAGTGGAGAAAGAAGTCAAATTATCAAATGTTGTAGGAAAAACAGCAAAATGAGAAGAAAGCAGGAATGTCTTCAAGATATTTAGTAGAACAAAATGGAAGAAAAAGTTGTTAATAAGAACAAACTATTATTCAAACATTAATTCACCAGAATTGAAAATATATATGGTATTTTTTCCTATCACTCTTATCAAGTAAAGCACTTGAAGGATTAACTGTTTCCCCATGAAGGTAATGTGTGAAGTTTCAACAAAGATAAGCCATATATATTGATACCTTTAATTGCACAGCTAAGATAAAAAAAAAATGATCTAAAATTGACCGAATAGAATATGTAGTGTGTGTGTATTGATATGAGTGCATGCATGAATATGTGTGTTTTGTCTCAGATGATCTTAAATGATGAAAGGAAATCCTGAACAAAGAAAAATAGAAAAGAGATCAGAAAATAAGCCTCATCCTTTCTGTAATACTTTGGAAATCATAAGTAATCATTTGAATATGAAAATAAATAAAAAAGTTATAAGCACAGTAAAAGACAAGGAAAACACCAAGAATTAGAATCTCTTTTTACTGAAATCAAGTGGTGGAAGAGAGACAATGGAAGAAGAAAGAGAAAAAAACTAAGAACAAAATAAAGAAGAAAAATACATACCGAAGAACATCATAGATCATGTCAGAGGCCTATGAGAACAAACTCAGGTTCAATGATTTACTAGAAGCACAGAAAGCACACCAAAACTCTGTTGTATCATTGGTTATAATTTATTACATCAAAAAGGTACAAATTAAAATCAGCCAAGACAAGGTGAACAGAGTACAGGGAGTCACTAAACCTGAGCTTGTAGTTGTTCCATCTCTCTGGATATATGCATACAGCACTTAATTCTATCAGCAATGAAGCAATGATGTAATACAGTAATCCTCCCATATCCATGAGAGTTATGTTCCAAGACCGGTAGTGGATTCCTGAAATCAAAGATAGTCCTGAGTTCCAACTATTAGCATTTTGATTCTTCTATGATCAATCTGAAAACCTAGACGTATGTTCATAAGACTAACAGGTAGTTGGTTGATACAGTGGAGATACGCTGTCAGAGGAATAATTCCTGTCACGTGTGGAACAAAGTACCATGTAGCAAGATTTCATTATAGTACTCAGAACAATATATGATTCAGAATTTATAAATAGTTTAAATCTAGAATTTTCCACTAATATTTTTGGACTATGGCTGAATGCAGAAAACTGAAATTATGAACAGAAATAAGAAGTAAAGGGCATTATATTGTCAACTGTGTAAGATATTATTCATATCTAACGATAGTTTTGGAGATCAGCCCAGAAACATGGAGTGCTCACATAACTGACCTTAACTATTCAATATCAAGGTTTCTGTCCTGGACCAGAAATCAACATGACACAGCATGCCCCAGAAGCCCAGAGGAAAAATCTTTTACCTTAACTCACATTATTGTCATAACCTATTTTACTTGGTTCAAGATCCAAGGTATCTGATGATACTCTTCAAAGACTTTTTTTTTTTTTTAGAAAGAGAGAGAGAGAGAGAGAGAGAGAGAGAGAGAGAGAGAGAGAGAGAGAATTTTTTAACATTTATTTTTTAGTTTTTGGTGGACACAACATCTTTATTTTATTTTTATGTGGTGCTGAGGATGGAACCCAGCGCCCCGTGCATGGCTGGCGAGTACGCCACCGCTTGAGCCACATCCCCAGCCCCATTCAAAGACATTTTTATGAAACAAAATATCCCAGGAGTTTACAGACTATCTTCTAGAAATTTGTCAAAGGTAAGTAATTTCTTCAGAAATATACAGAATATGAGCACCATGAAATCTACTGAGCTAGCCATTTATTCTAACATATGCATATATACATGTATGTAAGTATGTATATATTCTTACATATGTACGTACATAATTATACATAAATCAGTATATATGTATAGACACATACATGTGATTTGCTTTATATATTTTAGTTGCTCGCAGAAACAACTTAATATAAAATTATTATACATCAAAGACAAAAATAAATGCCACTTCAACAAATATATGGGTTTATAAAAAATTATAAGGAAAACTGACACATATTTTAGTATTATAAAAAAGTTTAAAGTAAATGTATAGCATGTGGGGAGGGGGGAGGGGGGAGGATGTGAAAGGCAGGGAAGCACAACAGACACTAGTATGGCAATTTGTAAATCAATGGATGTGTAACTGATGTGATTCTGCAATCTGTGTATGGGGTGAAGGTGGGAGTTCATAACCCACTTGAATCAAAGTGTGGAATATGATATGTCAAGAAATTTGTAATGTTTTGAACAACCCACAATAAAAAATTTAAAAAGAAAAAAAAATGTATAGCATGAATAAAATTAACAAGCTAATTATTTGAAATAAATTAAGTCAATTGACTACTAGATAATCACAAAACAAATTAATACATTTTTGTAAAATATAAAAATAGTGACCAAACTATTAATAAAAAATCACATTACTAGTTTATTTAACTATATTGGCACATTTTAAAATTGCATAAAATAAATAATTTTCTAGAAGAATATATAAAACAACTTTAGATGGTCTTACTTACAATAAGAACATAGCCAGTTTTTCAAAAAACTGACTTCTTCTAGGTCTAGGTGGTGTCCTTGAATCTTTAACTATTTAAAGATCCAAGAATTTTTACTCTATATTAACACTTCCACAAGAGATAAAGAGAAAAACTTTAACTTGAGTTGTAGGTCAAGTATAACACTTTTGCTAAAACCTGAAAAAAAAATTGTCTTCTAAAGGAAGCAACTGCATATCCACCTCAAAAATGTATATCAATTCAAAATCCATAAAGTATTAACAAACAGATCAGACTATTAAAATATGGCTAAGTCAGATTGTCTAAGAAATACAAAATGGGTTCAACAGGGGAAAGTGCCTAACAGTTACTAATCATATAATAAACCTAATTAGATAAACAATATAATCACCTTCACAAACAATGAAAAAACACTTGACAGAATTCAGGTAATATTAGATAAAGACATTTTAAAAATCAAGAAGAACATATTTAATGAGGTGACACTAGTCTCATCCCAAAATTTGACATAAAACATAAAATGAAGAAACAATTAAACACCCGAAACTCATCTACTAAATTCAGTACAGAAATAATAGAAGCTGGGCATTTTGTTTACTATTTATCTTTCTCCTGGAAACGTTAGCTATATTGTACAAGTGGGAAAAAAATAGAAATTTAATAATTTGAAAACACATGTAAAAATAGCAAGTCACCAAAGATATGATTACAAGGTATAATGGTCTTCAGAATCAAGTCACAACTAAAATAAACAATAAGAGAATATAATAAACTGGTAGAGTAAAATTAATTTACAAAGTACTGTTCAACTTAAATGTGTTTTAGTGTGAATTTTTATTTATTTATAATTATATGTTCATATATATGTATATGTACATATGTTTGTATGTTTATATATATACGTATATACATATATATATATATTATATATATACGTATATACATATATATATATATTATATATATATGTATATACGTATATATATATAAACCATACACATGTACATATGTCAAAATACCTAACATAAGAAAGGACATATTTTACAATTTAAAAAAAAATATGTAAGAAAAATAACAAAATTTATACATTGTATTTGTTTAGAAAAACTACAATATGCAAGTAAAGAATTAAAAAATACAAATTGCATTTATATTAGAATGATGTTTTAAATAACACTGTAATAATTTGCTCCATTTTTTGACTCAGGATTTAAATTTAAAGGGAAGAATATCTAACTTACTGATGCAATTTAATTGCAGTATCTTCTCCCTGGGTGAACAATATTCACCCTAAAATGTTTGTGAGTTCTCACCCTCTCTTCCCACCCCCTAATGTGATACATCTGCTTTAGAAATAGCAAAAAGGAACCAAAGCTTGCATTTGGAAAACAGCAGGAATAGAGGTTCATTTGTTATTGCACAAAGGTTTATGTCAGGCAAACAAAAAGAATGCTAACCTCCCCTGGTGGACAGTAACGCCTACATCTGAAAGCTTCTACAGTTGGTCTCATGCATTGAAAAAAACTCTCACAGTGAGAATATTCACCACAGAATGGCAATGTGACAACTGGGTGTGTTTAATGCCATTTATCTTTTAAAAAGTCTAAAAATTGCCCAAACAGCTCTAATAAACGGAATTTCTTCCTGCTTACTATTTTCTTTAATTTTTTTTTTGTATTTAATAAAAATATTACCCAGAAAGTAATGCTACTTGTATGCTTTTTTATTCAGAAAAGTCTGTAAAACTAAGTATAATTTAATTATGACACAAAATAATCCATGGATCATATAAAATGTCTTAAATTAATCTAATACTAATTTTACTCTTACAATCTTCAACTAAGTTTGTATTAATGAAACTTGATTCTGTAGTCTACATTATTCAAGTTTGAGCACAAGGAGTCAGACTGCTTTTTTTCAATATATGTAAAAGCCAACATTTTTGTTAATATGATTCAGTGTTAAAACCAGATACAGCATAAAGTACAATATAATAAATGTTGAAACCAAACTGCCTAGTTTAAATCATGGATAATCAAGATTAAATTGTGCAACTTCAGGCAAATTACTGAACTCAATATAATTAGTGTTATGGTTTAGATATGAGGTTTCCCTCAAAGGGTCTTGTGTGAGACAATGCAAGAATTTTCAGTGGTAAGATTATTAGGTTATGAGAGTTATGGATTTATCCACTGATATGGATTTACAGGGTGGTAGCTATAGGCAGAGGAAGAGTGTGGCTACAGGCAAGTCACTGAGGGAGTGCTTTGGGGTTTATATTTTGTTTATATTTTGTGAATGGAGCTCTCTTTCTGCTGCCTGATTGGTAACCTCTGCAATATTCTTCCATCATGATGCTCTGCTCCATCTCAGGCCCAGAGATATAGAGTTGGCCATGAAATGGACTGGAAACCTCTGAAGCCATGAGCTCCAAATAAACTTTTGACCTCTAATTGTTCTTGTTGAGCCTTTTGGTCATGGGTATGAAAAAGCTGAGTAAAACACTTGATTTCTTGGACTGTTGAATGAGAACAATAGAAATAACCGTCACAGAACTCTGGATTTAATCCCTAGCACTGGATAAATACGTAAATGCATAGTTTTGTTCATTTTGTGCTATTAAATTAACACTTGACAACCATAAGAAACTTTACAATATATCTTTCGATTTGTTGAATTATCATAAGTGTGCTCCTAATATGCTGGTAATAAACCATATCAATCTTTGATAGACTTAATTTAAAAGAATATAAACACTTTATCTATCAATTCAATGTCAAAAAGATTAGAGTTACCTTAACAGTTTTCTTCTTTTTTTCTGCCCCTGGTAATTATAATTTACTCCCATTTTCTAGTATTTGACATTTTTTAGAAAAAAAAAATGATGAATTTTTAGAAAAAATGAAATGGTGCAGTATTTTTCTTTCTGTGACTGGCTAATTTTACTTAGCATAATATCTTACAGCTTCATAGTTTCAAATACAAGTATCTCCTTTATAAAAAGGAATAATGATATTCCATTGTGATCTATTCCAGATATCACAAATTTTGTTATTCATTCATCCATCAGTAGACACTTAGGTTGTTTCCATACTGTGACTATCATGAATGATGTCCCAATGAATAAACCATAGATTTCTCGCTAAATTGCTGATTCCATATCTTTTTGGCATATACTTATGGAATGGATATCAGGGAGATATAGGGTAAGCAGCATAAAAACTTGTGGTTATACAGGATATATAAGTCTATATATCTAATATAGTTCACTGAAATTAGAGTTCAGATCTGAAATATCCCATAAAGATCCATATGTTGAAGGTTTGATTTCCAGCCAGGGGTACCCTTAGAAGGTGGTAGAACCTTTAGAAGACAGGGCTAGGATAAGGAAGTTAGGTCATTTAAAGTATGCTCTAGGAGATATAGGGACTGTGGTCTTTCCTCTCTCTCTTTGCTTCCCAGCCACCATGATATGAACAGGTCTTCTCTGCTGTCCTCTCACCAGTACTCTGCTGCCATAGGCCCAAAGCACCTGAACTGAATCTTCTGAAACCATGAGGCCAAATAAAATTTTCCTCCTCATAAATCAGCTTATTTCAGGTATTCATTATAGTGCTAGAAAGCTGAATAATATATAGAGAAAATATTTTTGCATTGTATACTGAAGTTTGCTAATAGAGTAGATTTTAGTTGTTCTTAGCACAAAAAATAAAGAAGATGATTATGGATGATGAGAGATATGTTCATTACCTCATCTGCAATAAACATTTCTCACAAACACATACACATCAGTTTGCACATTGCAAATATGTATAAAAGTAATTCAAAAATTAATTTGGGAGACAAAATTGAGCACATATTGAGATCCACCAACTTATTGCTGCTTCAAGCACATTGATGTAATTGGTATATGTAAAAGAACCTAAAAATAAATTTGCCAATGCAAATGAAAATAAAGATGAAAGTTAAAACACTAAGTGTAGAAAAATAAAGTTGTGAAATGGATGTGGTATAGACCCCAAACAGAGGAAGTTTTAATTATGCTTTCAAAATCATTCAGAGGTAGGAACCTGAATCGCTACTTCAATATTCTGGGGGAAAGAATGTAATATTGATAAAAAATATGATACATCTGAATATTATAGGGAAATGTTTAAGGTAAGCTTTTTTAAGCAAGGAATCATAATCAGTGGTCAAAAATTTCAAGATACAAGCTTGGTGTGGTGGCGCATGGCTGTAATCCTATCATTTTGGGTGGAAGGCTGAGGCAGGTGGATCATGAGTTCAAAGTTAGCCTCAGCAACTTAGCAACGCCCTAAGCAACTCAATGAGACCCTATTTCTAAATAAAATATTCAAAAGGGCTAAGGATGTTTCTCAGTAGTTAAGCACCTCTGGGATTAATCCCTCACACACTCACACACAGACACACACACACAAAAAAATTATATTTATATGTGTGTTTGTGTAAAATCTATGTATATTCTCATTTTACATTCACTTTGAGTTTGTTGTAAACTTAATCAGAATAATTCAGATAATAAATGGCAGGACAAAATTTTCAGTGACAAAAAATTATCCAAATTTCAAACAAATATTTTGTGATTTTTCTATTGAATTGTTGTGTCATTCATGATTATCATGATTATCAGAAATCTTTCTGCCCCACAGGAGGACCATAAGCCAAACTTATCAAATCAGTTGCCCCAGAATGTTACTGTATACCTCAAGATTCCTAGCGGGAGTCATTTTTTAAATTTGCTCCATATTACGTATTAAAGCCAAGCTTATATTTCTTTAATTGAATAATCTATTTGATTTTAGGAAATATACAATTGTAATTTCTGATCTTTTTCCTTCTTTTTTACCTTTCTTACATTTTTTCTTTATAATAAATGACAGTCTGGTTTCTGCAAAGAATGTTTGTTGAGTGTGTATTTTCCTCTTTCTTCACTACATGTCAAGTGCAGTATTCTCTTTCCACTCCCTAGTCTCTTAATCTCTTTCCTCACTTCTGTCACATTATTTTCCCAAAATGTATTGTTTTGGCTCTGGTAACATCTTCACTACTCACACACCTTCCCTTCATTGATGCTTCTTCATTATGGTAACATATAAGCAAATTCATGGTCATGTTTTAATGATTAGAATTTTTTCCAGTTACCCTGTAAATGTTGCACTGATGTCCTACATATATATTTCACATATGTACATTTTGCAGTGACAATCCTTTCAGCATGAAGCAAGTACTATTTGACAAAATACAACCTGTGGATAAAGGACACTCAAGTCAGTGAGCTAGGCTACTTCAGAGCCAGTAAATATAAGGATAACCATCTAACTATGCACTTAGGTCAGTCATTTTCTTTCATAGATAAGGAAAAATTCTTATAATAGTACTTATAACTATGTAATAGATGTGTGAGTTGTATGTACCTATTCCAGATATCAGTTTACATTTTCTTCTGTGAATCTCACTCACCTAAAGTAGATTATAAAGCCCAGCATGTACTGGGGTCAACACGCTACCTTTCTCTAAGCATAGCCCATTATTTTCCTTACCTTAATTTGTTGTTGTTTTTGTTGTTCTATTTCCCTACAATTTCTGTGAAGGAAGAAATTTTTGTTCCTTTTGTTCACTGAAGTTCTAGACACTATGAAAAAAATAACACTGAAGCAAAACTAAGAAAAGGTATTTGTAAAACATTTGATCTTGTGCATACAGGAAAATTATTCCTAAATCACAATTTTTTTTTATAAATCATTTTTATAAACAAGGATCTTCTTTAAAATGTGTTAAAAATGTTCTTTTTCAACGACAACGAACTTCAAAGAAAATACAAACACTAAATTTCTTACTAATATGGTTCCTTTGAAAGAAAAAATAAGTTGAACAAAAACCTGAAGCTGTTATTCCATGAATTTTTGGTCTCCAATTTTTATAATTTTATCTTTCACTTAATAATTCAGTATGGATGGATCTGGACCACGGGGCTTGACCTCCCAGGGTAGTCTGCTCTGTACTTGAATCTTTTTTTGTTTGTTTGTTTTAATTAGATACACATGACAGTACAATGATCTTAACATATACAATTGAATCAGATGGGATATTATTTCTCATTTTTCTGAGTGTACAGGTTGCAGAATTACATTGGTCATACCCACAGCAATAATAATGTCTATTTTATTCTGCTGTCCTTCCATTTCCTCCTTCCCCTCCCCTCCCCTCCCCTCCCATCACTTCTCTCTACCCAATCTAATGTGACACACTTCTTTTTTTTTCTTCCCCTCACACCGCCATACTTGTATTCTGTACAATGAAGGGGGTCTCTTTACCTCTTCCATGCAATTCTCCTTCTCCCTCCCTTTAACTCCCACCTCTCTTTCCTATCTAGAGGTAATTTTCTTCTCATGATCTTCCTCCCTACCCCATTTTGAGTCACCCCCCTTATATCAGAGAAGACATTCGGCATACGTTTTTTGGGGGATTGGCTAACTCACTCCAGTAAGAATGGCAGCTATTATGAAGTCAAACAACAACAAGTGCTGGCGAGGATACAGGGGAAAAGGTACACTCATACACTGCTGGTGGGACTGCAAATTGGTACAGTCAATTTGGAAAGCAGTATGAAGATTCCTTGGAAAACTGGGAATGGAACTACCATTTGACCCAGCTATTTCTCTTCTCGGACTATATTCAAAAAAACTAAAAACAGCATACTACAGGGACACAGCCACATCAATGTTTATAGCAGCACAATTCACAATAGCTAGACTGTGGAGCCAATCTAGATGCCCTTCAATGGATGAATGGATAAAAAAAATGTGGTATTTATACTCGATGGAATAATACTCAGCACTAAAAATAACAAGATTATGGCATTTGCAGGGAAATGGATGGCATTATAGTAGATTGTATTTGAATCTTGAAAAGTTGTTCAAGTAGGAAACCTTTGTCCCCATCTTGAGCACATGTGAATTGAAATATTCTATCTGACCTTGTAGTTTGAGGACTCAAGTGTATACTGAAGGTTTACAACTTCAGGGGAAGGCTTGGTGAGTAAATTGTGAGTAATTTGATTCATTTCAGCTTTTTTAAAAAATTTTTAAATACACGACAACAGTGGAATGCATTACAATCCTTATTACACATATAGAGCACAATTTTTCGTATCTATGTATATAAAGTATATTCACATCAATTTATGCTACTTTTTGGGTATTACATGTACTTTTTTGGGTATTACAATTCTTAATACACATATATACCACAGTTCTGCCTTGAGCTGTCCATTGGCTATGTGTGTGAGCTATGCAAACTTGAACATATGAGAGGACTGGTCTGGTGTTGCTGCACTGATTGGGCTGTGTGATGCAAGTGTGCCTTTCCTCTCTTTCTTCCTGTGATCCCACACAGCACGTGAAATGTGTGTGACTTGCCAAGATGTCAACCAATCTGCTGACCACCAGACATCACCAAGCAAGACTCCACCTTTCAAACCTTATCCCTTGCTTTATTTGGTGAAATACTCTAATGAATGTCTTTCTCCAATAAATAGAGGGGTTCTGGGTGTCCTCTCTCTCTCTCTTGCTCCTTTTCTAGCACTGCTCAGCATGGAGCTGACTCTTAAGATTGCAGAGCCATCCTGCCCTCATTCTTAGAAATTTTTGGTTGTGTTTTGGATGGTTTCTTTGTAGTTTTCTCAGTTTATTGGTGCAGCCAGCTCTTTGAACCCAGCTCATCTTACCAGCCTGACCAACAGGTGATAGCAGACATTCCTACCTTACTCCTCTGATAGCAGACTGTTATTAATGTGGTGGGGAAATTTGCAAAAAAGCATTCAGAAAATATGACACACAAAAAAACGTATGTTGTTGCAGTGATATTGGGGGGATCAATTTTTTGATCATTCATAGTTTCTTTTCTTTTCTTTCTTTTTTTTAGTACTGGGGATTAAACTCGGGGGCACTTTACCACTGAGCCACATTCCCAGCCCTATTTTGTATTTTGCATTTTATTTAGAGACTAGGTATCACTGAGTTTCTTAGCACCTCACTTTTGCTGAGGCTGGCTTTGAACTCATGATCCTCCTGCCTCTGCCTCTGCAGTGGCTGGGATTACAGGTGTGAATCACCATGCCTGGATGATAGTTACTTTTGATCACAAAGGTGATCAAAATAAGTAAGAACCTTTATTATTGCACCCACTTCTCATTATTGAAAAACCTCTTTCCTGTAGCTGGAGTTTTATTCTTGGGTTTTCAGGGCCTGTGCCTTCCTTCTCTATTTATATTTTATGTCTTTTCCCCATTTGGTAGCCAGACATTGAAGTCTAGTACTTTTCAAAATACCATACATAAATCAGTAGTAAGACACTTATGGTCTGCTTAGAAAAGACTTGGGAAGTAATTGACACCTCTTGCTAAATCTTAGTTCAGAGACAGCAAACAAAAGTGAAAATCAAAATTAAAACAAAAAAATCCTAGAGAATGTGCATATTTTGATTTTTATAGTTACCGTTTAATTAGATTTAAGTCAAATTTTTAACAAAAGAAAGTTGCAAACTAAAAGCAAACAAACAAACATGGATAGGAAAGTGTGGCCCATCTAATTGGGAAACAAGAAAAGAATAGAAACTAACCCTGACAGCCTGATAATACAGCTGATATAACAGAAAAGTAGTTTTAAATGACTATTCTAGAAATACTCAAAGAACTAAATAAAGATCTAGAGAAAGGAAGAAAATGACATAAGATAAAAATGAAACTATGGATAGAACAAGAAATTCTAAAAAAATATATATATATATTTCGGAATTTAAAAATACAGACAAAATCAGACAATTTATTAGAGGGATCCAAAGGCATATTCGCAGAAGGGAAAATTAGCAAATTAGCATAAGATATTGCAAATTATTGAGTCAGAGAAAAATAATAAAAATATTTAAGGAGAGTGAAAAGAGCATCAAATACCTGTCGGATGCGATCAAGTGAACCAACACTGTTATGTTCCCTAAAAGCTCACATGTGAGACAATGCAAAAAGGTTCAGAGGAGAAATGATTGGGTTGTGAAAGTCTTAACACAATTAGTGAATTGATCTCTGATGGGATTAACTGAGTGGTAACTACAGGTAGGTGGGGTGTGGCTGGAGGAAGTGGTTAATTGGGGACATGTTTATGGGGTATATATTTTGTATTTGGAGCTGGAGTCTCTTTCTCTGCTTCATAATCACTGTTATGTGAGCTGCTTCCCTCTGCCACACTCTTCTGCCATGATGTTCTGCCTTACATGGAGCCCTGAAGAATGGGCCAGTTTGCAAGGGTTAGCTCTCAATCTAGTAGGTTTTAAAAAGCAATAAGGCCTTTGTTTGTTTGTTCTGTTTATCATCCTCTCAGCACATGAGTGTGTGTTTCAAAATTGTCATACAGATGAGCTCATAAATTAAAATTTCAAAAATATGGATCTAAATACCTTTAATTCATGTGAATAAAAAGGTTTCATTTAAACTGGGTATATAAATGAGAAAAGAACATTTTTATCAAGTTGCTGTTCTCCAAACTAAAGTTGTCTGTAATGACGATTTTAGACTTATAAGAATAACAAATTTAATTCGGGATTTATTTATATTATTTAATGTTCTGTAACAAAACCAAAATGTTATGTTATTTTTTACACTGAGCTAAAAATGTAACTGTATTTCTAAAACATAATGAGAGCTTGATCTGTTTAAAGGTTAATATAGGAAACATGAAAGTGTTTTGCTACTTTCCACAGAAAAGAAAAGTTAAAATGTCTTTCATCCTTTCTTTTATTCATGTTTTAAATGTAATGTTACATGAGTTAACTATCATATAGACTCAGGAAACAATATATGCCAACTTTATAAAATGCCATTTAAGAAAGAGGCAAAGATCAACTTCAGAACTGTAATACTTTACCTAAGCTTTGTCAAGAGCCCGCCTCACCTGAGATAAGACTCTGCCTCCCATCTTATTGCTTGTTTGAATGGGTACAGAACAGGCCAGACTTCAGCTCATTTAAAGTTATTTCCAAAACAGTGATGTTTGTTGTAAAGATCAGTTTGATCTCAAACAGGTATATAATGTATAACTCAGATAAAACTCAAGATAGCTATTACACAAACTAAATATGTTTTCACTCTTGTTAATTTCATTTTGAAGTTTTCTTGTAAACTTTATGATGGTTGTCCGTTAATGTTTTGCAGAGGTACTGCTTCAAGAAAATACAACATAGATTAATTTGAGATAATAAGCAATTGGTTCCACACCAATCCAGTAAATGTAAGTTTACTGGACAGATAGGATATAAGG
Organism: Marmota monax; assembly: GCF_021218885.2. Taxonomy (NCBI): domain Eukaryota; kingdom Metazoa; phylum Chordata; class Mammalia; order Rodentia; family Sciuridae; genus Marmota; species Marmota monax. The sequence continues at coordinate 1,202,775 of NW_026692134.1, read as the reverse complement.
ATAACTTCTAGTATTAATACAGATTTCAATTAAATAAAAAGGTAAGTGACTATAAGGTTATGAAAATTGAAGTTAAAGCTCAGTACTCTTACTTTAAGACTGGTGGAACTTGTTTGCTGGATGTTTAAGACCAAGTCAAGGTTTAAAGATTAAAGCTAAAAAAAAAAAAAAAATCAAGAAGACCAATATTTGCCTCCTGCCTTCTGAGTCAGCCTGAAACCAGGGAATGAGAGAACTTCTCTAAGGACAAGCTTTGCAAATCTGCGCCACATGACCTCCTGATCAGAGAGATTAATGAGACCACTGGAGAATGGAAAGCCAATCAGTGAACCTGCTGCAAAGAGGAGGGCCATTGGAAAAGGGAGATACCCCTGATATATCCAAGGAAAGCCACATTATCAAGTAGACCCTACCTAGCAGATGGCACTAAGAGCAAGAAGCTGATCTCAAATTCCCAAGAGTGACCCCGATGGGAACTCAGCTGACTCTTAACAGCAGGTTAAGGAAGAAGGTCAATTTGATCAGCTTGATCTTGAACACCTAGCAAAAATAGTTATAATCAAAATACAGCCATACCTGGACATTTTTTTTAAATAGTTCTTTTAATAGAACTTAAGACCTACACTTATGTCAGTCCTACAGTCCTGATGCCCCCGAGTTCAGAGACTGTTTTCCTTTTCAAGGCTCATATTTGCCCCTGCCAACCAAAATTAAACTGGCCTCTGTACCTTCATAATCTTCTTTACTCCTCAAACCGACATTTCACCTCATAACCAAAGTCTACTCATTCCAATAACAACACACACCAAATGTAGGATAAGCCCCTGAAATTATTCCCTTAAAGGGCTATAAACATCCATAGGGATTAACAAAGAAGCAGCCGGATTAGGAACCTCTATTCAATATAAAACAGTCAGCACAGGTTATTATAGATATACAACAGGTCAGAGGTTTGGTACTGACTTTACAAAATCAGTTAGACTCCCAAGCATCACTTGTCCTGCAAAACCAGTCAGGGAAGAATGTGATTTCCAGATAAACCAATCAGGAGTAGTTAGAGCAAGGTTAAATGGCTCCAGGATTACCTGAAATATGGAAAATAGGTCAATTTACTGTTCCTGCTAACAGGTTTATCATGGTAATTATCATTGTTGCAATGGTTGGATTCTGTTACACCTCATACATGAAATCTTTCTGGTGTAGGAAAAAGGTTATAGGTTGGGGGTTTCATGGGGGAGAAGATGGATGCTCAATCTAGAGATATGGAATAGACATTCACTCATGGGAATAATTTAACTAATGTTTATAGAAATACTACAAGTTCCAGCTCCATTATGTAATGATACAAAAGGGAATTATTACCTCATACCATGAGAATAGATTTTGTATCAATTCAGACTCCATGTGAAAATAGGTCTGACTCAGGAGACTTTTCAGGTCTGGAATGGTGAGTTTCGATATGATAAATCAAAAAACGTTATGCATCTTAACTTTTCCCTTTATAAAGGATTCCATCTCACAGCATGTGTATTATATTCCTATGTTTTATTTTTTGGAGCACATTCAAATACATTATGATGCTTCACAGAATATATCTTATATTAAATGTGAAAACTGTGCATTGTAGCACTGTATCAATCAAACCATATGACAGAGTTCAGAACAAACTGTTATGATTGTCAAAAGGCCAGTAACTACCTGGCTCCCTGTAAAATTAAAACAGCCATAGAAGGAAACACCTTCAGTAGCATTCATGCAGAAGTTACTAAGACATTTAAAGCACTGGGATAAATGATTTATCCGGTGATTAATAGGTGGAGTTATGGGGCTGGGGATGTGGCTCAAGTGGTAGCGTGCTCGCCTGGCATTCGTGCGGCCCGGGTTCGATCCCCATCACCACATACAAACAAAGATGTTGTGTCCACCGAAAACTAAAAAAAGTAGTAAATGTTAAAAAAAAAATTCTCTCTCACTCTCTCTTAAAAAAAAAATAGGTGGAGTTATTGTTGGTTGGCATCATTGCCTCTGCCTCCATGGCAGAAGTGACTTTCACCAAGAGGTCAAAAACAACACATGACCTTCAGCAATTCCATAAGAATTGCACTGAAACATGGCAAATTCAAGTACATATTGATTGGAAAATTCTGAGCAACTGTCCAGCAACTAAAAGATTCTGCTATACAGCTAGAAGAGCAAATCCAAGAGTTACAGTGGGCTCAGAGACTCCAGTGCCATTATAATATTGCCCTCTTTTGTGTTACTAGAGTTCCTCCCAATGACACTGAGATTCAATGGCAAAATGTATGCAATCATCTAATAATGGGACTTGATATTTTTCATAATGCTTCTTTGGATGTGATAAAATTCCAATCTCAGGTCCTGGATGTGGTTAATGTCAAAATACCTACTTTTCATAATGATGAAATTTGGGGCAGTTTAGATGAAGGAATTTCTTCCCTTAACCATTTTAAGTACTTTTCTACACATATAGCTGAGTTACTAACTATAATTATACTCTTATTTGTATCCCTGTTCTTATTTTGTGTAATATGTCAAGCAGGATGAAGACAATTAAACCATCAGTAAAATATGGTTCCAAGTTTAATCATGCTTCCTATGTGCCAAAGGAACTGGACCCCTGAAATCAAGGGAAGAGCTCCCAAAATCTGATTGGGTCTTAAGTAAAAACAGTAGTGTCCTCAGCTATATTACAAGTCAAAATCATTTTTCTAACACCATTGAATTATGTAATCTTCACCTCTCATGCTAAAATTATTTTCCTAACACTAGTAAACTAATTAGTCTTCATTTTATACGCTACAATTGTTTCTCTAAAATAACAAACCAGTTAATCTTTATAAACTGTTATAATATCTTTTCTTCTCGCTATTTTTAGTCTTACAGTTTCTTAATAAAGTGAACAGCTGAGCCACAGCTGCTGGGAAACATCTCCAAACATCTCTCCTCTGGTCACTCACTGATTTTGGGGGGATGCATAAAGAGAATTGACATGTTTGAGACAGCCTTAAAACTTCTCCCACATATCTCCTGCATTTCCCCCATATTCACTTCCAGGACTCTGAAAGGAGGGCCCTCCTACATTGCCCTGTCCTGGCAGGAAGTAGCAACAGATCGATCTCACTCTTCCAATTTATTTCTTCCTTTCAGAGTCTGGAATACTGGATATGGAAAATGACAAACCCCAAAGTAGTATGGCTTGGGAAGAGGGAATGAGGGAGAAGGCAAGACATTGATCCTGCCCCAATACACACCAGTGACAAGACAGGTCTCAGGCAGGAGATATCCATCAGGTCTGAAATGACAGTCTCTGGAATATGTCAGTCCCACAGCCCTGATGTCCCTAAATTCAAAGCAATGATTCTTCCCCAAACAAATCCTTCCCCAGACCCTCTGGCCCAGATGCTAACCACTAACTCCAACCCCCCTCCCATCTCACCTAGTAAACAGATTCCAATTTCCTGAGTGCCCAAACTGACACAATTAAGTCACCTCAGTGCAACCTATATAAGCATAAACTCCCTCTTTGGCTGGTGGTTCAATTTCCACCAGGAAGGTGGGTCCATCAGAGGCATCACTTATTTCCTGGATAAAAAGCTATGCCGATCCATGACATTTGCATCCAGCTCAGTACTTTTTTGCTAACAATAGGAATGCCATCACAAAAGACTGTGCTCATGAGCTTTCAGAGGAAAATAAAGACTATTGGAAATTGGATTACAGGGCATTAGTGTTGAATTGTAGTAAACAACTCAAATACATTTTGTTGATAACCTGAGATTATTTTTGCTGATATTTGTATGAGGCTAAATGAAGTAAATAATCTGACAGAGAAAATTTCAAGGCAGTACATCATTCAGGCTATGGCAAAATATTGTTGGCAGTCTTCAGTGTACCATGACAGTTAGGCACAAAAGGCAGAGAAGGAGGATTTTTAAAACTACAATTTGGTCAAAAAGTTTATACAAAATTGGGACCAAAATAAGTGTTGTTATTGAAGATATTAACACCACTAAAGAAAAGTTAAGTACTTTGCCCACAAATAATAGAGAAGATATCTAGAGGGCATCTCAGAAATCAGCAATACCACACTCAAAGCAGGCTAAACTATCTAAAAGTAAAAATTCTTTAAGAGACCCTGTTGGCACTGTACTCACACAGAAAATTGTATCTCTGGGATTCATTTCACCATGTTCAGCTACCAAGGCACTTGAAATCTGCTGTAACCATGGTATAAGGAGATTTGGTTACTGCTCAGACTAGTGATGGATGCTGTCATTGTCTGTGTGATACTGTTTCTACAGGAATGCAGAATGTCGAAGGTAGGGGATTATGGAGGCCTCCACAGAAATTTTAAAAGAAGGCCTGCGAGGCCTGGAAATATGTAGTAGAATAGGAATCACTGGACCCACTGCCTCAGAGAGGACGAGGACTGAAGCTTTGAAAATAAAGCTGTTACTGGAAAGGACAGGTTAAAAATTAAGAAATAGAATAATGTGGACTGTCTGTTGAGGAAAGCTGCTGCTGGCTGCAGACAGAGACAGGCCAGGAGTGCTGCAAATCGGAGAATAAAAGGAAAGGATCTGGACTGCACAAGCCCTTTTGAGAGAGCATCTTGTCTCCATGTGTCACAGATGCTGAATGTGCAAAAACACACCGTAATATCTGCCTTATTAAGTTTCAGTCTTGCTTTGGAGCCATCCTTTCTTTCTACTCCCTTATTACTCTATTTTGAAATGAGGATGTTTACTTGGTGCCGTTGTATCTTCTATATATGTAACTTATTATTTTTTTTATCATTATAGAGGCCCATAGGCCAGTGTTTGCCTTGAGTTTCATATAAGATTTTTAACTTGGACTTTTGAACAATGCGGGGACTGTTAAAACAATGGGGACACTTGGAGATGAATTAGACACATTTTATATTGTGAGATGGACATTAGTTTTTGAGGAGCTTGGATGAAATGGTTTGGAGTTGAGGTATCCCCCCAAAACCTCCAGTATTAATGCAGGGATATTCTGAAGTAAATTATTAGATTATAAGATTCCATCTTAACTTAAATGGACCAACTGAGTTGTAATAGCAGGTAGGTCAGACATGTAACAAGGGAAGGGTTACTAGGCTTGTGCCCTGGAAGGGTTCATATTCCCTGAAACCCATTATCCTATCTTTCCATTTGCTTCCTGGACACCATGAGGTGAACAGCTTCCCTCTGCCACCGTTCTTCTGCCATGGAACTTTGTCTCATCTCAAGGCCCAGAAGAGTGGAGTTGGACAACTGTAGACTGAACCTCTGAAACCGTGGGCCTAAAATAAACCTTTACTTCTCTAAATTGTTTTTGTCAGATATTTTGCAGAAATGTTGAAAACTAATACAACTGCCTCCCAGTATGCTTATTCAAGTTACTAATCCATACAGTAGTTAATCTATTGATGAGGTCATAGTCCTAATGACTTAATTATTTCACCTCTAAACATTGCTGCATTGCTGTGTCACCTAACATATGGGTTTTCTGCAGACATTTAAAGCATAAACCCTAACTACTCTTTTAGGGAATATAGAGAATTATAAGAAAATGCTGTGAGCAATTTTTATATATATATAAAATTAGTTCCTTTTGAACAAAATCTACCAAGACTATACTACAAAGAATAGCAAATTTGAACAGACATCACTAGTAAGGAGTTTGAATCAGCAAACAAAATTTAGCAAAGAAAAAACCTGGACCTGATATCTTTCTGGTGAATTCTAATAGACACTTAAAAAAATCAATACACAAATCAATTTTTTTCAAAGTTATGAAGAGAAGGGAATGTCTTCCTCATTCTGTGAGGGAAGATTACTCCACAAGCAGCACCAGACAATGATGTTAACATGAAAACTAAAGAACAATTTAACCCTATGAACAATAATGCAAAATTCCTGAAAAAATACTAGTAAACTAAATTTATCATTACATTAAAATTATTATATATTCTACTAATAAACTGAATTTATCATCATTTTAAAATGATTATATATTCTGATCAAGAGCATTTTAACCTTTCTTATAAGACAGATCTAATGGTTTCAAATGTTGTTTATTACAGAAATATAATGATATTTCTAAGTGCAAATAGTGATATTGTGATACACATTAATGGAATAAAAGGGATCAAAAAACTATAAGATCACTTCAATTACAGTAGAATAAAATTTGCAAAATTAAACACATTTTATGATAAAAGTTTTTAAGACACTAAAAATAGAATACTATCTTAATATTAAAAAATAATTATAAATACCCACAACAAATATTACTATAAATAATAAAGGACTAAAATATTTTCCTCTGAGGTCAGGAACAAAGGAAACATACTCTCTTTTGTTACTTTGGTTCTAATTGACCTCAGAATTCTTAGTCAGAACAATGTAGTAAGAAATGAAAATACAAACCCTCCAAAACAGAAATGAAGAAAAAAAAATTTTCTAACAGATACTCTCTTAACTAAGCCTTAAAGAAATCACAAACATACATACACACACACAAAAATGCTAAAATCTGTGAGAATTTAAAACAACAAATTTAGAAAAATAGAATACAAGCTCAATACACAAATTCACTAGTAGTTTTGTACATTAACAATGAAAAGTCTGAAAAAAAGTAAGAAAATATGACATTTATAATAGTATTAAAAAGAATGAGATATTCAGGAATTAACTAATTAAGGAGATAAAAGATTTGCACAATAAAATGTATTGAATTAAGGCAAGAGAAAAAGACAAACGGAAAGAAACCCCAGGCTAGAATATATCAATTTTCTTTGATATATTTCTTATGAAGTACAATAAAATATACATTATTTTCAATTTATTATTCTCATGTAGAATTATGCCTAGAATTAATAATAATCCATATGATTTTAGAAAGTTTATATTTAAAATGTAGATAAATATCAAAATCATTCCAGAAGATCTATGATTTTTATTTATTTATTACTTTGAGAGTTTGAGTTCACATTTTTGTGGAAACATAAGTAAGCGACATAATGTTATTCTAATATTATATTTATTATTATAAAATAGTTCTAGAAAACTGGAAAACATTTCTGAACTATTTTCTACTTTCATTCCATCCAGGTAGCCACCTGTAATTCTAATATTTTTAAGAACTTTAATGTCAACAGATTCAAATAATTCAGTGCAATGGTTGCTAATTTTGACATGGATTCAGAGAAATGCAGATAAACTATATATTGAATTTGTGATAATTTTAAGATGACTATGTACTCTGAGCTCTTAAAATTCTTATTTCAGAATTTTTTCTTCTTAAAAGAAAAGAAGATGGAAGTAGAAATGTTTTTTCCTCCCTGTAGGTACGTGTCTTATAAACTTATTTGTTCAGAATCTAGGCATAATAAAAACATTTGGAACATGAATGTATTTCTCTTCTATCTTACCACTATAGAGTCTTTTGTTTTATCCTTTCCTCAAAGCCACATGTTTATCCCATCCTTCATATTTCAACGCCCACTTCAAAAATTCTAAATGTGATATTGTAAAATGGGTTCTGCAATTTCAAGATTACTCACACCTGTTTATATTTTACCACTTCATCAGCAACTTTTAGATAATTCATTAACTGTGGGATATATTTAGTTTTGCTAATGAAAAAAGATTGTGTGTATTTCATGCTTCAGTTCACAAAAGAGCTCACATTTTTCATAAAATATTTATACTTTCATAACTGCCTTTAAATATTATGGAGAAAAATGTGAAATATTGATGGGTAATATTGAAATGGAAAACAGCAGAACTAAGAATGGTTCAAACTTGGATACTTTATCATTCTTAAAAGGAATGTATCAGTGCTTTTCTGTGTGTTACCTTGGAATAACATAATTATTGCCCTTTAAAATATGAAGTGTTGAAGTACATTTTTCAGTCCTTCTTGGTATATATTTGATATAAAAATACAACTTTTTAAAATTTCAAATTTAACAGGTGACATTTCTCCATGAATAGGATTATTTTGTTGTTTTTTTCTTTCTTATCTAAGTCATAGTCACACCAAAATCTATGACAATTATCCTTAGTGAAACAAGTTTTAGACTATGCTTCTTTATGTTAATTGCAAGAGGATCCCTCTTAAACTTTTTGAGCAACTGTCATTCAAGCTTTCTTGTGTTTACTTCTATCAAGAATGTTTTTTTTTTTTTTTTTCCCCATCTGTCCTGAGACTGAGGAGTCATTTACCCACAAGAATACAGATTCCTCCTGAAGTAGGAAAACCCCATGTCTTTGCCTGGGCTGGACCAAACTCTTAGGCATAATTTACACTTTACAGCTCTATTTCATGATTAATCTGAAATCACATACATTCCATATTTCTTCCTCTCTGGGTCCACTACTCTCCACTCCCTCATAATTGTTGTTTTGTTTTTATTTGTTTCCAGAAGCTATTTCTTTATTTCTTTTTTTAATGTTGAAATTATGAAGCAGTTTTATTAAAAGTGAATTTCTGTAAATGACCACACTAATGAATCAATTGCACAGGAATCCTCATCTTAAGGTTTGATTCTAGGGAAGATAACCTAAAACCATGGCATAGTAACACAGGTTTTGCTTTATTTGTCCCAAAGCCCAAAAGCAATGAATAATTCAATGTGTACTAAGTGTCCATATGCACTATTAAGTCCTAAAAAGTGTTACTACTAGAAATTAGGATTTTCTGAGTCTAACTTTTAACCCCAAATAACAACGGGTTCAAAGGCCAAAGTTTATATTTGTCTCATATAAATATGAGTAATTCAGGGATTTTTTTTTTTTACCATCAGACAAATATTCTATTTCCTATCTTGTTCAGTAACAATGGTTATACGTTCTAATCAAATAATGGTTGAATCTACTCTACAAACTTCTAGAAGAGTTGAGAGTATGGAAAAGGGAATGACCTCGGTTTCAAGATACTGTATAATAGTGCAACAAAAATAAACAAGTTTTAGACTGAAACCGTCCCAAAGAAGACCTTTGTGGAAAATGAAGATGGGGAAAGTAACAGATACTTTTGGTGGTCATATGCCTTATAAATATTGATAGAGTATTTCAAATTGATAATGATGGAAGAAAAAATACTTTTAAAAAGAGTAGTCTTTGTCACAGCAAAAGAAAACAAAATGGACCATATTTTTTTCTCTCAAATATCTAATCTATCATGTAAGAATATTTTAGGCATTCCAACAATGTCAATTAAAATATCTCAAAGCAGTCTTTGTAACCATTTAGTTGCAGTTTTGTTGTTACTTTTTTAGATCTTATTTTTATGTGGTGTTGAGGATCAAATCCAGTACCTCACAAGTGCTAGGCAAGTGGTAGCACTTAGCTACAACCCCAGCCCACTTTTGTTGTTTTTTTATATCAAGTAATAAGCTTAAATTGAGGGAAATGTACATAGGATAAAGTCTATTAAATGCCTGCAGATGGCATTTAAGGCTATTCCATATATTCTAGCATCCAACTTATTATCCCTAAAGTCTGTTGAAATGCAAGACTTCCCCTTCAGCATGGATGCATCCTTATTATATGTCTCTAAAGAACTATATCAGCTACTTAAATAGACAGAATTGTTGGTCTCTTTCGTGTTGTGATTTTTCAGAAAGATTCCCATGAATAACTATTTTTAAACCATCAATGTAGGTATTTAACATTCAGAAAATCTGTTTAGAAATGTTTGCTGAGAAAATTTTTATAGTCTATAGACAAAGAATGTATATCTAGAAAAATGCTCCATTGGAACAATAAATGTTTAATTTCATTCTGACATTGAAGAGAATCTCAGAAGCTGTAACACTAATTCTTACATTCATGTTTGTAGACAAATTTACCTAATTAATATGATCTATTTAACAAAATGTCATTTAAAATTCTCAGTTTTCCTTGGTTTCTTAAGGATTAAAACTATGAAGACAAGGGTGCTAGGACATTTTATGTCCACACTTTTATCATTGGCACTTAATATATGCCTTGCTTGAAGTAGAACTTCAATACACTAATTTTAGTGAAGTATTGATATATAAAATGCTAATGGATAAAGAGTAAATACTAGTATTTGGCTTTATTTAGTGATCTTAATGGTGGGACTAGAAGGTAAATTATCTTGTTATACCAGCTATGGATTTCCAGTTGTCAGAAATCCCAATTATAAGTCTACCTTTAATTTCCCTGCAAATATTGCAGTCATTTTTTATGACCCAACTAACAAACTATAAAAATGAAAGCATGCTTTTTTTCAAAAGTCAGTGTTCTCTTCTTGCTTATTGTGCCCTTTCTGTATGCCAATGCAAATTATAAGAAAAACAAATGGAGATTAACACTAGGAAAATACTGTTTACTAATATAGGCATAAGGTTATAGGCACTCTTTTTCATTGAGAATCCAATGTTTAACAATACTTTTTCTGAAATAAGAGATGCCATTCTAACTTTCTGGTGAGAGTTTCAACAAGAGTTTGGAGGCAAAACACACCTGGATCAATTGAAGATATGTGTAGTCATATCTCAGTGGTAGAGGAGTAAAAGTTATAGAATGTTTCATGGGTAATATCATCACAATAGAATTAAATTCAGTTGGAATTCTTACAGATACAGAAGATTCAAAAAACCTATGATTAGAAACTGGGAAATTAAATTCTAGAAAAGCTCTAGGAGAAGTTTTTTTTTTCTCTTCCTCCAGACGTAAGATGCAATTAACTCAACCTCTGCAACATCTTGACATGTTTGCAGATCTCTAATATATGGTACATGTGCAATGCTGTATACTGTTTCTAATATTACAGTATTCATATCCATGCACGTTATTTATTTTTTTTTAAAAAAGCCTATCTGATTTATCCCAATAGATCTCTTATCTTTTTAAAACTTTAAACCCAATATTCAATCTGTAAGAAGCTCTCTGATCTTACACACTGGCACAATGAGAAGCAGCAACCTAATTAATTGTTTTCCTAGAGAGACCAAATACAGATTCTAGTTGCAAATATATTAATTCATGAAGTAGATATATGAATGTTATTAGTCTTTCTGTGTGAAAAACATTAAGCATGGCTTCATAATGTTGATATATATTAATAGCTATCATTCATGTGAAATAGCTATAATATGATTAGTGAAATACAAATGTATCATATGTGCAGTATCACCTACCATGTGCCTGGACCACTTACTTGTTTTCAATGTAAGCAAATATTCAGTTGTCAAATCCTGATTAATTTATGTACTTTTTTTACTTAAGCATATTTTACTTGTTCTGTTTTCATGTGGACATCCATTAAAAAAAAATAAAAAACAGAATGAATACAATACTTGTTTCTTTGTAAGTGCTTTGAAAATCATAAAATAATTATGTTTCATCAGTTTTAGAGTTATTTTTAATTTTTAAATGAGAAGCTTTTGATGATGTCCAGTGCAAAGAGGAGATATAGAATAAAAAAATAACTTGAGCCAATACTGATAATTTAATTTTTTTTGTCATTTATGAAAACTTCATTATGATTTGCATTTAGGTTATTTAATTTAGGCTATTTAATCAATATTTCATTTTTAATGAATAAAGTTATATTTGAGAAAGAAACAAAATGTCAGAAGTATCAGGTAATTGTGTAAATAAAAAAAGATTTATTTTTTTCTGGATGCTGCAATATATCAGCTTTCAATATCAATGTCAAGTATAGTAACCTTCTTCTCCAGAATTACTTTCTGTATAGAGAATCTCTATACTTTAAGAAAAGCATGGTTAATTGTTTTATGTATCATATTTGGTTTGCTTCATAATGGTGTAGCCCTTTAATGAATATAATTCAAATAGATTTGTATGTGTGGATTTTAAAGAAACACTCTTATGTGAATTTTTCTTTATAAATGGATAAAATGGCTTAAGATGAATACAAATGTGATCGGAGATGTATAATGGCATCTCGATCATAAACACCCATGGTGAAAAGAAATTTCATGGAGTGAAAATCTGAACCCATTGCTTATCTTTCTCTTAAAATGAAAACCTTCTAGCTGGAATGAGAATGGGTTGCTCACAGCCATGTATTAATTCACTGAATAATGACTACACCTTTATGGCAGAAATTTGACTTAGACTAGAGACTGAAAGAGTTCTCAGTGGGAAGTAACTGTACTTCCCTGGAGCTGATGAACTTTGGAACTGAGGTAAGTTGAGGAAAAAAATGGAAATTGGACATCCCACTGCACCTGAAGCAAGCACTCACACTGATAATATAATAGATATTGATGCCTGCCTACAGAGATGAGTGGCTGAAGAAGAAAAGAGCTATTTTTCAGCACTTCTTGATTCCATGTTATTCTTCTCATGACTGGTGCTTGAAAGGTAGTAAAATGATTCAAGAATCCCATTATCTCCAGAATGGATCTAATTGGGTAAATGGTGGCAGGTCATGGCTCCCACAGATGGAGAGGTAGTTACAGTTACTTCATATTTTTGTTTAAGGAAATTGTATAATGCTCCGTGAATTTTGTTATTTTTGAAAAACTAGGATAATAATGCTTTTATCCTTATTTCTTTAGACATGTGTTGGCACTTCAAGCAAAGCATTCAAGCCCTATCATATTTCATTGTCAGTGAAAAACTACAGTGTAACACTAGGATAACACCTACTTTAAAACAATAAAGAAATAAAATTTTATATTACCAATAATATTTATCCTATATTATTATTCTAAAAAAATAAAAATATATAATTTTAACAAATAAGTTATTTTTTTAAAGAGAGAGAGAGAGAGAGAGAGAGAGAGAGAGAGAGAGAGAGAGAGAGAGACTTTTTTTAATATTCTTTTTTTTTTTAGTTTTCGGCGGAAACAACATCTTTATTTGTATGTGGTGCTGAGGATCGAACCTAGCACCGCACGCCAGGCAAGCATGCTACCGCTTGAGCCACATCCCCAGCCCCAATATAACCTAAGTTTTAGGTATATGTATATGACTCACATTTTTAAAATGTATAATTATTTTATTTATTATAATCTTAATAAATGCAGTATAAAGTGACTTAAAATATTTGGAGATAAGAAAAAAAAAACTGCTGCAATTAAAGAATCAATGACTCAGGCTCGGGTTGTGGAGCAGTGGTAGAGCACTTGCCTAGCATGTGTGAGGCACTGAATTGGATCCTCAGCACTACATAAAAAGTAAATAAATAAAATAATGGTATTGTGTCCATCTACAACAACAAAAAAATTAAAAATATTAAAGGATCAGTGACTATTCCTCTATCTTTCAAAGAAGTGATATTGCAGGACAAACTACTCTCCCCCAAATAGTTCAGATAGGTCTATTCAAAGAATAACAAATTACCTTAGCAAAAATCCTTAAGAAAACCCCATGGGAATGAGGACTAGGATCACAAAACCTAAATTGTAATTGATGAATTGCTAAAGGTGCAGGCTGGACAAGTGTAAGAGATTTAAAAACTCCAGGAGGATCCATTTCACAGGAAAGCTCAATATTTTGAGAATGTTACCTCCAGGAATTTACTTAATTCCAGATAGTATCCAGAGCATTAAAAAGAGGAGAAACTATTATGATATTTGCCAGAGTTTTTCCTCTTTCTCTCTCTTCCACTCTCTCGACGTGTATGTGTGTGTGTGTGTGTGTGTGTGTGTGTATGTGTGTATGAGAAAGAGAGAGTTAGAGAGAGAGTAATTGTACATATTTATGGAGTACAGCTTAATCAATCAACATGTATACCGTGTATGATGATTATGTCAAAGTAGTTAGCACTTCTGTCTCCTTAAAGATTATTTTTTTAAATTTTATTATCACATAATAATTATAAGTATTTATGGGGTACAGTAGAATATTTCAATACATGTATACAATATGAAGTGATAATTTCAGGATATTTAGTTCTATCTCCTTTTCATTATATTTGGAGTCTTGGAAAGCTTATATTTATTCATGAAATAACTAAAAATTTACTGTGAACTACAGTAACCCTACTATTTTGCAGAATCCTAGAACTTATTACTTCTTTTTTTTTAAGATTTTTTCTCATTTTTTAATTTTTTTTTTTGTTGACAGCAAATTCACATCTTCATACATGTATTTTGTATAACGATGAGGTTCTCCTTCCACCATCCATGCAATTCCCCTTCTGCCTCCTTTTGCCTCCCACCCCTCTTCCCTATCTAGAGGTAATCTTCCTCCCATGCTCTTCCTCCCTAATCCATTTTGAGTCACCCCCCTTATATCAGAGAAGATATTTGGCATTTATTTTGCTGGGATTGGCTAACTTCACTTAGCATAATCTGCTCTAATGCCATCCATTTCCCTGCAAATGCCATGATCTTATTATTTTTTAGTGCTGAGTAATATTCCATTGTGTATAAATGCCACATTTTTTTTTATCCATTCATCCATTGAAGGACATCTAGGTTGGCTCCACAGTTTAGCTATTGTGAATTGTGCTGCTATAAACACTGATATGGCTGTGTCCCTGTAGTATGCTGTTTTTAGGTCCTTTGGGTATAGTCCGAGAAGAGGAATAGCTGGGTCAAATGGTGGTTCCATTCTCAGCTTTCCAAGAAATCTCCATACAGCTTTCCAAATTGGCTGCACCAATTTGCAGTCCCACCAGCAGTGTATGAATGTACTTTTTCCCCACATTCTCGCCAGCACTTGTTGTTGTTTGTCTTCATAATGGCTACCATTCTTACTGGAGTGAGATGGTATCTTAGAGTAGTTTCAATTTGCATTTCTCTGATTCCTAGAGAATGCAATTCTGATCAAAATTTCAATGACATTCCTCATAGAAATAGAAAAAGCAATTATGAAATTCATCTGGAAAAATAAGAGACCCAGAATAGCTAAAGCAATTCTAAGCAGGAAGAGTGAAACAGATGGTATCGCTATACTAGACCTTAAACAGAACAATAGTAACAAAAACAGCATGGTACTGGCACCAATACAGGCTGGTAGACCAATGGTACAGAATAGGGGACACAGAGACTAACCCACAAAATTACAACTACCTTATATTAAACAAAGGTGCCAAAAGTATGCACTGGAGAAAGGATAGCATCTTCAACAAATGGTACTGGGAAAACTGGAAATCCATATGCAACAAAATAAAATTGAATCCCTATCTCTCATCATGCACAAAAGTTAACTGAAAGTGGATCAAGTATCTAGGGATTAAACCAGAGACTCTGTATCTAACAGAAGAAAAAGTAGGTCCTACTCTCAGTCACGTGGGGCTAGGCCCCAACTTCCTTAATAAGACCAACTTCCTTAATTAAAACCAAGAATCAACAAATAGGATGGATTCAAACTAAAAAGTTTTTTTTCTCAGCAAAATAACTTATTACTTCTATCTATGCTTTGGTATCCATTGTCCAACCTCCCTCTATTTTCCTTCCCCCATCATACCTGATCTCCAGTAATCACTATTCAATATTTAAACTTTTTTTTTAACTTTTACATGTGAAAAAGATCATGTATTTGTCTTTCTGTATCTGACTTATTTTACTTAGCGTAATCTCCTCTAATTCCATTAATTTTGCTTTAACAGTTATGATTTTATTATTTTTATTACTGAATAATATAAATGTATGCATATGTATTACATTTTCTTTAGCCACTCTATTGATGGGCACCTAGGTTAACTAAATCTCAGCTATTGTACATAGTACTTTAATAAACATGAAAGTGCAAGCATCTCTTTGATATGTCATTACTTTTGGATGCATAGACAGCAGTAGGCTAGCTGGATGCCATATTAGACCTATTTTCAGGTTTTTAAGGTTTCTTCACATTTTTTCTTCATGGTTGCACCAATTTACATTTTCACCAACAGTGTGTAAGTTCCCTTTTCTCCACAGACTTGCTTGCATTTGTTGTTATTATTATTATTATTATTATTATTATTATTATTATTATTTTGGCTTTGATAATAACCTTTCCAACAGAGAAGAAATGATACCTCATTGTATTTTTTTAACTTTAAAATTTTAAAATAATTTTAGGGTTATAAAAATTCGAAATAGTACAAAGAATTCCTATATATCCTTCACCAGGCTTGCCCTAATGTTAGCCTCTTGTGCAACCAAGATACTAAGAATTAACTGCAATTAAGTGTAATGCTATTAAATAAACTCTAGAATATATTCAAATGGGCAGTTTGCAACTACCTCATTTGTACTTTTGATTTGCACTTCTCTTACATACTTTGTCCTGACAGCCATTCTTGTTAAGAATAGTCATGACATAAGGTTTTTAACAAGATTGGCCCTCAGGAGAAACTGTTTTAACAGAGCCTAACTTGCTAAAGTTTTACCAGACTCTATTCTGTGTAAGACTACCCATCTCCGGTTCCCTGAAGATTTCTTTGTGAAGAAAGGAAATACTAACTCAAGTCCCCTTGAGCTATCCTTCTCCACCTATTCAGAGAAAAATTAAATGAAAGATACATTATAGTTTAGATAAAGATCTCATGTTTGAAACAATGTAATAATTTTCAGAGGTTAAATCATTGGATTATGAGATATGGCATGATCAGTGGATTAATTCATTAACATGAATTAACTGAGTAGTAACTATAGTCACTTTGGATGTAGTGGGAGGAGACAGGTCACTGGGAGTTTATTTTTAGTGAAGCCCTCTCTCTGTTTCCTGATTGTTATATCCTAACCAACTTTTCTCCTCCATGAATTTCCATTTGATGTTCTGTCTCACCTTGAGCCCAGGGCTATGGAGTCTGTTGACCATATACCAAATTTCTGAAACTGTGGGCCAAAACAAAATTTTCCTCCTCTAATTGTTACACTAAAATTGATTAAAAACAATTATATGATCATAAGGATATCAACATGACACATATCACAATTATTACCTTTTAATTAACTTACATTTTAATAATACTTCAGCAAAATCACATATTTGGATATTTTATTTTAATTTCATCTTGAAAATTATTTAAAGCAGTTTCTCAATTCTGTTTCATGAGGAAATTTTGCAGAGGGCAATTGACCCTTGAGCCAATCAATCTCACAGCGAACCCTGGAAGAGTAGTTGTGTTGTTTTGTAGAAATTACTTCACAGCTAGTGAGCAAGTGTACCTAAAGCCAGAATATTCCAAACAGTATGTAGGATTTAGAAGGAAAGAATAATGCCTAAGAAAGGGATGATGTGTGTTTCACATGATGCCTACTCATTTACATAGTGTTAGTTACACACTCATGGAAGATATAGAGAGAATTCTGAATTACCATCTCAGAGCATTTTATCTTATTTTCTGCTGTATGTAACTCACTGCGTATAAATGAGTTCCATATTTTCTTTCATAATGGAAACCTTTTATAGTTTAACTGTACTCAATACTATTTTCCTCTCCGTGGTTGTAACAAACCTACTTGAAGGGAACTTTTATGTGTGTGACATAATGTCGCGACCCCTTGCCCGCAAGGAAGACGCAACTCAGGAATCTTCTTTCAGCAGTTTATTCAGGCCCTTGATATTTCTTCTTCTCCCTCTCGGATGCCCCTCCCAGCCTTAATAAAGCATCTCAAGCCCCAATGCGAAGCTGCCACGTGGAGCTTTCTCATAGGGTGGTGAAAAACCATGCACCAACTCTCCCAAATAAGGAGTTGTTTGTCACAGACCACAGCGGAGCCAGCGCCATCTTGTAATGGCGACCATAGTCTGCAGAAACGGCAGAAGCGGCTCACCACAACATAATCTAAAATTATGATGAATGCAGTTCATGTATCAACATTAATGTTTTCAAAAATACTTCCTATGGGAAAAGAATATTGTTCCACTTCTTGATTTTCCCAAAATCTCAGTCATTACTTCTCCAATATGCATGTAATTTGATAAGTAAATTAGTAATAAGAGAAAAAATTCAATTTTCTCAAGGCAACTAATCAGTCAATAATCTTGCTTTTTCTAGTGCTTCAATAAAACAAAAATACTATAATATATATATATATATATATATATATATATATATATATATATATAAATCATAAGTATCATATAGTGAAAATTAAAGATTTCCAGTTTCAAATTTTATGAATACAAAAATATAGTATTTTATTCTCATCCTGATTTTTAGATGATTCACAGTCTTCATAATAACTAAATCATTAGGGCTCTAGCAGAGTAATTATTTGGGTCAATAAAACAAGTTATTTTTTAACAATTTTTGACAATATTTACTAGTTCCCCAAGATATTCAGTGAGATATATTAAAAGTTATTACTACTACTAAAAGTATATGAGTAAATTGCATACTTAACCAACTAATGAATCAAATAAATATAATAGAGCTCTTTTAATATATGGTAGGTCTCCAGAGGTATAGTTAATGATAATAGAGAAAAATTTATAATATAATAATATGTACATCAAAAATACATTGATTTCTACTGCATAAGTATTTCCTGCAGATATTCTAAGATGGTGGAGTGCAATGGAGCATTTTTATAAGATCTTTCTTCTTTATGAAAATCAAAATATTATTATAATAAATAATTTTATGACAGTTTTTTTCATTACATCCTTATAAATTCTGGTAGGCTCACAGCTAAGCCTTAAAATTATATTTAATAGAATTATCTCTCTGTAGAAGCTCAACATAAAATTTTACAATTTTTTAACTTGATATAGTAATTCACATAATAATTATGTTTAAAACACATACAATATACAATTAAATCCCATGGACCTGTATGCACAATATCACAACCTCAGATCCTTGTGTTTGTCATATTAATCTTTCCCTGAACCCCATCTGTGGTACCCTTGACTAGGTATTTGTGATTCACTTGAATAAGAATAGACCTTAAAGGATGAAAAAGAATTTTAAAGGAATGTTTCTATCTCATAGTGAAAGAATAACATAGTCAGATGAAATATCATTATATATACTATGTTTTTTGAGAGGAAATTTTTTTCAGCTTTCATTTAATTCAATTTGATATCAAGAGCTCAGTGATTAAAAATGTACTGTACTTTGATGACTGTAGATAGTCACTTTTAGAGTAATTTCTATTACTCTATAGATTCTCTAGACTTATTTGCATAAAACTGTAATTTATTGGATTTGGAGAGTGAAAAATGCTTCATATGAACATTCATCAGATCTTACTGCATAAGAATTTAAAGCCATAAATTTTGCTGAATACAATCAAACTTAATGTTTAAGTTTCCTTATGTAATTAAATTAATATAATATATTACTATGTTAAGAGACCTCAGGAGAAAAACTTTACTGTGTTGAATTAGTACTAATTGCTTACATAGAAATCAATACAAGCAAGGTTCTTTGCACCTATGTTGCTTAATTTAACAATGAAATGGACCTTTTTCTGAAGCCTGGAAAATTTTTTTAATTTAACCTGTCTCTAAAAATTTAGATTTCATATTTTAAACATGTGAAGAATACATAGTCAGGATAGACTAGGTTATCTAGAGAGAAATGTTATCTTGAAAACTGTAAACTGTCTATCAGGAATTTTTTTCTTCAGATATCTGAGTTCTACAGTGACAATATATCTTACCCTGTATCTTGATAGAATCTGGGACATGTGGGTTACCTCAATTGCTGTGACAGGGAAGAAGAAAAGTGTAGACATTTCACTGTTTCTACCAGTAACATATATCATTGCATTTGAGCATACACTGGTCAAGATCAATAACAAAACCTTGGCTAACTACAGTATAAAAAGAAAATATGATGAGAGAGTAGAATATTTGGGTGGAGTTTTGGTGTTAAAATAATTTCTATGACACAAGGAAAAAAAGAGAAATTAAACCAGAAACCACAATTTATTGTAACATAAGTGAAAGAAGGCAAAATCATTTGAAATATAATGAATGCTTCTAATATATATTTGTACACTTTAACTTTACATTTGTTTATCCCAATCTTGCTAGTAGTAAGTGCTTAACTAAACTGAATTTCATAATTATGGCTGTATCACACCTTATTTTAGATAGCATTCTAAAGAACCCTGTTGCAGAGGATTAAATAGTAATTTAATTTATATATGCTAGATATTTAAGAAATTCTCTGGAAAAGAGAATCAAACTTTCTGCCTTAATTCCCACAGATCAGTATTTTTCTACACTTATATACATGAAAATAATTTATTGTCAATAAAATTTATGCCTTATAAATTTATGCTTACAAATATTTTTACAAATTTTATCCGATATCAAACTACAATAGCACCAAGTAAAGACAATAAATATAAGCAATATCTGCTCTTGCAATTATAAAATGAATATGTTTATCAGATTAACAAGAAAATATTATTAAGGAAAGGTACTAGGTTATATAAGCCACCAGAGGGAAGACAATTTATTTTATTTTATTTTTTATGAGTGTATTATAAATATACATAACAGTAGAATTAATTGATAATTTTACTTGTGCATGCACACAACATAACAATATGATATTGGGGTCAGTTGGGTTCCCCATACCTCTCCTTTCTTTCCACATCTACCTCTTCCTGATTCTTTTCCTTTAATAGTCTTACTTCTATTTTTCCATTTTCATGAAATCTCCATTCTACTTTTTTCTCCACATATGAGAAAACACAATTCTGACTTATGAGGTTGGCTTATTTTATTTAACATAATGCTTTCAAGTTCTATCCATTTTACTGCAAATGACATAATTAGAAATGAATATATATATATATATATATATATATATATATATATGTATATATATATATATATTTAAAGGGTTGGCATGGACTATCTCTTAAACAGGCTTTAAAATTGTGTCTCTAATCATTCCTATCTAATGAAGAAATGCAAGCTATAAAAATGGTAAGTCTTCCTAATCTTACTGGTAAGATATGAATATATATTTATGGCAGTTAAAGAAGTTATTATAAATTATCAGTGGGAGATAAAGTGTTTTTTTAAGTTAACTGTATAATAGCTTTCAAATTTCCTAAAGTACACATTCCAATAGCCCTAGTAGCTTTTGCACTTTTGTAGGAGTATGTACAAAGATATTCAGCACCATGTTGTTTTTTATAGAAAAAAAACAAACACCTTGAACTGAATTAATAAAATGAATTATAGACCACATATCCCATGAACTACTATTTCATGAACAATTGTGTAAGAAGGAATCTTATGTGGAAATACTCATGGAAAGTGTGATTCTATAAAGCATGGTGGTAAGTAGAAGAAGCACACAGTAAAATTATTATTAAAAGCAAAATTTATTGGATTATTTATTCATATTGAACAATGTTCCAACTTAATGTATTACACTTACATTGTCATGATAGTTGTGTAGTTTGGATTCAAAAGTAAGCCTTTGATTGCAGATGAAGAAATTGAGTCATAGAAAGCTTTATAGGCTTACAGAAGATTACAGGGTTAATAAGTGATAGTTCTTGAAAGCAAACCTAAGCAGTGAATTCTGAACTTGTGCTGTTTAAGTTAAATTTATGTTTTTTGATGATCATTTATTATTTTATATATATATATATATATATATATATATATATATATATTTGATTTTGGCAAAACAAGCTAAATTTATGGCTATCTGGAAGATTCCTTATTATTTCCATGATCTATTCATTTTTATATTGATAAGGATAATATTAGAATGTCATAATTAAATATAATCTTGAAAAATTTTATAATAGCTTTTAGAATATTAATATGAGAACTATAATAATAAAAACACAGATTCAGATGGCTATCTTACATGTTATCATCTTAAAAAGTTTTTGGGTTTGTTATGAAGACTGTTTTTCTTTTCTTTATTTATTTCTTACATACATGACAATAGTGGAGTGCAACACATAATTATCCATTCACAGCACAATTTTTTGTAACTCTGTATATAAAGTATGTTCTCACCAAATTATGCCATTATACATGGGCTCTCTTTTTTTTGCATACAATTCTTAATACACCTTTATACCACCATTTATCGTATCTCTGTTTGTATTTAAGGTACGTTGACACCAAATTCACATCTTCATACATGATTGTGAGTGAAATATAAGCATTCCCCTCTATTTAAGATACTGGCTGTATTTAATATGACATTAACTGTTGAATATAGAACCAAGAGAATGAATTTTCTGACAATTATAAGTAAATAGATAAATGTAACACAATTTGTGCCACTCTAAGAAGGTATTCTTAATAACAGTGCATACA
Source organism: Marmota monax (assembly GCF_021218885.2). NCBI lineage: Eukaryota > Metazoa > Chordata > Mammalia > Rodentia > Sciuridae > Marmota > Marmota monax. Next base: position 1,180,549 of record NW_026692134.1, on the reverse strand, counting down.
AACATGAATCATTCAATAAATTAAAATTGTATATTAACAGACAACTAAAATGTATTAGAGATACCAAATTACCCCATCTATAACTTACTAGTGGTGTATTTAAAAATGAATTAACTTTTCTGCAAATGTTTCATGAAACTGAAAAAAAAAATTCTACACCTCATAGGTCAATGCCAGGGTCATCTAAGCTAAGTCTTATTACTGATGTTTGCCACACATTAGTCCTTGGACTAACAAGCATAAAAGTTTCTACAAGCTTATGTAACAAAATGCTCTTTTTAAAAGTTGCAGATTAAACTTGTTACTGAGAAGTTAAATAGCTCGATATTGGGAGGATATTCATTAAAGTAAATATTTATAGTATCTTTCTATAGTATGGCAATCATTTTATTAAACATCAAGTATGAACTGAAAGTGGTGGAACCCGCCTGTTACCTCAGCAGCTCGGGTGGCTGAAGCATGAGGATTGCAAGTTCAAAGCCAGCCTCAGCAACTTAGCAAGGCTCTAAGAAACTCAGTGAGACCCTGTCTCTAAATAAAATACAAAAAGGGCAGGGGATATGGTTCAGTGGTTAAGTGCTCCTGAGTTCAATCCCCAATGCATACAAACAAACAGACAAACAAAACCAAGTATACATCCTTGGGCAAGACATACAAGATTTTGGCTTCTGTGAATTTTTTTTTTTTCATGTGTATGTGTGTAAGAGGTTGAGAAGATAAGAAAAAAATGATTTAAAAAATAATATGAATTCAGAGAATGATTAATATAATAATATTTTAACATGATAAAAACTAGTAACTAAGAACTTACTTTTAAAAGATTGATCAATGAGCTGCGGTTGTCTCAGTGGTAGAGTGCTCGCCTAGCACATGTGAGACACTGGGTTCAATCCTCAGCATCACATAAAAATAAATAAAGAAAAAATAAAGGCATTGTGTCCAACTACAACTAAAAATGATCCAGATAATAAGGTCAAATGATAATGAAGCCTTTTTGATGAACAAGACACGTATCCTCCCAGTGAAATAGCTTTCCCCTGCAGAAGAAATAGCAAAACAAAGAAAAAGACATGGATGTAAACTAGTCAAAAAGGATGAGCAAGTAGAAACTAGTACAGCTGCAAAGTAGTGAAGATGGGTACTACAGTCTCATTACCAGAGGAAATTAGAAGACAGATTTCTAAAGCATGACAGGAACATCAGGTAGGTTCTAATTTAAGGAGACAGTGTTTCTAAGACTTTATTGAGGGTGTCTACATGAGTTAATCTATTTAGCAGCAATCTAAATTCATCTAATTGCTAGTAATTTTCTGAAAGTTTATTTTTCAAGAAACTGTCTATGTTTTTAGTAGAATCTTGGGAGAAAAATTAACATAGAAACATAGGATTAGAAATGTTTAAAAGATACTGTGTTCATCACAAGGACTCTTTTGTTAGCCAATTTAAATAGAAACAGATGAACAAACAAACAAAATAATGGTGAAAAAAGATGCAGTTTAAAAACAATGTTTTGTTAAGATTTATGATATGACTTTGGTGGGATAGAGGAATTTGAAACTTTTGGCACAATAATTTGTTAAATAATAGCTTGATGATTAATATAAATATAATTGTGTTTTTCTTTATTGAAAATATAAATGATGATTTTTGTTAATTTTTTCCAGAAGATCTAAAATGTTTCATGTTCAAAGGTTTCATTGTTCTCATTAAACCCAGAGTTCACATTTATCACAGGAAATTTCAGCATTAACCACCTTATCACTGAGTTATTTATGAAATGCAATACAGAAAGTAAAATACAGGCATCTTCGTATCTTAATAGAGATATAAGAATGAGTAAATTATTTTTAGGTCAGTTTTCAAATTGATATCAATTACCAAGTTTATTAAAATGTTACCCTGGAAGGAAAAATAGAGTTGATTTTAATATTTCATAATGTTACAGTAATTGAGAAAACATGTATTTTAAAAGTTAGTATTTAAGTTTTGGTTGATTAAGCAATTTATATAATCTCTGCTCTTATGTGCTGCTTGTCTTTAGAGAATCTAAAATATAGCAAGCCCAGAACAAAAAGAAAATATTCACGTTTTAAAGTAAGTGTGAATTTGTGAATTGTTTCTTCTGATGCATTATTGTGTATGCATTTCTTATTTTCAATGCACATTATTATTAAAGAATTCAAGCAACTCTATTGTGGACTATAGGTGGGAAGTTCACATAAAAAATTAATCATTGTAGGGCTGGGGCTATTGCTCAATGGTAGAACATTTGCCCATCATGTGTGAGGTACTGGGTTTGATTCTCAGAAGTACATCTAAATAAATAAATAATGAACAAACAAACAAACAAACAAATAAATAAATAAATAAAGTCTATTGACAACTAAGAAAATATTTTAAAAATAAATCACTCTTCAGTTATTGCAGTGGACTGATTTGCATGATTTGAACAAAGAGGAAAAGGTATCTTTTTGTCCTTATTGTTTGATTATATTTTAAAAGTATTTAGTTTTTTATCACAATTTTAATGAAAATTTATGTGACCTAGGGAGTTGATTTTGAAAGTTATGAAAATTTGATATATAACGTTTTTAGCCTTATTAGTTCTAGCATTATGCTGAATAGTGTAATATTTGGAATGATTTTAAATCATATTATGGAAGTATATTTCTTTGATAATTTAGTCAAATAAATCCATTTGATAAAATGGGCATGGTCAATTCCAAACACTCTACCTACTTTCTCCCAATGAATTCATCACCATGAAGAAAATCTGTCAGTCATTATATTGAAAAATCGTCCATTACAACATTTCAAAAGAAAAAAAAAAGCATAAGAACTTATGGTTAGATGCTGTGCCTGAAGTTCTTAATATAAGTGGGACAATGTCATGTTTTAAATTACTGGTGAACTCTCTTCACCTCAGCTTACTCAACTGTAAGCCAAAAATAATATGTCCCACTCACCTGTAAGTGTGTAAAACTGTGAATAACAAATAGGAAAGAATATACAATATTTTCCATCATATTTATCTTAGTACACATTTAATTGGTTCTTTTTTAAATGTGTTTCAATCATAGGATGGCTTCTGTACTTCCAACCTAATTATTTTTCCGTTATCCATGAATGCAGAAATGTTTTTTTCTAACTCACATACAAGTTTAGGTGCCTAAATGCAGAAATAAAATATCTTATGCTGCTAATGTAGCTTCTGTGTATTCCACATTAATAATAAATTCAAACCCACATTCCCACAGATTTTAGAGTTATTTATTTGTATTTTTAGAGTCATGTAATGCAAAATGCTATTGTGTGGGATGAGTCACTCCCACGAGTGTGACTAGAGACAGCATATTAGTGCTGCTTGACAAAGCGACTTATTATTCAAACATCGAAAGGGAAAATAAATTGTGTTTGAGTGAATGGGAAAGGAGAGTCAGAAGAGGAAAACTATCAGTACAAATTATAACAACCAGAAAATTGGATGAAAAGAATGAAGTCAAAGTTCTACAAGGAATAACAAATAGGAATATGGCCTGCTGTGCTACTTATCAGCTGAACACAGGCCAAGCTTCTTGAGGAAATCCAATTTATTTATAGGAAGTGACCAGAAAGATAAGGCCAGGCAAATGATCCAATGTGTCCTATAACAAAACTTACCAGAGAGGAGATTTTCACAATTCAAAATACTTTCCACTAAACTATGTCATTCATAAGAAAATACTGATTTTAAAATGGCACAAGTAACTGTAGTTTGGTTAGAGTTAATATTATATATCAGAGCTTTTTAAAATTATGCAAAAGAAAAAAAAGGGTCTGACTAATGAAATGGTGAATTCACTCAAAGAAATACTGAATTCTTTAAAATATGTATGAATTTATTCTAAAAATTTAAACACATATTTGTGATCATTTAAAGAACCTCAAAGCTAATTAGGAAAAAATAAAAAAATAAATCTTTGAGCAGAGTTATTTCATATGAAGATTCACAGGTGAAAATGGGTCATATGGACCAGAGAAGAGCATTACCTCTAAAAAACAAAGACCATGTGATAGAAACATGGTGATAATGACAGCAGTCAAATGCACCACTAGGTGAATGGTGAAGCTGGGGAGATAGAAGGAGCATTTTCCTAATTATCTTGAATATATGAAATAAATTATGTACTACAAATAAAACAAGAAAATCCAGGCTTAAAGAAGAGCATTTTCCAAAGAGGAAATTTACATAATATTTTAATCTTCAGATTTTTTTTCATGGAGTCATGAAACCTCCCCAAATCAAGGCAAAACATATTTAGAGATCTGATCCGAGGTGAGTACAATCACTGAAACCTTGTACCAGGCTGGTCTGTATGTGTCTTGTGATTTTATGAATTTGGAAAACAACCAGAATAATTACTGTGGAGTCACAGTTCATTCTTCATATATGCAAATGCAAACAGGAATAGTTTTCCTTTATATGAAGTTCCTTTCAATTCTTATTACTTTGTTCTCCATTTCGAGATTAGCTGTATAACTGACCAAATGGTGCCTCTATGGTTATTAGCTGCCTATTAGCAGAGGAGAAATTAATTGTATCACTGTAATTTAAAAGTACTACAGCATCAAAAATTCTTGAAAGCATTTGCAGGCTTAATGTTGTGCAAAATGATCTATTAGTTATAGCTATATTTAAACCTATGTTGTCTTTATGCTGAAATGGAATCATTTTTCAGCTTGATGAAAAAATGCACTAAGTATCTTCAAAGTAAATTTTTCTAGTGTGTAGGAATTAATATTCTGACAATACATTTCCCTTTATAGCATTTACATAATTTTTCATGACGTCTTTCTCTTATACTGTTCAGTTTCAGTCAGTTCACACATGGGAGTGTGCAAAACCACTGACTTTCTCCTTATATATTCCATTGGAAAAAATATTTGTTTATTATTTAGAATCTAATGTATTCCAAAAGTACATGAAGTCATTAGAGGAAAAAAATAGCATGTGTTAGTTTACATGAAATTTTTTAAGTAGTTAAAAATATTTAGAAACAATTCACTTTATGTGTATGCATCTAATGCAGTCTAGTTTATTCTGTGCGTATGGTGAGCCAAGCATTTTTTTTTTTTGAATAGCAGGAAATACATCTCTGAAGACAAGCAAGTTCACTGTTCTCAGAACTCTTATGTTCATTTGACAATGGACAAAGAAACAAACAGAATGAATAACAATCACATATCCAGACAGAAAATAGGACTCAGAGAGTCATACTCTGCAAATAAAATATTTTTAAAATATTATAAAAATGTTGAATTGCAATGCAGATTGATTTAATATGAGAATGTTCTCTTGACCAGTATTTATATATACTAAGAAATAAGTAATAAAGGAACAAACAAAAAGTACCAGACAGGTTTATTTCAAAAGCTGAAATGAATATCGAATTTTATGACAAATAGGGTAAGTTGACACCATTTATTGTTACTATTCTTTTGCCACATGACTTCTACCAAGGCACGTTACTTCTGCTCAGTATCCACGGATTGTAACATATTACATGCTCTGATGACACAGGTTTTTGTGTTCTGTGCCAGCTCTGAGGTTCCTTCAAGTATGTGCTTAGATTATGCCTCCAAGAGCCTCTTATCACCCTTACACCACATAGGTAGGAAAATACAAATGGTAGAGATGTGATCAGTCAATAAATGGGAGCTTAGATTAAAAGCAGCAACAAGTGTGCCCTGAGTGAAGAAAACACCATGGAGAGTGAACACACTTGTCACTTGGAAAAAGACAGCCTCAAATGTTGTTGTGCCAAAAGATACCAACATGGAGAAAATATCCAAATACCATAAAGTCTTCATTATTTCTGGTCTCCATGTGAGGAATATCACTCTCTGCTATTCGAGTTGCTGTTACAGTCAATCCCACTGAGAAGGCTCAATGGCTCCCAGGGTATCTACGCTCCTTTCTTTCCAGATATTATTCACTTAGAGGCTTTTGAAAATCATTTCCTTTTCTGTGCACTATTCAAACTCAAGTAAGCAACAAGTTAGTGGGATGAAAAAGATAGACTTTCAGCAGCAGCAGCTGCTCAGTAGAAAAAAAAATTGAGAAAAAGGCAAGGGGTGAAATGAAGAAGAAATGAAAATAAACACAGAGAGAGTGTTGCTACTGAATCAAAACCACTGATTTAGGACAACCCTTTCTCTGCACATCTTTTGTAAGGAGTAAGGGAAGAATGAAAAACTGCACTATTATTGCATGACACCAAAACCCTAGAAAAGAGTTTGTAGAAAAATACTCTGATAAGTAGAGAAAAAACAGAAAACGATTGACGAAGGCCCAGAAGGACAAGACCCTAAACTAGAGAATAACCTGCAAATGGTTTAAAATTGATGGATTCAGGGACTCTCGGAGGAAGCTGGGGGAACAGGCATCAGAGGCTCCTACATGCTAACCCACCCTGGCCCTTTCTGACCTATGCAGATGTTGTTTATTTACCAGCAATTTCCTGCTTTCAATCTGACAATATTTGTTGTTGGTATTTTGAATCTCAAGTTTCTACTCCCCCCCTCCATTTCCTTCTGTGGTTATCACATGCAGTTTTTCTAAATGAGGAATATGCCTTTTTTTCTCCCAATTTTCCTCTTACTGACCAACTGGGGACATGCCTGCTATGCAAATCAAAAGCTGTTATACCCTAAACTCCAGATGAAATGCTGATTAAGATCCCTTGGGGGTGGAACACATCTGACTTGGTTACTGTTCTGAAGGGAAAATGAATATAGCAGAAGGTCAAGCTTCCACTGTTGGGAAAATACCCAGAATGGAAACAAACTGATAAGTCACTGCAGGTTCTGGGATACATGATAATAGTTTAACATTGTATATAAAAACAAGAACAATAGCTCACTTAAAAAAATAAGCCAAGAATATAAAAATATAGTGTACAACAATCTAACTTATCAAAAATTGAATTAGAAATAGTAAAACTGTTATAAAAATATTAGAAAATAGGAGATAAGTTAAAGGGGCTCTCACCTACAATATCCTGATCCTTCCTGTAAAGAAGGATGATAAATATGATCAGGGTGGTCACTATTCAATCACCCAGTGGATTTGTACAAAGTCTTAGTGATGTAAATAAATAGTGTAGTCCCCAAAGTGCTATACTTTCTAACCCTGCAATTGCTCAGCATCTGTTAAACCCTTTTCTGTACTTGATCTGTTCTGCTTCTTTCCACTCCCACTTCCCCCAGTGCCTGACTCTAAAGTCTTGTTGGTTTTTACTAATAAAACTATCCAGTATTGTGGCAAAGTCTTCCTCAAGAGTTTCAGGTTTTTTATTTTGTCTACTCATTTACAGAGAAATATGTCTCACAACAGGGATTCATAATCTTTATGTAGATGACTTGTAGGTGACCTCGAAAACTGAAGAGGAAAGCAAAGATAATATTTGACATACCTTTTCAAAGGAAATGAAGTCTCTCTGGACAGATTGCAAAACTGACAAAGTGCACTAAAATATTTGGGGCATCTGTTGTCAGTTGCAGTCAATAAAGTATTTCAAAATAGGACTCGGTCCATTCTGCAAATGAGATAGACAACTACAAAATGAAAAGGTTAGATAATTTTGAGAACTAGTATGGTATTTCAGACAAGGGATATCAGCTTTTTTTTCTTTCCACTTTGATTATTTTTCTTTTTCTCCCAAAATTTTTGAGGTATGATTGACAAATAAAGAGTTTATATTTAAGGTAAGCAAAGTAATGTTTAGATATATGTATTCACTATGAAATTGTCACAATCAAGTTAATTAATATACCCATCATCTCACATAGTTACATTTTGTGTGTGTATATGTGACATAAAAACTTACGATACAGACCCTTAGTAAATATCAAGTATCTAATATAATATTATTATTTATATCCCATTTAATGAGAAGAGATCTCCCAAACTTATTCATCCTTTAAAACTGAAACATTTTGCTTTTGCACTCCCATGTCTGCATTTCACAGAACCCCCAATCTCTGGTAACTATCATTCTACCCTCTGCCTCTTTGATTTGAACATTTTGGATTCCATGCATGGTTTATATCACTCGAAGTGATGTTTCCTGACACATTCCTATTATTTTCAAATGACAAGAATTACTTTATTTTTAAGGCTGAATAATATTCTATTGTATTTTTGTCTATGAAATATACCTATGTGTATAATTGTGTATATATGCTTATATACGTATGTACAAACATTTATCTATTCATATACCAATGGACATTCCATTGCCATGTTACAGTAATATCACTACATATTAAAGTTATATAATTCTAGAAGATAGACCGTGTTACAGAACACAGAACAGACACAATCATAGTCTTTAAGCAACCTGCATTCCTTCACATAGCAAAGGGAACAAGTGACCTGCTAATGTAAGAGACTGATTTGGTTCTCTGCAGGTCGGGATCATGTCAGCTGGAGAGAGCAGACTCTCAAGCTCTGTAGGTACCTGTGGCCTGCAACTTAAAATAGCATTTTGATTTTATCTACATTTCTTTCTTCCTGCTTCCTCAAACCTCCCTTGAAAAACTCTTGCTCTCCTACAGGAGAAATATGGTCTTTAGACAATAGTCCACTATCATCTTGGTCATTTGGCTTTTGAAATAAAATCACTTTCCTTGCCTCAGTACCTTGATTCTCAACTTTGTTGCCTTGTCATGTGGTCTGTCAAAAATGTCATAGCTATAGTGACAAATGATGGAAGGAACAAGTGAGTGAAGATATCTCTGAGATACTGATTTCATTACCTTTGTATATGTACACAGGAGTGGGTTTGTCAGATCACTGTGGGTGGTTCCATTTTTACTGTCTTCAGGAATTTTCATACTAATTTCCATAACAAGTATCCCAAGTTTTCTAGAGAGGACAAATCTACTGCTGAAGCAATTGATTCATGAAAATTCTCCAGACCCTTGGAATCAGTTTCCTGACTCTGAAAAGACTTTTAAACAACAGAAATTGGCTGTATTCTCTCTGACAACTTTGGCAATTCCAAATGTTAGGGGGCGGGAAATTCACTTGTTTTGTCATGAAAACCAAAGTACTGGTGTGCAATTTTACAACTCAAAAGTTGTAAATAGCCTAGAGACCAGAATTACTACATGACTTCTGGAGGTAAGAGCACAGGACGTGCCAGGATGCCTCCAAGACTGCAGGTAACAACCACACTTATGAAAAATCTGTAACCCTACCTAAAGCCCTTGACAACTAATTGTGAAGCTCAGCATACTGGGCACTTTGCAGTATATTGGCAGAAGAGCTGTAGGCAAGCATTATTATCAGTACCTGATCTGTCACAAGGCGATGGAATCTCCTAGACCCTGCAGATCCTGATGGATCATATAATAATAGAAAACACAACACCAATCCCCAACCAAACTGGATCGTTCTGGCAGTTTTATTCCCAGTACAATATGATAACTTTTGCACTGGGTTATACCCTTGGGATAAAAATGGTCAATTTAAGTTTTCCCCTGTTGGGATGGCTTCTCTTGAAATTTGGAAGTTTATGTTTTGTCTGTAACTAAATAGGCACAGCTGCTTAATTAACTGCAGTTACTAGAGCTGAAATTCTTTATTTAGAAGTTAAGTTGTGTGGTCATGTATATGTGTGCATGTGTAATTGAAAAGTATGTGCATGCGTGTGTTTGGTGTCTGTCATATAAACAACAGAGAAATTTGAACAAATAGAGAATTCTTTTCTTTGAAACAGAACTGAAATATTTCATGGAAAGTTGATATCTCATTTGTGAGAGGCCTCACAGCTGCCTACTTATCAACCATCCATTGTGGAGTTCATAGAAGCAAAATAACAAAATCTCTATATGTGAAGATTTTGCAGATAATGCTGTGAAAGTTGACACTGTTAAACATGGAGATTTCAAACTTAGAAGTTCCACTTTACATAAACAAATTTTCATTAATTTAAAAATAAGCTTCTCTGAAGGAAAGTCAATAGAAGTGATAAATGAATTCCAACTCTTCTACAAGATTTTATTTAACAAAAATAAATCATATGCTTTGGTCTGTGTGGTTAGAATTTTTGTGTTACCTCCCAAACAATTTTAGTAACTAGACTCTTAGATTATCTATAAAATAATAAAATGATCCAGGTGTGATGGCAAACACCTATAATCCTAGAAACTCATGAGGTGGGGACAGGAGGATTATAAATTTGAGGCCAACCTCAGAAATTTAGCAATACCCTGTCTCAAATTTTAAAAAAATAAAATAAAAAGAACCGTAGATGTAGCTCAGTGGTAAAGGCTCCTGGATTAAATCTTCAATACCAAAAACAAAAATAGAAAACAAACAAAAATAAGAATGAAATTGTTCAAAATATATAGAGAGGTGGTGTTTTGTCAGGAGAATTCTTTATAAGGAATTTTCCAGGTACATGCACGAAGATTCCCCACCAATTTATGAGTTGGGATTCACAATATACATGCCTATTGAAGGTAAGATATTATTATGATTTGGATCTGGAATGTGCCAACAAAGCTTTCTGTGTTGAACATCTCGTTCCCAGTGCAGCAAATCAGAGGTGGGGTTTTTGGGTAATGATTATATCATGAGAATTTTGTTCTTATCAATGGGTTAATCCATTGACAAATTCAATATCTGATGGACTTATTGGGAGATGGTGGAAACTGTATAAGGTAGGGCTTAGTTTGAAGAACTGGGTCACAGAGGGTTTGCCCTCATATATTTTGTCAGTAGCCACTTCCTCCTTATCTTCCTCTGCTAACTGGCTACTATGAGGATAGACCTCTTTTCTCTACCATATCCTCCATGCCAATATATTCTTCCTCTCTATAAACCCAAGGTGATGAGCTAACAACTATTGACTAAAACCTTTAAAACTGTAAGTCAAAAAACATCTTTTCTTCTTTAAGTTTATTTTCCTCAGGTATTTTGTCATAGCAAATGAAAGAAGACTAACACAGATGTTTGGTCTAATTATGGTATATATGATATGTGGATGCCCTAAAGTTTTGTCTCTACAAAAGCAGATTAATTAAACTAATGTCTTAAGCCTCTCTAATATACAAAAGTTTTACTTTGGGGCTATCAGAGTGTAATAAATCAGCCAGAGGATTTAATTTCTGTTACTAATTTTGTCTAGTAATCAAACAGATGTTTATGGGTTCCTATTAACTGTCATATTCCTTTCTATTCACTCCTTTGGATAAGCATAATGGATAAATCAAAATAAAACAAACACAGAGCAGAGCAAAACAAAATTTCATGACTCAATAGAAAGCCTTGCTAAAACAACCAAAAATTTCACTATTCACCTCATTAAAATCAACAGTAATGCTGCCAAAGAAGAATATATCTTCCTTTGAACTTGTTTTTGATATAAGTGTGAACTTGGATCTGAGGCCCTGACATGTGCCTAATTTAATGGATTCCTCTCATAATCATAGTATTTCAAATGGGCTTGTCTTTTCTGGAGAAACCTAAGACATAAAATTAGAAGTCCCTAAATTGACCTACTTGAGGAAGGCTGTCATTCCTCTCTGTTGGGAAATTTCACGTATGTGAAAGTGTTCCAGAGGAAACATAGGTGTAACCAGGCTGAGAGGGACTTTTCAAGTGCTGCTGATCATTTGGACAGCACTAAACATACAATAAATCTGGCTAGACCCGCATTTCCCAGGTAAAACTCTCAAATCAGGAGGACTGGTCTGTGGGTTTTTATCAGGTACTTGAAATAGATTCTGACATATCTCATACTGATACTTAACTGAAAGGAGGTATTCTAGAGAACATACTACTATTATTTCGCCTTGTTCTCTTCTTCACAATGATGGGTACTTCAGTTACTTTAAGAATCCTATTGTATTGGAAAACAAACCTGTAATTTGTAACATCACTTTGTCTTTTTTTTTATTCCCAGAAAATATCCCCATAGATATTTAAGGCAACAACTAGGTACTGAAATTATGAGTGCACCAAGAGTGATAAAAGGATTTCATATAAAAGATAAACTGCTAATTAGTAGAGAAACAGAAATCTGACATTTATAGATGGAGGTTGCAAAAGACAGTGTTCATGTCATTCATTTAACTTTGGGATATAAATTCTCTCCAGGAAACAAATTGATAGATAAACAGAGGTGAGTGCCTATTATTCATGGAGACTTAATTGACTATTATAATAATGTAAGTATTGATTTAGAACAATGTGAAAAATGGCCTATAGGTTTTATTTGTCCTAAAGACTTAAAACGATTAGAACTATGTACATTAAACATGTCAATCTGTACACTTCACTGGGTGCCTTAAAATAGGAATTTGATACTAGATAATGCCCATGAGTGTCTGATTCACATCTGTGAAAATTGTTTAGGGAGATAGAATAATTACCAAAGGAACTAGATTATTGTGTAAATGTAAGGAGACTTAGGTGATTAATGAAAACTCAAAAGAAATTTATTGGGCTTCACAAGAAAATCCCTTAGTTAGAAATTTAGATTGTCAAGCTCCACAGTTACACTATTCCTTTGTGTGAGTGGATAAGATTATATCAAGTACTATAGAATAATAATAAAATAGTTTATCACCTAAATGTTCAAGCAATAAAGGCATTGCACAATTTATGTAATTAATGTATGATAAAATAGAAATTGTCACACATTACTAAAGAAGAGCAATCTTTAACCATTCACCATCAATATGATATATTGAAACATTCCCTCAAGGAAAATGTTGTACTGGATTTTTTTTTTTTTTTTTTTAGATGCTATGGTAACTCTGACAATTCCTTTGTCTTGTATCTTATTTTGGAATTGCTAGATCTTTATATAACCACAAACTGCCTGGAAAAAGGTTGAATTTTCAATGAAAATAATTATAATAAAGTAGTTCTATTATCAAATGTAGCAGTGGGTGCATAGTGTGAAGTTAAACAAAACCTAAAACATAATAATTATTTTTTAACTTTTAGCACCAAAAGATAAGAGAACTACCCCACTCTATTTTGACATTCCCTTAAACATTGCATTTGTAAGTAATTTCTTTATAGCTTTGAAATGTTCTCAACTTTTTTAAAGGATAAATGAACCTGTTTTTTTTTTTTTTTTTTTTGCCAGTTTTGTGTCCCGGGACTGCCTTACTTGAGGGTTTTAGAGACTTTGAAATGTGAACATCAAGGACCATGGTAGGCAATTTGCATTCCACCCTGAGGAGGTTAGCCTAGGTGCTTAGCTCTTTAGCTGTAACTTCTGATTTTTGAAGATTCAAAGAAGCGAATAGAATCACAAAATAAACTCATTTTCTTAGCCCCAAAAGGAAAAATCAGGGCAAATATGCATTTCAGAGTCTTGACTAATTTTATGTTAATAAAGTTTCAGTATGATATGTTCTTTCCAAACATCCCTACCCTCATTACTCAAAATCAGACCACTTATGCTGCTACATTTTGCATATAGTCATAGGTACCAACAGTCTTCACAGTGTCTTATCCCTCTCCTTGGTGCTACCTATCATCACAATGCCTTAATGTGAATTCCCTTACATTGAACAAATGGGGAATTTATTTTTAAAATATTGTTTATTCATGCCAATATAATTCTTATACAAAATATTTTTTTCTGGTAAACAGTCCCATATATCTTGGGAAAAAGTCAGCTTTTGCCAAGTTCTCACAATTAGGCGTTTTCTAAATCCCCCAAATTAAAAAAATATATATATTTTGTAAAAAAATTTTAGATGAGTACTTTCTTGCTTTGCTCACATTTTCATGAATACCTGAAGAGTAGCATATAATGAAATTTTGCATTCTAATAATATGTAAATAAAATGTACAATTTTCAAAAGAAAAGTGAATAGCCCATTTATTTTATTCACTACCTCAACCAATTTTCCAAACTGTTATGCAATTAACAGTAAGTTCATTTAAGTTCACATTCATTTCTAAACATTCCAGTTATTCCAGTTCCACTTAAATTTTCATGAGATCAACTTTTTAGATTTCATATATTAATGGGATTATATGATACCTGTCTTTCTGTAATTGGCTCATTTTACTCAACATCATCTCAAGTTTTTCTCATATTGTCTCGAATGACAGGACTTCATTGCTTTGTGTGTCTGAATAGAATTCAACTGTGTCCGTAATACATTTTGTTATCTATTCATCCATTGATGGACACTTCATTTATTTCCATTTCTTGGTAATTGTGCATAGTTCTGCAATAAATATGGAAGTACAAATGTCTCTTCAACTAATTTCATTTACTTTGGGTACATGTCTGGCACCAGGATTGCTGCATCATGTGCTAGTGCTAGTTTCAGTGTTTTAAGAACCACCCTGCTGTCTTTCATAATGGTTTTACTAATATGCATTCCCACCAACAGTATGCAAATATTCACTTTTCTCTACATCCTCAACAACACATGTTAACTTTAGTCTTTTTAAAATCCATTCTTTTTTAAAAATACCTTTATTTTATTTATTTATTTTTATGTGGTACTGAGAATGGAACCCAGTGCCTCACACATGATAGGCAAGCACTCTGCCACTGAGACACAACCCCAGCCCCTGTTGGCTACTTTTCATCTTCTCTTGGGAAATGTCTATTAAGGTCTAGTGCCTGTTTTAAAAATTAGGATATTTGGAGTTTTTCTATTTTTGAGGTTTTGGAGTTCCTCTTATATTCCAGATACCAACCATTGCCAGAAATATAGTATGACAATATTTGTTGCAGTCATGAGAGTTGTCTGTTTACTCTGTTGTTGTTTCTTTTGTGAAGCAGAGTATTTCTAGTTTGATGTCATCCCAATTGTCTGTCTTTGCTTTTGATTTCTGTGTTATTTGTATTTTGTCCAAAATAACTGTGTTCACTCCAATGTTTTGAAGCTTTTTCCTATGCTTTCATATAGTATATGCAGAGTTTCAGTATGTCAGAAGTTCTTATATTTTTTATGTAACATGTCAGAGTTTCTTATATTTTTGCCTTCAATCTATTTTAAATTGAGTTTTTTAATTGGCTAGACACGGGGTATACTTTCATTCATCTGCCTATGGGTATACGGTTTTTCTAGCACTATTTATTGAAATAGGTTTTCTTTCTCCAAAATATGTGCTTGTGCTTTTGAAAATATTGGTTGACTACAGATGTGTGGATTTACTTCTCAGCTGTATGCTATGTTCCATTGTTTCAGCTATTGTTTACTATCCCAGTGCCATGTTGATTTGATGACTGCAGCTTTGTAGTACAATTTGAAGTCAAGTAGTGTAAGCCTCCTGTTTTATTCCTTCATCCACTCAAGATAAATTTGACCATCTTCAGTAAATTAGCAAGGCCCTAAGCAACTTAGCAAGACCCTGTCTCAAAATAAAAAATAAAATGGGCTGGAGTTGTGGCACAGTGGTTTCACATTTCTGGGTTCAATTCCAGATACTAAAGTAAAAAAATAAAAAAGAGAAAAAGATGACTTTTGCTATCTATGTTTGTGTGTGTGTGTGTGTGCGCACGCGCGCATGTGTGTGATTGTGTCTGTGATTTCACATACATTTTATAATTGTTTTGTCCATATTTGTGAAGAATTTCATTGGAACTTTGATCAGGATTTCATTGAATCTGCAGATTGCTTTAGGTAACATGAACATTTCAAAATGTCTTTCCATAATTTTGTGACCAACCTCTTCAATTTTTATCAGTGTTTTATAATTTTCATTATAGAGATCATTTATCTATTTGATTAAATTAATTCGTGCTTCTTATAGTTTGGATACAAAGTGATCCCTCAAAGACTTGTCCATTGAAAGTTTGGTCCCTAATTCGGCAATGCTCAGTGGGAACTGATTGCATCATGAGTACTCTGCCCTCACCAGTAGATTGATCCATTGATTGTTGCATGGACTGACTTCCTAAAATCAGTTAAAATTGTAAGTGGTGGGACTTTGTTGAAAGAAGTAGGTCACTAGGAGTGTGTCATAGATGTGCATGTCTTGTCCTGGGTCTATGTATCTGTTCTGTCTCTGTTTCTCTTTCCTGGTTGCCATGAGCCAAGCAGGTTTCATTGGCCACAACTTCTCCTATGATATTCTGCCTCACCTCAGGTCCAAAGCAATGGGGCCAGCTTTCCATGAATTGAAGCCTTGAAAACCGTGGGCCAAATATGTATCTTTATTCCCTTAAGTTATCTATGTGAGATATTTTGATCAAAGCAATGAATACCTAACACAACAGGCATTTGTTCATGGTATAGTAAATGGGATTACTTTCTGATTTTTAGTTCAGATAGTTTGCAATTAAAATATAGCAATGCCACTCATTCTTGTTTGTTGAGATCGTTTCCAGAAATTTCGTTATTTATTAGTTTTCATAGTTGTTTTTTTTGTGGAATCTGGGATTTTCTACATAGAAAATAATGTCATTTTTAAACTATAAAAATCTGACTACTCCTTTCCAATTTGAATACCTTTAATTTTTTCTCTTGCCTCATTGAAAAGTGGTGAATGTGGACATTTGTGTTTTTATAAGAATATTTATCATTATTTTTATTTTTACTAATCTTCTCTTAGAGACTCATTTATTTTATACATATAACTTATTTGGCGAGATTTAGAAAAACACATAGAAATATATGCTTGTTAATCTTCACCCAATGATAGTCATTAAAATGTGTGCATTCTTGTACATATATTCATACATAGAAACAAGTTAAATTAATGACAGTATGTTATTTTTAAATTTTGTATTGTTATGGATAAGTTATTCATTCTGTGTACTGGAATATAGATTAAATATTTTGTCATGACAATAAGGATATTTTAAAAGCACGGTTTTCATGGCTGCATCCTATTCTCTAAATCCCAGAATCTAATCTGTTATTTGAATTCCCTTCAAAAGGACTGTGTGGTATTTTTAGTTTTTTCATATTCAGTCTATTTGTACATTAAAAAATTTAAAACAAAATTAATATGCATTTTTAAAGTCAGTCTTTTTTGGAAAGTGTGAATACACTTTCAATTACATATATATCAACAGATTCAAATATACCAAAATCAAATGTTTCATTGCAAAATATTTATACATTGGAATACATATGTTTTATAAATTTCCTGTCAAAGAGGTAATACCAAATGATCAACAATTTGGCTTAATATGTAATTACTTAATTTCACTTCAAAGTGAAAACATAAAGTGATTTTTGAAATTTTTCCAGATTTTTGTATGTTCATTTTTTTCAATAAGAAGTAATTACAATTTTTAAATTACATTTCTTTGATTTTATTATTTTTGTTTAGAAGTATCAGTTTGGAAACTGAACAGTTTTCCCAATTTAGAATTTTTTTTTGGTTAGTGTGATCCCATAAATATATTACAGGTATCTGATTTTTTGTCTAAGTGCCTATAATATTTTTCAAGATATTTTCTATTCTTTATTTATTAATATAGAGACTATCACAATTTACTCATAGATAATTAATGTTTCTCTTCTCTGTAATTTCTTCACTTCTCTTCCTTGAAAATCCTAATTTCCAAATCAGATAAAAGCATTATATAATTCTACAATTTACTATGTTGACTTTTATAAACAAATTATTAATATAAACAGATTTGAATATAAGTTCATAATTTATTATTTAGAATAAGAAATATGTATTTTTAGAAATTTTTGTATGTGTATGCACATACACATTTTCTGAGATGAGTAATATACTGCTCAAGTTTAATTATATTAAACATATTTTTACATTCAGAACTAACTGCTCTGTCTATATATAAGTTGGTTCTATGATTAATTAATTCTTTGACTTTTAAGAATAAAAAGATTAAATCCTTGTTATTCTATTTTTTTCTTTATTTTGGATCTTTAAAGTAATTTGACTATAGATATTATAAATGAAATTTAGTATATTTTAGTTAAGCTTTGAAAATATTTGTTAGTGTATCACTTTAATTAAAATAATTTAATGTTCTTAAGTTATTGATATCATTGAGACATGTAATTTTTCATTGAATAATGTATAATCCTCAGTTTGCTCATAATATTTTATGAAAACAAGGTTTCATGCCTTAAACAACATTTCAATATCACCTATAAATTTGATATATAGGTAAGTGCATTCACTAATTTAATGAATTTTTGTTTTGTTTTGTTGTTTTTTTGGTGCTGGGAATTAAAACTATAGACTCATGAATGCTAGGCTATTACTCTATCATTGAGATATACTTGGTCTTATAATTCTTAAATTGCTGCAAGATAATGTTTGCCTTAAATTCACTCCTTTCAAGTGCATTTGCTGATGCTGTACTTGCTATTAACATTTTATGTAATACAGGGATTGCTAACGATGCTCCTCCAACATTTTCTTCATTATACAAGTATGCCAATCTAGCAGCTCCTGCAGTGATGTCTTCTGTCACTTCAAAGTTGTTTATTTCTCTTTTATTTATTTATTCATTTTTTATTTATTTATTTTTTATTGGTTGTTCAAAACATTACAAAGCTCATGACATATCATCTTTCATACATTTGATTCACAGGTTATGAACTCCCATTTTTACCCCAAATACAAATTGCAGAATCACATTGGTTACACATCCACGTTCTTACATAATGCCATATTAGTGCTGAGACAATGACTGAATAACAGTACCTTACCCAAAATGGTACCTAAAACTCAAGAACTGAGTACTAAAAACATTGCTTCAATTTCTTCAAAGTAATCCAATTTATGCCTTAGATATCCTGGAGTTAGAGGTTAAATACTATTTCCAGAGAAGATCACACACTTGATTAACATTCTTATCAATTTAAATCTGTTATTCATAGTACCATGGTTTTGAAAGCACTCTATTAATGGATCATTTTCTAAGAAAAAGTCTCTTAGACTTCTTAAACAGACTTCTAGGGAATTTCCTAGAATGTTTCAGTGCTTCCATGATGCCACACATGGACAGTGCCTCTGTTGTAGCAGGAGTACTGTCACAACTGTTATCTATGGTAAACTGAAAATAAAACATACAGAAGGGGCTATTGAAGTATAGCTTCCCCTACAGCCTAGTATGCAGTGGAAATTGGCATGTAGAAGGTGTATTGGGAGATGCATTGGGATCAATAGCGGTGGGTCAGAGAGAGGAGAAGAAACCATGCTGAATTCAGAAGTAGAAATATTTAAATAGCATTGTAGTAACTATAAGAACCTACCTAGCTGACTCATTGGGAGCTCTGAAGCTATGATAATCCATCATAATCTCTCAAAGTTTTAACAATATTGTTGAGCTAGTCTATGATTCTTCTAGGGATATCACAACAAAACAGCATATACCAAGTGTCTTAAATGGGACACATTTGTTGTCTCACTGCTTGGAATTTTGAAATTCAAGGTCAACCTCAGCATTGGATTCTCCTGACACTGCTGTTTTTAACAAACAGTTGATCACCTCCTTGCTGTGTGCTCATATGGCTTTTCCTCCATGGAAGTGCATCACTGGAATCTCTCTGTTTAGACTGACACCAGTCGTATTAAATTAGAGTGCCACACTTGTGACCTCATTGAACTTTGATTACCTGCTTAAAGGCTTTATCTTCATAAATAATCATATTGATGTTTAGAACTTCAACATAGACTATTATTTATTTATTTATTTTCAGTTGGAGTCATAATTTAGCTCAAAATGAAATGTGTGTTATAGCATTGCATTTGTCAATCATTGCATGAGAGTTGCCTGAGAAAGTGGGCATACCTTTGACCTGAGTGGTGCCATTCAAGTCAACTGGTTATTCCTCCAGTTTCTGAATATATAAATTAAATGAACATGCTTAATGATTGGTAAAGACCTCATGTTGGTATTTTTTACAGATTTATTTTATAGACTGAGTACCTTTAATATGAAAATTTAAAATCTGAAATGCACAAATTTTTTTTTCATTCAGTGTTTCCACACATAGAACACTCCACACTTAACCTCATGTGACAGACTACTGTCAAAATATGAGCACAAAAAGACATTGTATAAAATGACCTTCTGCCTATGTGAATAAACTGTATATAAAAATGAATAAATTTTGAGTTCAAACTGGGCCCCATACTCAAGGTATCTCATTAATTGTATGTAGATATTTCAAAATGTGAAAAAAAATCTGAAATTTGAAACATTAGTGGCCTAAAGAATTTTGAATAAAAGATATTCAATCTATAATCCAAATGAAGTAATTTAAATTTGTGTCCCTGCCATCAGGGTAGTAAATCAAAACTAATACTGTCTTCCAGGGACATTGGTGTAATAATGTTACCCTCAAAATCTTGAGAATAAAATTAGTCACTTGGTTGCAAATTGATTACATCAAGCAATGATTCATCTTGACTGGGATTGATGCACAATGCAAATAATTAATTTACCTTTTCTGCCTGGAGTTTTATCCAGCTCTACTGTCTGGTGAATACAGAGTATGTGATTTACTCATTTTAAATATCATATAACTGAGTAACATCTCTACTTTTCATAATAGATGGTGTGTACCTTCTAAGAGGCACATGATCATGTGATAAAATTGTCTTAACAACTCATATGGTGTTTACCTGTGTGTTAAAAGACATCAATATCTAGAGAAATCAATGCAAATCCTTGATCTTGAATTGTGGTCCGTCAAGCTTGTCAGAAAACATATTTAAGCTGCAGAGTATGTATTATTTTATTATAGAAGCCCCATCTTGTAGAACCTGCCAAACTGGTGGAACATTGAATGAATAATTAAAAGAACATTTTTTTTTTACTGATTTGATTTTGTTATCATGGACCATATCTCACAATGGGGTATGCACTATGATCTATGAGCCATCATATGTGTTCTGATCTTGAGAAGTTAGATGCATTATTTTGGGAACCAAAGGATAGACATAGGCATGGTCCTACTATTCACTACTGTCAATGACATATTCAGAAAATTTTAGATTCTTACTTCCACAAATGTAGACCATTTTCTCTCAATTTTGCTCATTTTTTTTTCTCAGGGAAAACTGCAATAATACCAGTGAGTTTAAATGTTTGATTGCTTTACAATCTGCTGGATTTCTCATGCCCATGTAGCAGATGGCACAGGGAAGAATTCCATATTAGGAAGAGTAGGTGACTCTACTCTTCATGAAAATGCAAGATAATTATTTTATAGAGACAATTATGAATATATTTTAGTACTCCATTCAACAACTGTATGTCTGCTGATTCCCTTACATCCCATTATAAGGGGAGATTGACAAAGGAAACATGATCTTAAGGGCCTCTTCAAATAAGAAATGCTAGCTTGATATGGGGAGGGTCTTGAATGAGTGATAGAGATAGAAAATAATGAGTTTTAATTTAACCTCAAGTTCAGCCACTGCAGGAAGCATACCTCCTTCACAAAGCTGGTTTATCCATCCTTCAGCTTTGTGAGAACTGCATGTTGAAGGCATAATTGATTTTTTTTTTTTGTTCCCCAGAAAGAATAATCCTAAAAGGAGAGACCTTGTTTGGGAGATTATTCATCACCATACACCAGTGTTCATTGAATGAATAAATGATTGACTATCATGAAAGAATAAAAGGTACACTTTAAAAATGAATAAATGTGAATGTGTATTGAATAAATGTGTATGTGTATAAAATCTATTGAAATTATCTGTTATAAATTAGGCTACTACATCTCTGTTGTATCAAGGAGAACATTACCATTGAGTAGAAAAGGATTGTTATCAATTATAAAGCTTATCAACTACAACTATTTTAAATTAATGTGATATAGTGCACAGACTTTCCATACAAACCTGTACTCTAACACACAGTTTTATACTATAACCATGTTTTTGTGATAAAATCAGTTTTATTAGAAAAGTATATAGATATATTTAAAGGATAATCTATATAAGGTCTATAAAACATTCATTATAAAATAGAATAATAGTTATCATTTCTTCTGTTTTTAATATATTTTATTTTAACTAACAAAAATCATACATCTTTTTGCTTCCCATGTAGTACTTCAATACTGTATGAATTGTGCAGTGTTTAAATCAGTGAAAATAAAACAGGTTATTCAAACATGTATAATTTATTTGGGATTGAAAACATTAAAAAAAACTTTCTTCTTGATTTTTTTAAACATTTAATACATTACTATTATTTACAGACTGTCTAGTATGCAATAGAGCACCAAATTTTACTTTTACCATCTATCTACAACTTATCCCATTAAATCAACCTTTCCCCATCACTCTTCCCTCCACTTTACATACACTAGTCTGTATCCGCTATTCTAATCTCAACTTCAGTGAGACAGACTTCTTTAGATTCCACGTGAGTAAGATATTGCCATTCAGTTTTACTGCATATATTGACACCAGATTGGCTATAGTCACAATATATTATAAATATAATATAATATAAATAAGTTTATGTATTAATGGAGATTTTATACACTCAGAAAAATACTAAGAAATGAGCTGGATTCCCAAGAGTTTTAAGAAGAAAAT
Source organism: Marmota monax (assembly GCF_021218885.2). Lineage (NCBI taxonomy): Eukaryota > Metazoa > Chordata > Mammalia > Rodentia > Sciuridae > Marmota > Marmota monax. The sequence continues at coordinate 1,158,024 of NW_026692134.1, read as the reverse complement.
GAGATTTAAGGGTCAAATAGTTTTTAGTTCCCTCCTGAGAAAGTTTTACAACCTTTAATGCTTTAAAGTATAAATACTGAACTTAAATTTAGAAAGTAACAACATTTGATTACTGTATTATAAATGATAAATCATACAAGCATTGAAATTTGACACTTAATTAATAAGGGAAATACCTTAAATTATTTATTATGTAAGTGTTTTCTGAATTTATAAAATATAAAAATATAATTCTTGTGCAAAATGATCAAGTCAATATGCTTAACTTTAAAACATTACAATAAATTGACAAATATGAGAAAAATTACACATAACAAAGAATATTTATTTTTTAACCTTTTACAACACAACAATTCCAACCAAATTTAGCATAAAATTCACAAATCAATGAGCATTTTAATATAGATTTTTGTTTGTTGTTTGTTTTAGAGATATATACACATTAAGGTACCGTATATTTTCAGATTTGTCATATCATGTCCCTGACATGTAAATCTATGGCTACTTTTGGAATACTTGTTGAGTAAAGTAAGTAATATAACCAATTGTCATTGAGTTTGTGGTCTTGGGACACTTTAAATGTATATTCACTACAACAGCATAAAAATTAATTTATAACTATGTAAAATATTATTAGAAATAGTATGTTAAACTGGAACTTAAGAGTGTATGTAATAAACTATTCAAAGGACGCAATGAAGACCAAAATTATTTGCTATAATAATCAATAGGAATACTAAAGTGTTCATTCTTTATGTATTCAGCAATTACTCAGCAAGTACTGATAGCAGACTCATGCTAGTTGTTAAAATTTGTAATACATAACTCATTTAGTAGTCAGGGTACAACCCTCTTGCAGGTGCTCTTCTCCAATACCCTTTTACCAAAGAACCCAACTCCTCACAATTAAAGCCTTATTCAGTCTATATAAAACATGTGATCTCCAAGATAATGTTTTAAGTCTGTTTCCTATCTATTGTGAATAGTCAACACCAGCATCACAGAAGTTTTAAATAGTTTGGATAATATTACAGATTCGTATTGAGTCAACTAATGATATTGTGGATCACAGAGATATTTTGTTAAAGATATGAAGGTGTAATCAAATTAACAAATATATTTTTTAATATTTAAAATGTTAGATCAAGGCATAAGGGGTCATTGTTTATGACATCCTTATCCCTCTCTCCTGCCAGTATAATGCAGCAATCAGGTCTGAAACTTCTATAATTTTGGATAAATTTCTTCTTTAAGATTTCTCAAGTCTTAAAGTGTGTATCAAGTGTCTTTCACTTATAATTTTCTCAGATAGAACACCTCTATCATTAAAATGACAGTTAGTAGGCAATGAGAAACTGAGGTGGGTTCCTGGCTTTCTTTGTATGTACATCACTGGACCAGGTGTGTCATTGGTTTCTCCATGTTTTATGTCCAGGCTACCTTCCTGACTGCCCCTCTGACTTCAGATGTAGCTCCTGTTATAGAAGCAACAGTCTCACCTAGACTTTTTGCTCATCCTTTTTACATATCCATGTGTGAGTTCTACCTCTCTAATTGAATCTCACATGTATTTTAGCACAGGAGAATAACTAGAGGAAGAGAACCTTCAAAATGCATTGATTGAACTGAATACAATTTATCTAAGGTGATTTATCATACATGATTAAATTTCAAGTCATTGATGACAATATTAAGAATGGTGAAAAGAGTGCTGGTAGTTCACAGAATATGAAAAACACAAAATAGTGGCAAAACAATTTCTTAAAATACAACCTTTAGATACCTATAATCAACAACCAATTGTCTATAGAAGGCAAAACAATAAACAGGTGAATAATATATTGGCCATGATAGGGGAAAATGTTAGTATATATGATAAAGTAATTGTTTCAAAATGCACTACGAAACTTGGAAAATGAAAAGATGAATTTGTGGCTTTTTATTATTAAGTCCAAGGTTTGTTTCTGTGAATACCAAAAAGAAAAAGAAAAGAAAGAAACTTGTAGTTTTGTAAGTATGTGCTTAAGATTTCTGAAAAACAAAAGAAAGAAAAGAATGTAATCCTACTTTTCATTGAGTTTAACACTAAGCATTCCCCAAATTATCAAGTTCCCTTATGTTAAAATAGGTCATTCATTTTGTAGGAATAGAACCTTGAAAAATGAGACAGGTTTATAAGCAAATTGCAGTGAAACCAAAGAACTTAAGCTTCTACATTATTTGAATCCTACTTCACCAATAAAAATATCTTTTTGAGGCTTACCATCTGAGATTAATCTTCCTTTGCCTGAAAAAAAATTATAATAACTTCCTGAAAATAATTGTTTTTGCAAGCCAGTGATAATCTTCTTCAGATTTATCTATTTATTAATTTCCCATTGTTTTCAAAACAAATTACAAAAAATCGGAGGCTTAAAACACTGAATTTATTGATTTATATCTTTACAGGTCAGAGTTCAAAATGGGTCATATTTGGAGAAATGTATATTTCTGCAGATCTCCATTTCTTCTGGAAGCTCTCAGGGAGACTCTATTTACCAAGGTTTTCTACCTATGAGGGACTGCTTGCTTTCTTTGCTTCATGACTCTATCCTTTATTTTTAAGGTCATCAGTAAAGCCTCTTCCAATCTCATACTGACACTGCTTTTACCATCAAAGCTCTTTCTCTGATACTGGCCTTTTTACATTCATATTATAAACACCGTTATGACTATAATAGGCCCATCCAGGTAACCCACAGTAACCTTCACTTCTCCAAAGTTTTAAGTGAATAATATCTACAAAGTCCCATTTACTATGCAAATAAATATATTTGCAGATTTCATAAATTAAGACATGGATACATCTTTGGGGGATTATTATTCATCCTACTACCCTCTTCCATCTCCCATTCAATCTATCCTACTACCAGACTCAAGTCATAAAATGATTTGAGAATTATATCAATGTATGACTCACAATCACATATCAGACACAATAATATAATTACATAGTTTTCTTATAGGATACTGGCTGAAATCCAGTTTCTATTTGCTTGGATGGATCCTAAGTCTGGGAATCAGTATTAAAGAAATATAAACTAGATCAAGTTATATTAATTGACATGTACTCAATAAATATAGATTTATGTCTAACTATAAATTTTGGCCCAGTTTAGAAATGTGAATTCTAATAGGCATCTTTTTTTTCCCTTTCCTTTTCTCACATGTAATTGTTTTAATCATTTAACTATATATTTTGTTATTAAGTTACATGGCATCAAAGAAGAATACCACTCAACTAGAAAAGGAAAAAAAAAGTTTGTCAAAGAATATAAAACTTACTTTTCATCTTTTTAGGAAGAGCATTAGTGTTCTCGTTAGTAAGAGGAACAGATGGACTTTATTAGCAAGAGGCATGATTTTGTGAATATACTTACTTGGAAAATGATTTGATAAAAAGAAGTATATATGAATAATAAGTTGACAAATATTTTATTGTAACAGTGATTGTGTAGTATAAACCTAATTCAGTTAGAATTCCATTTACAAGAATTTCTTTCTTTCCTTTTTTCTAATTTTTATGGGTCATGAGAGATTTTATAAGAAATTTGAAAAGCAAAAGTAAGATAAACAGCACGTTTTAAAAGATAGTATTATCTGAGTTTTTAATACCAGAAGATTTGTATAACCCTTAAAAAATGCAAAGAAAAAAGGAGATAAAAGACATAAGTAATGTTGAACAGAGAAAGACTAGAAAACAGAAAGAAAATTACCATGTATTAGCAGTGATGTGGTCTTCACAAGATATTGAAGAGACAAATTCAAGGTACCTTGAAGGAACACTGGATAGAACAGTGTTGAATTATATATGATAATACATACACTGTAATGAGAAGTGGGATTTAAAGTTAACCTCTCTAAGCTTGATCTAAGATTCAAAATTTATAGTTAGACATAAATCTATATTTATTGAGTATGTATCAATAAATATAACTTGATCTAGTTTATATTTCTTTAACACTGATTCCCAGACTTAGGATCCATCTAAGCAAATAGGGACTGGATTTTAGTCAGTATCATATATTTATATGATATAAATATTTATAGACATAAATATACAGAATTCAATCTCAATAATTTGAATCTAAATCATAAACTGCTCATAATATTTCCTATCTCTTTATTAGTGTTATAGATGTTAATATTAACATTTTATATCCAGGAAAAAGAAATAAGAATTTCTGGAAATTCCATAGAATTTCAGAACCAAAAACATTTTTAAAACATTTCTTATAGTTTCCCACTATTTTACCATTATAGATATCTAAAATTGTTTAAAATATAAGAAATATTAATTTTTGTATAATTTTTTTAGAAACTGCCATCTATAGTAAATATTGATGAGATTGACTATGCCAGCAATTATCAATATTCAAATAATGTAAGGTTCTCATTTATTTGAAATCTTCCAAAAACAGGCCATTATTTGTTTAAAAATGTGTTACTCTATAAAGCCCCACTAATTTGTAGAACATACAATATATCTTTGAACATATTAGTGTTTATTTTATTTGCAAGTTGTGTCCTCTTTCACAGAAGATGGGGCCACAAACACACAGTTTATAATGTGCATCAATTCTCCATGGAGACCTTGACCGTTTTTTCAATGTCTCATCCTTCTCTGGGTCTCAGAAATGTTGAACTTGAATGTTTGATTGTGAATTATGTGTTTTGATCTGGCCAAGGACTTAACCTCACTCAGTGCTTCCCTTAGAACCAATCCCTTTTTTTCTATTGATTACAGAAAATGTAAGGCTCACTGGAGAATTATACTTTTCCATGTTCCTAACCAGTTTTTTCCTTTAATATTTGAGATTCAGAATAAAAACAATAAATTGCAAGAGAATGTCAAGAGATAATTCTTCAATAAAAGCTTTTCTAGTAGATTCATAATTCTTAAATATAAGCTATCCTAATGGATTCATTAGTCTCTTTAATTTGGTTTCCCAAAATTAAGGAAGAAAGCTGTGTCATTTCCATCTATATCAAGATTAAAAAATGGAAACCTAAGTATTCTTGTTTTCAGTTTTTCTACTTTTTTTCTATCACAGTATGTAGGCAATTTGCTTTTTCTTTTCTTTTCTTTTTTTTTTTTTTTTAACCCTCCTGTGTAGTTTCCTGGTATACCTCTGTGAAAATTAAAAAAAAAAAAATGAATGCAGTATTATTTTAACTTCCCTCTGCGTTTATTGTATAATCTATTTATTTTCTCCTGTGGATAAGTTAAGTTTTGTGATCATTTCAACCCAGTTAAAATGATTTTCTAAAACAAAAATCAGGGGCTGGGTTTGTAGCTCAATGGTAGAGTGCTTGCCTCGAAAGTGTGAGGCACTAGGTTTGATCCTCAGCACCACATAAAAATAAATAAACAAAATGTTGTGTCTATCTAAAACTAAAAAAAATATTAACACAAACAACAACAATGACAAAAACAAAAATCAATTGCACTGTGTCTACCCAGGTGGTAAAATTTTGAATATATGTGTAATAAATCCTTGTAAACATATTGATTTTGTAATAGTCATTTGATCTTGCTAAAAAGTAGAGAGTAGTTTTGACAGAATGATCAGCTGAAAAAAGTATATGCAAAGTCATTTTTATAATGTATGTAAAATCATTTTTATAATATAAATTGATATACATTTTATATGGAAATGCAAAAAAGGAAGGCAATAGTCAAAAACAGCAATTTTTCTAGAAAAACCAAATGAAGAAGTCATTCTGTGGATTTTTAGAAAGTCAAAATACAGAAAATGATCTATTGTGATAGTACAATTATAAGGGGAAATATGGAACTTTATATATGTTATATTTGAGGTAGTAGTGTAGCATCAAATTAGGTAGAAAATATAGTAGTTAGTAACATGGAGTTAAATTTAAAATGAAGGTTCATTTGTTTTAGAGAAATACAAGCATTCTGCTGCAACAGAAAAATGTCTCAGGTATTCGGAGAATGCAAAATAAGACATGACTAAATACTCAAAAGAAAAAATACAGATCTAAATAGAGAAATTGAAGACTACATTGATACGTAAGATTTAAAAAGAAAGCGAGATGATTGATGATGTTTAGAACTTAAAGAGGAAGAGATCTCAGCAAAGAAATTATATTTGACTTTAAGAGAGAGAAGAGCTGATAAGTGAAAAACAGAAACAGATTACAGAATATTAAGAAAAGAGTATTCTGGGACTTGGAAGTCATTCACTGTAAAGGAATTAAGGGAAGCCCAAATGCCCACTAAATCTTTCAGAAAGATTATAATATATCATGTTAGTCAGTAATTCTTGTGCAGCAACTGGAAGAAAATAGACATGTAATTATTTGTGGTAAATAATCACACCATTTATTTCTTTGCAATTAAGTTCTTATATACAAATTGTTAATATTAGCAAAGATAACTAAGAAATGCCCAATTAAATCAGTCAATAGTTCTAAATGCACTGGCCTACAAATAAGCTAAAAATTTACTTCATAATTTTAGTAAGTGAAAAAATAAAATCAATCTCTATTAAGAACCAATAAATGGTGTCATGATGCATGCCTATAATTGCAACTTATACTATGCAAAAATGTTTCTTACATATAATACCAAAATAATAATTTGTATTTATTTGTTTTTAGTGGCATATGTACATAAGATAATCTGGGACTGATAAATCACCATAAATAAAGTAATAAACTGTAGTAATTATGCCTGTGTGCCACTTGTATCAAGGAAGACAGAGGACTTTCAGTAATTTTATGACTGCAGGAGATACACTTGCTCAGAAAGCCTACTCATGCATGCACCAAACATTGCACTCTCAGCAGGAAAGAAGCCTTTTAGAACTCTGAACCCAGCAGGATCAGCAGACATAAGCTGCATAACAGAATCAAGTGCTACAAACATCCCTTTCTTGCCTTCATATAGCAGTTTTCATCCTATATTTTATATGGAAATACATGGCATTTTTGTATTTGCTTAATCCGTATGATATTGAACATAACAGTGCAGAAGATACTTTTTCAGCATTTGAGTGAGTTAGATGGCAGATATTCAGATAACACTTATCACCTATTTGTTACTATTCTATAAGAATTTGCGCTTATAAATATTTTTGTTAGTTTTTAAAATAAAGTAGATACAGAGCACTGTGAATTAGCTTAAAGCTAAGGGATCTAAACTGTGAAAATTAATTGAAACATATATTGTTTCAATTATGTAGGTGCTCAAAATTTAGCGCAACAGATGGAAATGAAATTTAATAATTAACATCTAGCAAAATAAGGTGGCATCATAGTATTATAAAGATTTATGATTAGAATATGCATTTGAATTTCACGTACCTGCCTCTACTATCAAAATAAGTCCTTCTTTAAAATTTTACTCCTAAAAATACATGTAGAATGCTGTCTTCCCTCTTGTTTCTCAAAAACAAGTTAATTTCTGTTGTCAAATGCAACTTTAGGTGGATATCTTATTTTTTAAGTAACATATTCTATATTTCTAAACAGAAAAAATATATATTTATTGCCGCAGTCTGGCTGGGCACAAATCACGAGCCACTGAAGCAGGAACAAACTTTATTTCTGAACTCTACCAGCACACTTCACACATGCTCCTGGGAAATCTGCCGACCGCCACGCAGCTCCTCCAGGAACCAGCCACCGGAAATATCCCCTCCAGAAATCCCTCCTCCTGCACTTCCCCAACCAATGGGAACTCTCCTGGGAATCCCCAGGAGAACTCCAAAGTAGTGGACAAGGCGGATAGTAATGCCTTGCCTGTCAACCAATACTGTTGGCAAAATGCCAGGGGCCATACCTACTCGGCTGTGGCTCTCAGCAATTTATTTTGGAAAATTTCTTTTTAAAATAAAAAAATGATGATATTTCTAACAAATGAAAATGTGTATTAGTTGTTGATTAAATCATTGATTCCTTGCAAGAATTCTGCAAAGAAACATGCATATGGTCACTATTTACATATAAGAAATGTGAGATAAATATATTATGTAACACTATCTGGTTATAATGTCCAGGAAGTAGATTTATATTTATCTGTTTTGTTAACTTATTTTTGCCTAATAATGTTCTAAATTTGTCCTGATTTTCAGTTTCTTAATGAAACATGTTATCTCCTTGGTTAATACAGAACATAGAAAAGCAATCAATTTATTTCCTTACCTTTCACTGTCACAGAAAATAGGGACAGAGGACATGAACTAGGCCAGGCCACCAAATCAATGATCCTACATACCACATCATATCATTAAGACAATGTTATACGTTAGTCAGTTGAAAAGTGGTGATGGTTTATGGAGACTAGTAGAGTTCTTAATGTTCAAGAGAGAGTGAATACTATGATGTTGTCCAAATTTGTGTTGTGAGTTTAGTTGCTTCATGCTTGATTCATACTTTGGCTGTTTGTTAGTATGGGGTTTCCATTCACTTGTACATTGCTTAATAGCCTTTTAAAAAAAAATTTTATTGTTGTTTGTTCAAAACATTACAAATTTCTTGATATATCATATTTCACACTTTGATTCAAGTGGGTTATGAACTCCCATTTTTACCCCATATACAGATTGCAGAATTACATCAGTTACACATCCATTGCTTAATAGCCTTTTAATAAAGTAGATAAGTTAGCAAAATCAGTTTCTAGTTTTCTCCTCTCCCTACCAGGATTCACAATAAATATCTCATACGTGAAAGACATTATTGTGACCATTGTGAGGGTCACTGACATCACAGGGAAAATTGTGTTTCCCCTGCAAGGAGGTGTTGTTTCAGAAAGCATTTTAGAAGAAATGGAAAATGAGTTTAGAATTGGTACAGGAAAGACAAAGATCCAGAATAACCAACTCAATACTGAAGGTGAAGACTAAAGTTGGAGGAGGAGCCTCATCTAATGTCAAGTCTTATAGAATAGCTGTAGTGATCAGGCCATTGTGGCCCTGAGAAAGGAACTGGAGCAAGCTATGCTGTGTGCACATGTGAGCATATCACAATGAACCCTGTGATTATGTGTAGTTACATACCACTAATTTGAAAAAAAATATGAAAAAAAGACATTGTTGTGTTGATGAAAAAGCAAATAGATGAATCAGTGGGAAAGAATAGAGAAACTTTAAATAAATCCACATAAACATAATCAACTAATCTCTGAATAAAAAAAGGCAACAAACATAAAGGAGCAAATGTCACTAATTAAGCAAACTCTGGTACATCCAAAGAAATAGTATTAAGATCTAAAAATAAGACATGGAGGAAACTTTAAGTATGTGTTACTAACAGAAAATATAAATAGGAAAAGGTTTGTAATATGTGATTCTGATTATAAGGAAATATTGAAAAGATAATACTATGGAGAGAGGAAAAAGTTCAGTATTTTCCAAGAATTTAGAACTGGATAGAAGAAGGAATGAATAGGCTGAGCAGAGAGGACCCTGAAGGCAGTGAAAATGCTTTGTGTGAGACTATAATTTGGACACCTGTCATGGAATATTTGTCGAAAACCATAGAATATGCAACACCAGTGGTGAGTCCTAATGTCAGCTGTGTACTTTGGGTGATAACAGTGTGTCATTGTAGTTTACTTAATTATTAGAAGCCTCACTCTGGTAGAAAATTTTTATCACAGTCACACAGGCACTCCCTGTGTGACTGCATGGGGTATAAGAAGAATATCTTTACCTTCTTCTCTTATTTATTTTGTTTCGAACCTAAATTATTCTAAATAAAGACTTTCAAATAGTCATAGAAAAAGTCTTTGCTAGTGTGTGTGTGTGCATTTGTGTGAGCATGTACGTATGAACATCCTGGAGAGAGAGAGATGGTGAGGAGAACGTAGAGGGAAAGGGGAGAGAGTGAGCGGTGAAATGAATGATAAATAGAAATATGGAACGTTTGCATCTAAAAGATATCTGAGAGCCACTACAGTACAATGTTTAATACATTAACTTTTTTTAATGTAAGACAGTTTGATGGAATTTAATGAATTCACAAAAGGGTGGACGGAATTAAGGGAGACCAAAGAGGGATGGTGAAGCAAGATAGGACTGTCAACAGAGGAGCATCAAATGTCTCCTGGGTCTGGAAGGGTAAGAGCACAGAATGGTTTCCAGACCTGTAGAAACCCTTAGCTGTTAGGAGAGGCAATTTGCAAACAACCGTGGCTTTCTGTTAAAAAAATAATAATAATAATCAAAAAGAAAAAAGAAAACAGCTGCCAACCTGTGGCATTGAAGGAAGCGATCCAGGAAGAAGTCACCCAATTTCATGCTCTAGTTTCCCTTGCTCTATAGTGTTTCTCCACAGCCAAAGGGCAGGGGGCCTCTGAGGCAGTCCCTAGAGATCGCTTCTTGAGAATCTGTGTGGAGAAGAGCAGAAGACGAATCTGAAGGTAGAAACTGAACAAGCATCTTCACTTAACATAACTTAATCTTATTTTTATGCCATGCTTGGGCGTTGTGAAGAGTCACATATCAGTGGGTTGAAGGGAAAGCTATGGAAACCAGGTTTAAGGATACAAAAACTAAAAAAGTCTAGTATTTCTGGTTTTCATCCAGCATATAAAATAGTATTTGTAAATATTTTTCCCATTTTTTTTAACAAATGACAGAAACAGCAGAAAAAGGCAAGTTTCAGTAGATGAGATATAAATTAAATGTCAATGAAATTAAATTTTGAAACAAAGTTGAACTCCTAGGATTGGATACTAAGAATGTCACATTACTTGGCATGATTATTGATATAATTAGTGCTTGTTTTGGTCAAATTGAGGTAAAATGTATACAACAATGAAATACAAAGATCATAAGTGCATAATTTTATGAGCTTTAAATATAATCCATCCTTATAACCAACACTACTATCAAGATATGAAACACCTCCTTCAACCACCCCAGAAGGTTCCCACCTGACACTCTTTCCAATTCCCCAGCTCCATCCCTGAAAATCATTGTTCTGATTTCTGTCACTGTGGATTGATTTTGCTTAAACTTCAGCTTCACAGATACAGTCATATAGCAAGTACTTTTTTGGGGGTCTGGTTTCTTTGACACAGAATTACATTTTTCAAATTCATGTATAAAATTTGAATTGTTTTTTATTGCCACATAGTACTGTATCCTATAACTAGATCATAAATTGTCATATTTTTATGGTTGAAATGTATACACATATAAATTCTGCATCAGATATATGTATTGTGAATATTTTCTTTCAGTCTGTGGCAGCCCTTTTCATAACAATGTGTTTTTTAATTTATTTTTATTTCTTACATACATGACAATAGTGAAATTAATTACAATCATAATTATCCATTCACAGCACAATTATCTGTAACTCTGTATATAAAGTATGTTCACGCCAAATTATGCCATTATACATGAGCTCTCTTATTTTTTCTTTTTACATTACAATTCTTAATACACCTTTATACAGTAATTTATCATATCTCTGTATATAAAGTATGTTTACACCAAATTCACGTCTTCATATGTGTATTTTGTATAGTGATGAGGGTCTCCTTCCACCATCCATGCTATACCCCTTCTCCCTCCCTTTCCCTCCCACCCCTATTCCCTATTTAGAGGTTATCTTCCTCTCATGCTCTCGCTCCCTACCCCATTTTGAGTCACCCCCCTTATATCAGAGAAGACATTTGGCATTTGGTTTTTTTGGACTGGCTAACTTCACTTAGCATTATATTCTCCAACGCCATTCATTTCCCTGCAAATGCCATGATCTTATTATTTTTTAGTGCTGAGTAATGTTCCATTGTGTATAAATGCCACATTTTTTTTATCTATTCACCCACTGAAGGATATCTAGATTGGCTCCACAGTTTAGCTACTGTGAATTGTGCTGCTATAAACATCGATGTGGCTGTATCCCTGTAATATTCTGTTTTTAAGTCCTTTGGGTATATCAGTATAGAGATTCCATAGAAAGCTGGAAATGGAACCACCATTTCACCCAGCTATTCCTCTTCTTGGACTATACCCAAAGGACCTAAAAACAGCATACATTAACTTTTTAAAAAATATGTTCAGTTATGATACAACAGCAAGACACACCTTGACATAATTACAAAGCAAGTAACTCAACCTGCTCTCATTTAGTCCCCAGCAATTACCCCGTGCCCCCTGCGCCCCCTCCTTTTCTCTGTCTTCAATCCATTGAAATTCTACGTTTTTGCACTATTCCATATCCATGTATGCACATAGGAAATTTCAGTCACAATCATTCCATTCTTCTTGCTTTTCCTGTAACTTCTTCCTCCTCCTGAATCCCTTTCATCTACTCTACTGAACTTTCCTCCATTTTATCAAATTCCCTCTCACCTCTTTTCTTATTTGTCTTTTTTTTCTTTCATTATTTCTTCTTCTTTTTTTTGTGTGTAAACCATCTTCCCTTTATTTTGGATTAGCTTCCACATATCAGAGAATACATCTGAACTTTGTGTTTTGGGGACTGGCTTATTTCACTTAGCATGATATTCTCCAGTTCCTTCCATTTACTGGCAAATGCCACAATGTCATTCTACTTTATGACTGAGTGATACTCCATTGTGTATATATAACACATTTTCTTTATCCATTCATCTTTTGAACTGAACCCAAATTTGTTCAATACCTTGACTATTGCTCTTTACCAAAACCACAAATAACAATAAATATTGGCAAAGATACAGTTTAGGGTTAGGTTTTAGTGTTACCGTTGTTGGTGCAACCACTCTGGAAAGCATTGTGGAGATTTGTGAAAAAAAAAATGGATATGATTCAGCTCTTTCTTCTCATACACACACACACACACACACACACACAAATGATTTAAAATTAGCACACCAGAGTGTTGCAGCCACATCAATATTTAATACATTAACTTTTAAATTAGTTGTTGTATTCTTCCGTAGATAATTACACACATTAGGAAATCAAAGTGAGTTGAAATCATATGCTTTTGATTTGACTCTGTTCAGATTTCCAGCTTGGGAATTTCAAATTATCTTCATATACTACTGGGTTAATTCAGCATAAGTGGGATTCCATTTTTATTTTCCAAAGTGATAATATTCTATTTGCATATTTTCTCTTCCCATGTAAATGCTAAGGTTCCTCTGAATAGGCATTTCATGTTAAAATAAATTTTCTGAAGGATGTTGGAATTTGCTAAGTGAAATAACAACAAAAAAGCAAATATTAGCCATATTCTATTAATGCAAGAGGCATCAGTAACATTTGTGTTGTAATACCTTTGATAAATCAACTTAAAGATTGTTTATTCGGGAGAGTCCAATAATATAAAAATATAAGAATCCATTCCACAGTGACAGATGATAAAATAGGTTCTTTAAATCTTACTTTCATAATCTTCCAAACTTAATGTTAATATCAACCTGATATAGGGGATGGGGATGTAGCTCATTTATAGAATGCTTGCCTAGCATGTGCAAGGCCTTGGGTTCAATTCCAAGCCCTGAAAATTTATAATATATATAATTTCAAAATATGTATATAATTTCAAAAATTAAAGAATTTTATAGAAAACTAGCTGTTAATGATTTTGAACATGTCAGCTAAAGTTAAGGTACTTATTTTTCTCCATATTAGTATAAATGCAAATTCAAAGCTTCTAGTATCTTGTTAAAATAATTTAAAAACACCCTGAAATATTAATTTTTCAATAAACATATGTTTTGAACATCAAATATGTACTTTGAACAAAATATAGAAGTACATTACTATAGACCTCTTATTATCATACAATATTTTCAATTAAAAGAGACATCTGTTATTTTTTGCCTTTGCCCTCAGATCCTTTAGTGACACATCTATCAGACTGCTATGAAGACACAAGATTTAATAATAGCGATACATAAACTACAGGATCAACAGACATTTCATTCTAGAAAGTTGGCATATCAACTTTTTATTTCTAATATAAATGCATTATAAAAAAGCATCAAATGAAACTTCCTATTTCTAATAGAATTCATAAAAAAAAACCTCCTGAGAAACTTTCTGTTTGTAAGGGAATGGATTATAAAAAAGCATAAGATTATTGAGGCTAATTTGTAACCAAACAAATAAAAACGAAATATAGCTGGTCCTGGAGATTTATGTAAGATTACATTACACAGTGGAAAACCAATAAATAAGCTGCACAGTATTAATATAAATATTCAAAGGAGAAAATTGAGTTTCACCATTTATTTCTTTGGAATTAGATGAATTAAAAGGATGACCCACATAATATTGTATAAGAGATTTATCTCATTATAGGAATGAAAAGATAAAGAAAATGTCATTAGTCATCTAAACATGGTGATGGGCACACAAGTACTCTTGTGTGCTATAAATTTTTTCTTAATAATAGTGAATGACAACTTATTTCCCAAACCTATTTTTACAATAGAGAACATTATAAAACGCAGGAAAACTGACTTATGAAATATAAGAAAATTCTAGTAATTTTCTTGAGGAATTAAAAAAAAAACTCTGCATATCACAGAAAGAGAAAACTTGCTTTGAAAACAAATAGCAATTTGAAAATTTAATAACTCATTATAGATAAAATAATTAGATGCATATTAGATGTATATTATTTTCAACTTTCCTATTTATTAAGTATATATATAGAGAGATAGATAGATATAAATATATATAAATCCTGAGCATTACTCATGTTCTATAGAAAATTTGGGGACACAGATTCCATGAGTTCAAAACCACTATTGATTTAATAGGGGAAACAATTATTTCAACATTAATTCTTACATCATGGTTCACTCAGTTAAAATGTTTTCTGCATGAGTTATACATTTCCAATATTACTAAACAACATAAGGTAGAAAATATGAATGTTAAAAGGTCAAAAATGGCTCCATAATTGGTGGTATTGCTACACAGTTAAGAAACATCTGGGAACATTATTCAGTAGGATGAGTCCCAGAATAAATTAGTGGATTAACAAGGGATATGGTTATTCAGGGAATTGCATGAAATGATAATGAAATGCTTGGGAAGTTTTAATGATTAAATTTTCCCCAAGGAAAACTTCCGCTGAACAATCATTAAAAGTGTTCTCTAAAATCTTTCACATTTTAAAAAATATTTTCTCCCAATGATTCAAATGTGAATAATATTGTTTCTAAAAGTGCATATAATATACCAACAAAAACAATTGCAGTAGTTATACCTGAAAAGACAGAGGTGGCATTTCAAGGTTCCTTCAAGGAATCCCTTTTCCGAATTAAAGTGCATGCCACCTTATAGTCTTATATTGGTTAAACCTAACAGTGAATATATATTTTGCTGCAGAATTTTTTTTAGGAGATTATATTTTTAATTTCTATAATAATTTCTTGTGTTCTTAATTCACAAAAGACACTGAGGCTCAGCTGTATTGAGGGTATGTGTGAGTCTTTGCAGACAAAATGGGATTGAGCCAAGATAGAATTAACCGACTCCTAACTTCAGGTGTGTTTCATTGTGCTGAATGGTCCCTAGAATGCCAACGCATTTTTCCACTTAGAGGAAAGATAAAATGTTAATATACGCAGGATTATATTTGGCTTCTACACTGTGCATAATAACTAATAAAACTGCTTACATTTTATATTATTCTCTGTCACACTGGCACCACTTAACCTGAGAAGAACACACTCATTTACATTCCAAGGGCAGTTTGAGATTTGAATTAAACATAAGTGTACACAAGAAAGGGATCCCATGATGTTTTCCAGGAAGTCAGCTTCTAAGCACTTATTGACTAATATATTTTCTTCACAGACAAATGATCAGCTAAAATGCACTGTGCTGTCAATGGGAAGTAACTGAACTGAGGGCACTCTAGTATTGCTACTGCAGCAATTTATATATGCTGGGATGCGTTATCTTTTTATTTTCTGAGCCTTATTTTTAAATCTTTGGTAATGAGTCAGTTGATTATCTAATCTACATGATTATTTTCACCCTCAAAGCAATTTAAAAGGAGCAAAATAATTATAGAACTCTGAGCACAAAGATCTCAATCCCCTGAATTCCCCATCTCAATCCAGCCATTTTAATTTTTAATTTTTTACTTATTTATGTATTTATTTATTTTGTCCATCTTGAAGAAAACATTTTCATTTTATTCCTTTACCAGGTGACCTATGGAATAAAGAGATGGGGACAGAGGTTTTACTGGGCAATCTGGATGAATAGGGACATATAAGACTGAGAAGGCAGCTACTCTGGAGTCTTGTGTATTAGGGCAACAAATAGCAAGTGACTGGAGGAGGTAATACAGCTGGGGTTTCTTGGAAATGGGCTGATTTTGTGGATCTGCACTTTCTTTCTTCATGTGTGTAAGTTTGCAGAGAGTTCATTTTTCATAACATTTCATATGTCACCTAAATGTGGTTACTTCTCCCGATATTCACAATTGTTATTTTAAACGAAGCATACGTGATTGCAAATGAATCTTCAACTGTTCCATGGTGTCATTCTTGATCTAATCAGGTGAATTTTTCCTAATGCAACACATGGGTACCAACTAATCCTCTGAGACACAAAAGAGCTAGACATCTCATTGAAAAACAAAGGTCGCCTCTTAATAACATCTGCTTGTCTAAATTATCCCCTCTAGTACCTCTGTGACCCTGACTCAGGTACATCAGAGTCCACCAAGCTTCTGGCTCTCATCATTCTTTTTTACCCCATGTTTTAGTTGGTGGCCTCCTGTTATCACATATGTCTCAGCTCTGAGAAAATCCTTCCTCTTGAAACGTGTTTAAAATTTCACAGCTCTCTACCTCCTGTAACTATCACATATTACTTAAGTAACTTATTACTTATTGACCCATATTATTACTTTTTTATATCAATATATTTATCTTTCTAGTATATTGTCTGATCCAAGAGAAAAACGTTGTGTCTTATTCAATTTTGAATTCCAAATGTATATATTAAATATATATTGCATCCTATGATATAGAGAATAAGTGGTAGAAAATTTTGAGGGATTAGTAAAGAGTACAGAGACAGAAAAATACTCTAGAGAGACATAGATATATGAAGCAACACATCCCACCATTATATGTAACTATAATGCAACCTTTAAAAATATGCAAAGAAAAAAATACATCTAAAGACACCTGTGACACTTGAAACATGTGACATTTATCTTGATTAATATGCATATCCATATTCATGAGTAATGTATGTGTGGTATTTCTTTTTGATCTACATAGGTTCTTCCCATTTTAATGCTATGTTACTGTGTTAATCCGTAAAATAAAATGTCCTTAAAAAGAAAGTAATCTTATTAGGGTTAAATTTATAAGAAAGTATAAACTCGAAATGATGAGCCTGATCCTTTTTTGTGTTTTTTTGTTGTTATTACTATTACTGATTTGATAAAGTAAAGAAGGGGCTGGGGTATGACTCAGTGGCAGAACACTGTCCTAGCATGGGCAGAGCCCTGGGTTTAATCCCCACCACCTCCAACAGCAACCACAACAGCAATGAAGCAGAGAAAAAAAAATCATATTCCTGACTAATGATACAACTTTTTTCATTGTAGATAAAATTCTCAAGTTTTAGTTTCGCTTTGCTTTACTATTAAACAAAAATTTTTGATAGAAATCATCTAGCTTCCAGGGTTTTAAACATCACAGCAGTTTATTTGGTGATCCAAGGATATTTAGACTTTTGTAACTTTATTTCTTGCTATAAAATAAAATATTAAAACTTGACTTATGAGTGGCTAAAATTCTGTAGAAACACTTCCTCAAGAGAATGAGTTTTTCCACAGAATGTTGTTTGAAAAAATAAATACTATTGCTGGAATACAGAAATCTTTTTGTTTTGTTGTAGTATAGTGATGTTTTTCTTACAACAATCATTATTTCGAATATTAGTCAAAATGATTCTAAAATTGTGGTAAAATAATAAAAGAAAGAAGAATAGCAAACTAACAATGATAAAGTTCCAAAAGGAGAAACTAAAAGTAGTCAAAGGGGAAATATTAACTAAAATTGCTAAAAGAAAATATATTGACAAAGTAATGTCACTTTAAGATATCACAGTAAAATGAAAGACAGATAGGTTTCAATTTAATGACTGCTTGGTGACCTATATGAAATAGATTGATTTTCCCAGTCTCGCTTTTAATAGAAAATGATCCATAGTCCAAGAGAAGAATAAAATCTAAGTTAAAGAAAACTTTACTCAAAAAATACTTCACAAGGTTTTTCCATTGAACTAGCTGTAAAGTTTCTTAGAAATAATTCAATTTATAAGACTGGAAAAATAAATAGGTTATTTTTGAGTCATTAAATTATTGTTAATGATAAATTAAACTATAAATAAAAACTATTACTGAACTTTTGTGTTAATTAGAATGACTTTAGATATTTCAGATTCACCTTATGGCTTATAATATCCTAAGTTACTAGATAAGATTTTACCATTAAGTACAATAGAACTATAATTTCAATTCCTTTTGCTTTTAAAAAAGTTTACTATTAGTGGTATAATTGTAAAGTAGATCTTCCAATTCACCAAGGAGAAGAACAAAAAGAGAGGGAAAAAATATTTTAAAATATCTTATTAAAAAGAACATGATCATGAAGTAAAATTTGTTCAATATATATGACATAAAAATATTCATAAAAGAAAATATTTGCCCAATACACTCAGTTTAAGGGGAAAATCTTTCCTCTTTATTAGTAAATCCTTGAATCTAATTGCTTTCCTGATCCTATTCTCTGCCCTTCCTACTCAGATATAAACTTTTTCCATATTTTTGCTATTTTCTCAGGTATGTAAGCATCTATAGATACTGTAGCTTTGTTTTTTAACATTTTAAAATATTTGCTGGGCTGGGGATGTGGCTCAAGCAGTAGCGTGCTCACCTGGCATGCACGGGGTGCTGGGTTCGATCCTCAGCACCACATACAAATAAAATAAAGATGTTGTGTCCACCAAAAACTAAAAAAATAAATATTAAAAATTCTCTCTCTCTCTTTTTTTTTAAAAAAATTGCTAATTACATTGTCTTTGGAATATTCATGTGAAACTGTAAATTTATGCTAAAACTATTCTTAAGATTTATTTGTGTTGTTCCTTTAATGATTGTTCATTGATTTTTAGCATTTTGCGTTATTTATTATACAAATATATTCTAATTTACCTGTCTGTTCTATTATTAATGACTATTTCCACTTTTTTCTATGGAAAACTATAAAACTATGAATATTTTGGCAAAGAATTATATTGTAAATGTGTGTGTCATTTTTCTATAGAATTTCTGCATTATATGATTATATGTTAATATATAGAAATAACAACTGGTTTTGAAATTGGTTATTCCCCACTTTAGCAGAGTATAACTAAACTTTTCTTTTTTTATCCTGATTTGTCTTTAAAACAATGCTTGAAGTGATTGATATTTGCTATTACTTTATACAGTAAAGTAATCCTAGGGGGGAAAAAGAAGTAAATGAAATAGATTCTTCTAACAGGACAGTTTCATGTAAATTCTGTGTAATGAATCCTTCTGGGCTAAGGAGGAAGAATTCCCCACTGACTTCCCAGACCCATTGCCTGTTAGCTCCCCATGTCTATGGGTGGGGCACACCTGTACACAGCAGGGCCGGTCCCCTTACTCCTCTCAATGTCAACAGTGCATTCTGAGGTAGGACATTGTAGATGGGACAAGCTGGTTTGGAGTGAAGCCCAAATCAAATTTATCTGAGGACATAAAATGCTTATTTTCACAGAAGACTTTGACCAGAGGAAGGGGACAAATTTTAGAGAAAGGGGGATTTGAAGTGGGTCCTAAAATGTGTCCAGTAAAATGAAGGTTTTTATCTTTACCAGACATGATATGTGTATTTAAAAGCATTGTAGATATAAAATGGTGTTATATTTTAAATTATTTCTAATGGATAATAAACACTTAAGAATTTTCTTAGGAAATACAAGTGATTTAGGTTTAATCATATGAAAGTATTAATGTTCCACACTTTTTGACACACAATAAAAATAATTTCACATATTTCAACATAGTAGTTTTGTTACCATATTTGTGTTTGAATTTATTTTTAAATAACTTATTTTCCATTTAGGAGAGTATTTTTAATTAATTAATTAATTAATTAATTAATTGTTTTGGTGCTACAGATTGAAACTAGACATTCACACATGCTAAGCATACACTCTATTATTGAGCTACACCCTGGCCTTAAAACAGTTATTTTTTTAATATTTTTCCCAGTTAATGGCTGATCATCATATATAGTGCTTTGGATTAAAGATAGTTCTAAATTTTAAACTTTTTTACATTAATATTTATAATTTCATGACCTGGATATTGATTATTAATGTATACTCACAAATGAAGCTTTGATTTTTAGCAAAGTAGTCTTTTGATAACAAAAACTGTGTTGATTGATTTAATAGGTAAATTTCATTACATATGAGTTTTCATGTGCATTAGCATGATCTAATGATCCATTGTTTGAATGTATTTTTTAATTTTGATTTTTTTTTCTCAAAAAGGATATGTGTAACTCTCATTAGAAATGTAGGCTGGGATTGTGACTCAGTGGTAAAGTGCTTGCCTAGCATGTGTGAGGCACTGGGTTAGATTCAAGATATTGTGTCCATCTTCAGTTAAATTTTTTTTAATGTAGCCTGAATTTTAACCTGTACTGCTCTAATGAGCGGCTACAAATCATGTTCCCAAAGTATTAATTTTGTTATAGGTGTATATACAATCTATTTTTCATTAAAAATTTTTAAAGAACAAAATAAATAAGAAAAAAAAAACTACAAAAGCAGAACATGATGACCCTCTGTATACTTTCCAAAATAATTATGACATTATTTGAAATTCAGAAGTCAGCCTCCTGATCTTTCTGAGTCCAAAGATAACTGCTATTATCATTTCTCAAGTAAAAGTTATTTGGAAAGTATGTGGAACCATTGCCAAACCATTTGAAAATGCTCACTAACTGATAAAATTATATAATTTATTTTTATTTTTATATGTCATCATATATTTTATCAGAAAGCATATACTCACTTTATCCTTGAAAGGTATTAAATAGAGTTCATCAAAAATGAATAAATAAGTAAATAAATAAATAAATAAAGTATATGTAATCATACAGATGGAAAATATTATGTATTATTTATCTGACTTACTTTGTTAACATTATTTTATCCATATAGCATAAACTTGTATTTTTTTGTCATTATTCATTACCATACAATTCTTTGCAATTTTCCCTTATTCATTTTTCATGCTGTAGACCTTTTTGTGAGGTTTCAGCTTTTGTCTATTACAAATACTTTTATTCAATATTTCTATCTATGTATTTTTGTGAATATGTAAGTAATTTTATTTTGGAGATATATATGAGGGATTAGGTTTTTAGAATTATATGGATTGGCATACTTAAAAGAGTTTTCAAAAGGGATTGCCAGCATATGTCATTGTCAATTTTTATTTATTTTTTCTTCTGTGTTAGGTTTGCAGTGCTGTTTTATTGTGGTTAATTCCACCTTCTTGTTCCTTAGACTGACTATCTTCTCAAGAGCTTACTAGACAATTTGGATTCCTTGATAATGTGAAGTACCTACTCAAAATCTTCTTTAAAACTTGGTGTGGTGGCACATGCCTGTAATTCTAGTGAGTTGGGAGGCTAGGGCAGGAGGATCACAAGTCAGAGGTCAAAGTCGGCAATTTAGTGAGACCCTATCTCTAAACATTTTTTTTAAATTTTAATTTATTTAGAGTCAGAATCTTTCTGATTTTCTTAGCCTCACTAAATTGCTGAGGCTGGTTTTGAATTCTCAATCTTCCTGCCTCAACCATCCAAGCCACCAAGTCACAGGCATGCACCACTGGCTGTGCCTCAAAACAAAATTTTTCAAAAGAGGCTGGAGAAATAGTTAAATGGTAAAGCACCTCTGAGTTCAATCCTCAATGCCACAATAATTAAATGAATAAAATATATAATATTCTCCATGTTTTTCAATAGGTTCTTTTTTTCTTATTAGTGACTAGAATTATAAGTAGATATCTCTATATCTAATTAACTATCATATAAAAGTATCTTGAGAGATAGGACACGTATCTTCTGCAAGTTTCTTGTATAATGTGAGTACATTTTTTGACTGCATTTGCATTCTTTTATAGGTGAACTTTGACCTAATTTCTTAATTTTAATGAAGTCTAATTCATTTATGTTTTCTTTATTGTTAGTACTTTCTGTATCCTGTTTAAGAAAGATTTTTGTCACTGTCAGAATCATACAGATAGTCCCGTAGGTTGTTATTAGAGGTTTTTATTGTTTTATCTTTCACATGTATTTCTACAGCAAGATGTCAGTTAAAACTAGCATTCACAGTTTCCATATTCAGATTAAATTGAATTAGTATCATTAATTAAAATATTTGTGAGTTGGTTTTTTTTTTTTTTTTTTTTTTTCTAATGGAAATGACCTGAGGTGCAGGTCACCTATTCCTGTAATTTCAGGTCTGCAAGTTTGCTTGCTACTTCTATACTTTCTCTTTGGCTCAACAAGTCTAATTACATTTACATCAAGGTAATACTGTTTATCTCTGGCTTTATTAAGAATCTTATTTTCCATTAGTTTATATCCAATAAATTCATTCCGGATTTTCTTAGTTTCTGTGTTGCCATATTAGTTTAGAATCAGCCCGGACAATATTTTCTTTTTTTTTTTTTCCTTTTTTAAACAGATAGAGAGAATTTTAATATTTTTTTTTTAGTTTTTGGCAGACACAACATCTTTTTTGTATGTGGTGCTGAGGATCGAACCCGGGCCGCACGCATGCCAGGCGAGCGGGCTACCGCTTGAGCCACATCCCAGATTGACCTGTCAGGATTTTATTTGGAACTGCATTGAATCTATAGTATAATTACAACAGAAACTGACACAAAACATGATGTGAAATATTCTTCCATTTATTTTCCTTTCTAAGATTTTTTTCTCAGAAATTTTAGAAGATTTTTCTCTTTTTTTGTTATTATTTTTGTTTTTGCTTTTTTGTACTGAAGATTGAACATAGGGAGGCACTCAACCACTGAGTCATTTCCCAGCCCTATTTTTATTTTGTATTTTTATTTTGAGTCAGGTTGTCACTAAGCTGGTTAGGACCTAGTAAATTTCTGAGGCTGACCTCCTGCTATAATCCTCCTGTCTCAGCCTCTCTAATCACTGGGATTATAGACATGCATCTCTGCACCCAATTTAGAAGTTGTTGTTTTTTTTTTTAAGTTTAGCCTTATTAATTACTATAACAACTGTAACAGATAAGTAAACAAATAATAGAACAAATTATAACAATTCCAAAATATTTAATAGTATTTTAAATGGTATTTTAAAATTTATATTCTACTTTTTTTTTTTTTTTTTTTTTTTTTTTTTTTTTTTTTTTTTATTGTGGGTTGTTCAAAACATTACAAATTTCTTGACATATCATATTCCACACTTTGATTCTAGTGGGTTATGAACTCCCACCTTCACCCCATACACAGATTGCAGATTCACATCAGTTACACATCCATTGATTTACAAATTGCCATACTAGTGTCTGTTGTGCTCCGCTGCCTTTCCCATCATCCTATATTCTACTTTTAGTGATCATGAAAGAATTCAGATTTTTATAACTTTATGTCTTGCAATTTATCCAAATTCAGCTAATTTTATTATTTATAAATTTGTTAGGTATTCAAATGAAAAAGTTCTATTTCTTATAATATCATACCTTTAGTTATTAATCTTTATTTTTTTGAATCCTTGAAGTTATTAGAATTGAAGTGTGATATTAGGTAAGAAAAAAGGTAAAAAATTTCCAAATAGGTGAAATTTTTTAAATATTACACAATTGATTATGATGTTTTCTGTTCTTCTTATAGTAGAAACTTTTGATAAATGCATTTCAAAATATAAGGATGTTTTCTTATATTTCAAATTGAAAGTAGTTCTCTGAACAAATTAAAATCTAAAATATAAGGTAGATAGTTTTTAATGTGGAAATGTTTTAAATTAGATATCTTGGTTTTTAATGCATAGAGGATTCAAATCCCATTTATTTTTGTGGATTATCGTAAAAAGAAAGCATTATGTCTATTTATTCAAATTTAATTAAATTACATTCATATTTCTCTTATATGTTTTAATATTTGTAGCATCTGAAATATGTATTATTTCATTTGTGATTTTTTTTAGTATTTTTTAACTAATCCAATTCATTACTAATACATCATTTGAATCAAACTTTACAAAGCACTTTCTCATTTTATTGAAATCTCTTGATGGTAATTTTAATTTTTCAAGAAAAATCTCTTTAGTCTCATCACTTATTTTTTTTTTCATTTTTCCACACATTTTTAATTAGCTCTTTCTAGTTATACAAAATATTATAATTTATTTTGACATAATTATACAGCATGGAATAAAATTTGTTTGGATTCAGTCCCTAGTACTTCCCCTTTCCTCCCCTCCTTCCTCCTCTTGTTCTTTTCCTCTACTGAACCACTTATTTATATTTGTCTTCTTTCAGTTAGTGGCTTGTGGATGTACGTTAAGCCAAGATTCATTGTGATATATTCATATATGTTCATACAAAAGTTAGATCAGATGAAGTCCACTGTTCTTTCCTTTTTGCATCTTTCCTTCCTTTTCCTCTCTCCTCATCCTTAATTCCATAGATCTTTCTTCTGTTTCCATGGAATCCACCTCCCATTTCTTTTCTTTTTTTTCCTTATTTTGGTCTCGTTTCCCCATATCAAGAGAAAACATGCAACATTTAACTTTCTGGGTCTGAATGATTTCACTTAGCATGATGGTCTCCAGTTCCATCCATTTACCAGCAAATGCCATAATCACAATCTTCTCTATGATTGTGTAATACTTCTTGTGTATATATACCACATTTTTTTTATCCACCCATCTGTTGATAGGCACCTAGTTTTGATACATAGCTTGACTAGTGTAAATATATATATATATATATATATATATATATATATATATATATATATATATATATATTATATCTTTTGGATGTATACTAAGGAGTGCATTTGTTGGGTCATATGGTGGTTCTAGTCCTACTTTCTTGAAGGATGTCCATATTTCTTTCCAGAGTGATTGAACTAATTTGCAGTCCCACAAATAATGTGTGAATATACCTTTTGCCTCACATCTTTGCCAACATTTATTATTTGTATTCTTGATAATGTCATTCTGATTGCAGTGAGATGAAATCTCAGTGTAGTTTTGACTTCCATTATCCTGATTGCTAGAGGTGTTGAACATTTTTTTTCATATATTTATTAACCTTTTTTATTTCTTCTCTTTCTTTCTTTCTTTTTTTTTTGAGAAGTGTCTGGTTCTTTTGCTCATTTATTAATTGGGTTATCTGATTTTTTGGTGTTAAATTTTTAGAGTTCTTTAAGTATCCTATATATTAATCCTTTATCTGAGAATCAGGTGTTAGATATCTTCTCATATTTTTTAGACTCCCTCATCATGCCCTTGTTTCCTTTCAGAAGCGTTTTAATTTGATGCCATCCCATCTATTGACTCTTACCTTTATTTTTTATGTTTCAGGAGTCTTGTTAAGGAAGTTGATGACTGTGCCAATATGTTGTACTGTTGAGCCTACATTTTCTTCTAGCAATTGCAGAGTTTCTGGTCTATTTCCTATTTCCTATTTCTTTGATACCCTTGGTTTTGACTTTTAGGTAGGGTGTCAGATAGAGGTCAATTTCCATTTTTCTACATATTAATATTGTTTTTCAAGCAACATTTGTCAAAATGTTAAAATTCTTATGTATTAGTACTCAAGTGTTTGTATGAATCTATGTATTTCTTTCTTCACACTGATAAACCTGCCTCTCATCTGTTTGCCCTCATCATTATTAACATAAAAATGTATTCTATTAACTGTCTTCTTTTATCCATGCCTTATTCAAAATTTCTTGCTTAATATCTAAACAGCTGAACATTTTCTGATTTTATTTTATTATCAATTGGTATTTTAATTAAACTCTGGCTAGAAAACATACTTAAAATTGTTCAGTCCTTTGAAGATTTTTTAAGATTTATTTTATATCCCATTAAATGGCATATTTTAACAAATATTCAGAATCTTTAGAAATGGAATGCATATATTTCATTTCTGCATATACAAATTGAGTGGTGATTGTTAATCCTGTGAATCAAACTTCTGTTTCATTTTTATTTATTTGTTTTCATTTGAGGAGTCACTGAGAGATTGCCAAGAGTTAAATGATCGTGATCTCTCATATTTCTAATATTTTGTAAGCAGAGGTCCTGCCTGGTTTTAGTTCAAATTAACTTTTTTTAATTTTTGATCCCAGGAATTGAACTCAGGGCCACTCAACCTCTGTGCCACATCCCTAGCCCTATTATTTATATTTCATTTAGAGATAGGGTCTCATTTCATTGCTTAGAGCCTCACTATTGCTGAGGCTGGCTTTGAATTCATGATCCTCCTGTCCCAGCCTCCCCAGCTGCTGGGATTACAGGTATGCTCCATGGCACCTAGCTCAAATTACCTTCATAGGGATATTTAAATAGTGAACAGCCTTGGAAGATAAATATGTATCTGTCTTTAGGGGTAAAAAAAAAAAAACTGGTTAGTTTACTTTCCAGTTGTATAAAGCTAATATTTCCCTCTGATGCAAAGGTCAGGCACGCTTACTGCTCATTGTTAAATGTGTAGGTTCCTTAAGCTCTGGGTTTGCTGTTTGCCTCTTTATTGCAACCTAATGTAGTTGCAGGGTTACCTTTCCTTCCTGTATCACTCTGTAAGAACTGAGATTGAGAAAACTGAAAAAAAACAAAAACAAAAAAACCAAAACAAAACACTTCTTTGACTGCTACTATTGCCCTTAATAGAAAAGTCAGTTCTTTGTAATGCAGGTGTTTCATGTTTGCTTTCAAAATGTAAAATTTCAACTCCCCTCACAGTTTATATTAAAAATGAATTTTGAAGATATGTATACATGTAAGTTTGTGTGTGTATGTATACATATATGTGTATATATGTATATGCATATATGTATATATATACACATATATGTATACATATATATGTATGATCTATGTATATTGTATGTGTGTCTATAAATATGATGACCTAGAATACTTCAGCTAGGTATATCTAAACACAAAGCAATGTGCTAAAGAAAAAAGAAAAGAAAGAAAGAAATAGAAAAAAAAATGGAGGGTCATAGAATGATGGATCATCTACTGGGAAACAATTTGAAAAAATGTGGAGGTAGATATGAAATTGTGCTAGACACAAGAAAGTGATAGAGTATCTTTAATTTTCTAAAAGACAAAAGAATCAACCTAGAATATATATGCAGTTAAAATATACTATACTATTCCATTATAAGTGTAAAATTTGAGTTTTTCAAATTCTAAGTGACTCTATAGATATTGTACTTGTACAGCATGAGACAGGGAAAAATGGAAAAGTCGTAACACAACTGGTTTGAGTTCAAAATATAGTTTGGTCAATGTGATGCCAATGGCTCACTTTCTGCCTAATGCCACTCTCTTTTTCCTTCTCACTAACACAAGCTCAATTTAGTTGGACATGAACAGAATTTTCAATTTCACAATGACACAGGAGCAAGAGGCAAAGTTTAAACAAGAAACTTTAAGTGGAAGCCACTGAGTTATACTGCTCAGTGTGCACACACTCATTGTCTCTTTTGTCTTTTATTTCATATTTTTATTACCATAAAAGGACTTGATTGCATGAATCAGGAAAGACTGAATGTGACAATTAGAGAACAATCTAGTGAAGAGATCATTCTTCAAACAGGTTTCAATCACATTATCAAAGCCATTAACTGGCTGGACTACCTCTAGTTTCTCATTAACATGATGGCACACTTTTTTTTTTATTAAGATACTGTTAGATTATCTGTTATACTTACAAAAATAACTTTTTTATAGGTAAATATCTTAATTTTATAATGTGTTTAAAACACTTGAAATGCTGCGATACCAACAAAGCAGCAAATCAAGGAACAAAGGAAGTGAGGAAGGAGGAGGGAAGAAAAGAAAGTAAAAACAGAAACAAGCAAGTGGTTACATAATGAGCACACAAAGTTTCAAGAGAAATTCCTAGAACCTAGAAGCTAGGATCAAAGTTAGCCTTGCGAAAGATTTCTAAGCTATATATATAAGATGATGATAACTCTGGTTGTCATTGAAGAGATCTGCTTACTCAAATGTTGAAGTCTGAACGTTAGAGAATTGCACCTAGACAAGTGTGGGAAGAAAGTTTTATTTAAAAAATAGTAACACGGACTTATCCTGGGAGGGAGAAGGGGGCCATAGCTGTTGTCCCGGTATTCCAAGAAGTGGAAGCGTCCTATCTCTTTTATACATTTTAGAGTTTCTTTGTTCTCCCCCTCCTTCCCCCTCTTTTCTCTCCACATCCTGGTACATGACTAGGCTCAGGAGATGTCAGTGAGATGGCTAAAAGTTGAGAAGCAGAGGGAGGGGCAGCGGGAAGGATCAAAAGGAGTGATCCAGGCAAGTAGCAGCACAGGAAGCAATAATTAACAACTTTTTTTAAACAGAAAAAAATGATATTTTTAATGTTGAAAAGTCAATTCATCATTGGGAAGATGGCGGCGAGGGGAGTGCATTACCCCCGTGTGCTGCTTCACTGTGTGGGAGTATGACAAGTCAGGACGGCTAAAGGGTATCTTGTTAGGAATTTCCAGCAATAGTGGGGTGCGCTGGAACCTGGAGGAAGGATTTCCATCGCACGAGGATCGGCTACGGGGACTCAAACGCGAGAGGTTTGTCGCACGGAGGGTAACACTGCTTATTCAGTAAATCGCCCCGCGGCTAGAGTCTGCAACGCGCGCTGGGATAGAGACGCAGGGTTACAGTGCTGCAGTTTCTGCCAGCTGTGCAAGCACCTCACTCAGGGCTGAATTCTGGTTCGAGACGGGGGAAGGAAGCGGTCCATCTCGGTTCTCCACACAGGTCAGACCACAGAGGAGGCCAGCAGCCACCATGTTGGTAAACTGATGTCACCATACCTGTTTTCGACTGACCGCAGCTCATTCAGCCATAGAACAGGTAATTTCAGGCTGCAATTCGCCCGCGGCTTGCAGACAGATTGCTAGGGTTCAGCGCCTGGGTGCTTCTTAGAATCTGATCTTATCGGAGTGAACACCGAGCGCGGGGCGGCCTAGTTCCGGCTCCCGGAACCGTCCCAGAACCGCCCTGGCTCAGGGCTGCGGAGCCTGCGGAGGCTGCTTCTTGGACCCTGCTACTATCAGAGCAAACACCAAGCACTAAGCAGACGAATTCCGGCTCCCGGAACTGAGCCCGCGGGGACTGCTTCTTGGAGCTTACACTTATAGGAGCTTACACCTAGCACGGAGCGGCCGAGTTCCAGCTCCCGGAACTTCCCTGGACCGGGGATAGGAGCCCACGGAAACTGCGTCTCGGTCCGGGTCCTGCTGAGGGCCGGTCAGGACTCACCCGTTGCTTGGGTTGCCCGGCAAGGGGAACGAAATGCTTCCATTCGCAAAGGATACCAACATGGCAGAGATCTGATGTCAGCAGAAAGCGGAGGAGGAGAGATCTTCATCAATACCAGCGGTGACATAAGCAGTTGGTCTCCTGGTAAGGGGGATGAGGCTCAGTCACCCGAGTCTCCTCAATTTGTCCTCGAGCCAGAGGGGAGGAGCCGGGCCGCCGCCAGCCCCCGGAGCAGGCCCAGCGGCTCGCCAGCATGGTGACCGCGTGACCCCAATTGGAGAGGGGACGGAGCGGAGCCGCCACCCACATCCGCCAGGTGGGCAGACCCACGACCCAGTAGTACATGGGCTTGGTAGGAGGGGCAGGGCAGAGCCGCCCTTCGCGCTTGCAAGGTAAACAGACCTGTGACAGCCTGGCGGGTCAGGCCCAGTGGCCTGCCAGTGTGGTACACACGTCACCCCAACTGGAGTAGGGGCAGAGCAGATCCTTCTCCCACGCCCGGATCAGGCCCTGCCGGTGTGGTGGTCACGTGACCCCAATTGGAGTGGGGGCGGAGCGGAACCTCCACCCGTGCCCGCAGGGTGAGCAGACCAGTGATCAACCTGCAGATCAGGCCCAGGGGTCCGCAGGCGTGGTAGGAGGGGCAGGGCAGATCCGCCGCCCGCGCCTTCAAGGTAGGCAGACCTACAACAGACCGGCGGATCAGGCCCAGGAGCCTGCCGGCGTGGTACAAACACCACCCTAATTGGAGTAGTGACAGAGCAGAGTCGCCTCCCTTGCCAGGAACAGGCCCAGCATCCTGCAGGCGGGGTAGTCACGACACCCCAATTGGAGTAGGGGCAGAGCAGAGCCTCCACCCGTGCCCGAAAGGTGGGCAGATCTGCGACCGACCAGCGGGACAGGCCCAGTGGCCTGCCGGTACGACAGACACGTCACCCCATTTGGAGTAGGGGCAGAGTAGAGCTGCCGCCCGCGCCTGCAGAGTAGGCAAACCTGCAACCGACCGGCGGATCAGGCCCGGTGGCCTGCCGGCGTGGTACACTCGTCACCCCAATTGGAGTAGGGGCAGAACAGAGCCGCCGCCAGCTCCCAGAACAAGCCCAGTGACCTGCGGGTGTGGTAGCCACGACACCCAAATTGGAATAAGGAGAGAGCAGAGCCGCCGCCCGCACCTGCAGGAAAGATACGCAAGCAGTATGAAAAGACAAGGAAAGAAAGGACCACAAACAATGCAGGTCAACGCAACTTTAGAAGAGGTAACAGCTGCAGCAGATGGAATGTCAGATAAAGAATTCAGGATATACATGCTTCAGATGATCTGGAGTATCAAGGAAGACATTAAACAGCAAAATCAGACAATGAAAGATCACTTCGACAACGAATTACGCAAACAAATCCAGGAAGCAAAGGATCAACTATACAGGGAGATAGAGGTTATAAAAAACAAGCAATCAGAAATCCTAGAAATGCAGGAAGCAATAAACCAACTTAAAAACTCAATGGAGAATACTACCAGCAGAGTAGAACACTTAGAAGATAGAACATCAGACAATGAAGACAAAGTATTTCAACTGGAAAAGAACATAGACAGCTCAGCAAGACTGTTAAGAAACCATGAGCAGAACATCCAAGAAATATGGGATAACATTAAGAGACCAAACTTAAGAGTCATTGGGATACAGGAAGGTACAGAGCTCCAAACCAAAGGAATGAGCAGTCTATTCAATGAAATAATACAAGAAAACTTCCCAGACTTGAAGAATGAGACAGAATCCCAAATCCTAGAAGCCTACAGGACACCGAATGTGCAAAATCATAAGAGATCCACACCTAGACACATTATAATGAAGATGCCCAACATACAGAATAAGGAGAGAATTTTAAAAGCTACAAGAGAAAGGAAGCAGATTACATTTAGGGGTAAGCCAATCAGGATAACAGCTGATCTTTCAACACAGACTCTGAAAGCTAGAAGATCCTGGAATAACATATTTCAAACACTGAAAGAAAATGGGTTCCAACCAAGAATTGTGTATCCAGCGAAATTAAGCTTCAGGATGGAAGATGAAATTAAAACCTTCCACGATAAACAAAAGTTTAAAGAATTTGCAGCTAGAAAACCATCTCTTCAAAACATCCTCGCCAAATCATTACAGGAAGAGGAAATGGAAAATAACAATGAAAACCAACAGTGGGAGGTAGGACAGTAAAGGGGGGGGGGATAATCAAAGAGGAAAACAAACAATGTTTAGTAACAGAAATAAACAAATATGGCTGGAAGAACAACCCATATCT
Organism: Marmota monax; assembly: GCF_021218885.2. Lineage (NCBI taxonomy): Eukaryota > Metazoa > Chordata > Mammalia > Rodentia > Sciuridae > Marmota > Marmota monax. The sequence continues at coordinate 1,126,121 of NW_026692134.1, read as the reverse complement.
CAATAATAACCCTAAATGTTAATGGCTTAAACTCACCAATTAAGAGACACAGGCTAGTAGAATGGATCACAAAACAAGACCCAACAATATGCTGCCTACAGGAGACGCATTTGATAGGAAAAGACATACATAGGCTGAAGGTGAAAGGTTGGGAAAAATCATATCACTCATATGGACTTCGGAAACAAGCAGGCGTGTCCATACTCATATCAAATAAAATAGATTTCAAGCCAAAGTTAATCAAAAGAGATAAAGAGGGACACTACATACTGCTTAAGGGAACCATACACCAACAAGACATAATAATCATAAATATTTATGCCCCAAACAATGGTACAGCTATGTTCGTCAAACAAACTCTTCTCAAGTTCAAGAGTCTAATAGACCACCACACCATAATCATGGGAGACTTCAACACACCTCTCTCGCCACTGGACAGATCTTCCAAACAAAAGTTGAATGAGGAAACTGTAGAACTCAATAACACTATTAATAACCTAGACCTAATTGACATATATAGAGTATACCACCCAACATCAAGCAGTTACACTTTTTTCTCAGCAGCACATGGATCCTTCTCAAAAATAGATCATATATTATGTCACAGGGCAACTCTTAGACAATATAAAGGAGTAGAGATAATACCATGCATCTTATCTGATCATAATGGAATGAAACTGAAAATCAATGATAAAAGAAGGAAGGCAAAAGCATACATCAATTGGAGAATGAACAATAGGTTACTGAAGGATCAATGGGTTATAGAAGACATCAAGGAGGAAATTAAAAAATTCATAGAGATAAATGAAAACACAGACACAACATATCGGAATCTATGGGACACATTGAAAGCAGTTCTAAGAGGAAAATTCATTGCTTGGAGTTCATTCCTTAAAAAAAGAAAAAACCATCAAATAAATGATCTCATACTTCATCTCAAAATCCTAGAAAAAGAAGAGCAAAACAACAGCAAAAGAAGTAGAAGGCAAGAAATAATTAAAATCAGAGCTGAAATTAATGAAATCGAAACAAAAGAAACAATTGAAAAAATTGACAAAACTAAAAGTTGGTTCTTTGAAAAAATAAACAAAATCGACAGACCCTTAGCCATGCTAGCGAAGAGAAGAAGAGAGAGAACTCAAATTACTAGCATACGGGATGAAAAAGGCAATATCACAACAGACACTTCAGAAATACAGAAGATAATCAAAAACTATTTTGAATCCTTATACTCCAATAAATTAGAAGATAGTGAAGGCATAGATAAATTTCTTAAGTCATATGATCTGCCCAGATTGAGTCAGGAGGATATAGAAAACCTAAACAGACCAATATCAATTGAGGAAATAGAAGAAACCATCAAAAGACTACCAACTAAGAAAAGCCCAGGTCCGGATGGGTATACAGCAGAATTTTACAAAACCTTTAAAGAAAAACTAATACCAATACTTTTCAAGCTACTTCAGGAAATAGAAAAGGAGGGAGAACTTCCAAATTCATTCTATGAGGCCAACATCACCCTGATACTTAAACCAGACAAAGACACTTCAAAGAAAGAAAACTACAGACCAATATCTCTAATGAACCTAGATGCAAAAATCCTCAATAAAATTCTGGCGAATCGGATACAAAAACATATCAAAAAAATTGTACACCATGATCAAGTAGGATTCATCCCTGGGATGCAAGGCTGGTTCAATATACGGAAATCAATAAATGTTATTCACCACATCAATAGACTTAAAAATAAGAACCATATGATCATCTCGATAGATGCGGAAAAAGCATTCGACAAAGTACAGCATCCCTTTATGTTCAAAACTCTAGAAAAACTATGGATAACAGGAACATACCTCAATATTGTAAAAGCAATCTATGCTAAGCCTCAGGCTAGCATCATTCTGAATGGAGAAAAACTGAAGGCATTCCCTCTAAAATCTGGAACAAGACAGGGATGCCCTCTCTCCCCACTTCTCTTCAACATAGTTCTCGAAACACTGGCCAGAGAAATTAGACAGACGAAAGAAATTAAAGGCATCAAAATAGGAAAAGAAGAACTTAAATTATCACTATTTGCAGATGATATGATTCTATACCTAGCAGACCCAAAAGGCTCTACAAAGAAACTATTAGAGCTAATAAATGAATTCAGCAAAGTGGCAGGATTTAAAATCAACACGCATAAATCAAAGGCATTCCTGTATATCAGCGACAAATCCTCTGAAATGGAAATGAGGACAACCACTCCATTCAAAATATCTTCAAAAAAAATAAAATACTTGGGAATCAACCTAACAAAAGAGGTGAAAGACTTATACAATGAAAACTACAGAACCCTAAAGAGAGAAATAGAAGAAGATCTTAGAAGATGGAAAAATATACCCTGTTCATGGATGGGCAGAACTAACATCATCAAAATGGCGATATTACCAAAAGTTCTCTATAGGTTTAATGCAATGCCAATCAAAATCCCAACGGCATTTCTTGTAGAAATAGAGAAAGCAATCATGAAATTCATATGGAAAAATAAAAGACCCACAATAGCAAAAACAATGCTAAGCAAGAAGTGTGAATTAGGCGGTATAGCAATACCAGACTTCAAACTATACTACAGAGCAATAGTAACAAAAACAGCATGGTACTGGTACCAAAACAGGCGGGTGGACCAATGGTACAGAATAGAGGACACAGAAACCAATCCACAAAACTACAACTATCTTATATTTGATAAAGGGGCTAAAAGCATGCAATGGAGGAAGGATAGCATCTTCAACAAATGGTGCTGGGAAAACTGGAAATCCATATGCAACAAAATGAAACTGAATCCCTTTCTCTCGCCATGCACAAAAGTGAATTCAAAATGGATCAAGGAGCTTGATATCAAATCAGAGACGCGCCCTCTGATAGAAGAAAAAGTTGGCTACGATCTACATACTGTGGGGTCGGGCTCCAAATTCCTCAATAGGACACCTATAGCACAAAAGTTAATAACTAGAATCAACAAATGGGACTTACTCAAACTAAAAAGTTTTTTATCAGCAAAAGAAACAATAAGAGAGGTAAATAGGGAGCCTACACCCTGGGAACAAATCTTTACTCCTCACACTTCAGATAGAGCCCTAATATCCAGAGTATACAAAGAACTCAAAAAATTAGACAATAAGAGAACAAACAACCCAATCAACAAATGGGCCAAGGACCTGAACAGACACTTCTCAGAGGAGGACATACAGTCAATCAACAAGTACATGAAAAAATGCTCAACATCTCTAGCTGTCAGAGAAATGCAAATCAAAACCACCCTAAGATACCATCTCACTCCAGTAAGATTGGCAGCCATTAGGAAGTCAAACAACAACAAGTGCTGGCGAGGATATGGGGAAAAGGGTACACTTGTACATTGCTGGTGGGACTGCAGATTGGTGCAGCCAATTTGGAAAGCAGTATGGAGATTTCTTGGAAAGCTGGGAATGGAGCCACCATTTGACCCAGCTATTCCCCTTCTTGGTCTATTCCCTAAAGACCTAAAAAGAGCATGCTACAGGGACACTGCTCCATCGATGTTCATAGCAGCACAGTTCACAATAGCAAGACTGTGGAACCAACCTAGATGCCCTTCAATAGATGAATGGATAAAAAAAATGTGGCATTTATACACAATGGAGTATTACTCTGCATTAAAAAATGACAAAATCATAGAATTTACAGGGAAATGGATGGCATTAGAGCAGATTATGCTAAGTGAAGCTAGCCAATCCCTAAAAAACAAATGCCAAATGTCTTCTTTGATATAAGGAAAGTAACTAAGAACAGAGTAGGGACGAAGAGCAGGAGAAGAAGATTAACATTTAACAGGGATGAGAGGTGGGAGGGAAAGGGAGAGAGAAGGGAAATTGCACGGTAATGGAAGGAGACCCTCAGGGTTATACAGTGGAGGGGGTAGAGAGAGAGGAGGGGAGGGGAGGGGAGAGGTGGGGAGGGGGGAGGGTGGATGATGGGAAAGGCAGCGGAGCACAACAGACACTAGTATGGCAATTTGTAAATCAATGGATGTGTAACTGATGTGATTCTGCAATCTGTGTATGGGGTGAAGTGGGAGTTCATAACCCACTTGAATCAAAGTGTGGAATATGATATGTCAAGAAATTTGTAATGTTTTGAACAACCCACAATAAAAAAAAAAAAAGAAAAGTCAATTCATGAGGAAAATATAATTTAACAATAGAACCCAGGAATATAAAAAGGAAAATTGGTAGACCTGAAGGGAGTCACAGATAATTCAGCAATATATTCCACTTTCATTAATGGATAGGATAACTCAACAAAAGATTAAAAAGGAGAAAGAATATTTGTAAAGCTCTGTAAACAAAGTAGATAAAGCAGAATCTACAGAATGCTTTACTCAAAAACAATATATGTAAGCATGTATAGACTTATAATTTTTCCATTTTTAAACTTTCAACTCATTTGTGTCTCTGAATATAAAGTGTGTCTTTTATAGACAGAATATAGTTGAATTACATGTTTTATCTACTTGGCAAATGTGATTGTAGTGTATTTATTTATTTTAATCTATTATAGGTGATAGCAGAATGCTCTTTGATTCATTGTACATAAAAGTAGCACAATTTTTCACTTCTCTTGTTGTACACAAAGTAGGGTCACACCATCTGTGCAATCATACATGTACCTAGGCTAATAAAGTCCGTCTCATTCCACCATCTTTCCTGTACCCATTCTCCATTCCCTTCCCTCTAAGATTCCTAAAGTACAAGAAATAAAATCATGAATCAATAAATGGGATGGATTCAAACTAAAAATCTTCTTCTCAGCAAAAGAAACAATTAATGAGGTGAAAAGAGAGCCTACATTGGGAGCAAATTTTTGCCACATGCAGATCAGACAAAGCACTCTATTCCAGTATATATAAAAAACTCAAAAAACTTAACATAAAAAAAAAAACCCAATCAATGAATGGGCTAAGGAGCTGAACAGACACTTCTCAGAAGTAGATATACAATTGATCAGTGAATATATGAAAAAAAATGTTCAAAATCTTTAGTAATTAGAGAAATGCAAATCACAACTACTCTAAGATTTTATCTCACTCCAGTCAGAATGACAGTCATCAGAATACAAGCAACAATAAATATTGTCAAGGGTGTGGGGGATAATGCACACTCATCCTTTGCTGGTGGGACTGCAAACTGGTGCAGCCAATCTGGAAAGCAGTATGAAGATTCCTTAGAAAACTTGGAATGGAGCCACCATTTGACCCAGTTATCCCACTTTTTGGTTTATACCCCAAAGACTTAAAAACAGTATACTACATTGAGGCAGCAACATCAATGTTTATAGCAGCAAAATTTACAACAGCCAAACTGGGGAATCAACATATATGTCCTTCAATACATAAAATGATAAAGACACTGTGGTATATATACACAATGGTATGTTACTCAGCAATAAGAGAGAATAAAATTATGGCATTTGCAGGTAATTAACAATGTTTACAACTCCCTGCAAGGAGGAACAATTCCTGAGACAGATCACCTTAGCAGCAGGATGGAACAGGAGCAGGTTATCTTGGTAAGGGTGGAGAAGGGGCTCTGGAGGCATTAATATTTCAATCCTCTATAGGTGGCCTTCAACTTCCCAGACCCAAATTGGCCTCAATCTTCACAATCCTACTGATTACCTTACCCATCTACACTGACTAGCTGTCTTTAATTCTTGCTTCATGTAACAAAGAAAGATTTTTATGTATTGTTTCATGTGCAAAAAATTTTAGGAGAGAAAAATAAATTCTAGAAATCTCCCAAGTTTTTGCACATTGTGGAGCTACTATTTGATTTCATTTGAGGCCAAGTATTAGGATTCCCACTTAGAGCCAAGAATCACAAGGTGAGCTAGGCATTCCTGTGGATGACAAAAGATAAAAATTAATTTCCTGGACTTAAGAATTGAAAAAAAATATATTTTTGGAATCAATTACAGTATTCCTGTGGTTCTAGGAAATACCCATAGTTAGGAAAATCTTGACATGGCAATGTATTTTGGTATATATCCCCCATTTTAGAAAAATCTGACTCAGATTGACCTAAACTTCAGACAATACTCCATCATCATCTTAATAATGGAAAGTGCTATCTGGGACTGGAATCCTGTGATTCTTTGTTCCTTATGAAGATGACACTATGGGGACATTTTCCTGAAAATCCTCTAGCAATGCTCTAACTGCAAATAATCCACCGCTTCCTCATTCTCCTATATCAACTCCAGGCTGTAAGCAGAAGGAGGATCTCAGTCTCCACTGGGCCCAATTCTGTGCTTTGTCCTGAATAAGCTTATGCTACTGTTGAGGTGCCTCTCCTCTCTCTTTATTTCCTTTATTTATTTCTTCCTTCACACCCATGAGTGTTAAACTCTATGCAAAGAGCACTTAGTTATGAAAATTATAGACAATAAATTACAATAACCCAACAAAACAATATGACTGAGGATGGGGCAATGGGGCAAAGGGGCTGTCAGTGTAGGTAATGAATGATTGGATCAGGAAGATGGGAACTGATTCAAGTGGACATAAAATGCTAATACCTCCAGAGCACTTCCCCTCCTCCACCCTGTTGCCAAGGTTACCTGCTTCCAGTAAATTGTCCTCCCAGTTGGAAGTCACTAATGGATATCCCCTGGGTGGCTCATTTCCTGCCTTTCATGTCCTGACTTTTGGTCACTGGTCTCTTAGGCAACATAGGGGGAGGTGGGGGCATAAGAAAAAAGGAAACCTAAAATGTATAAAAGAGGAAGGACAACCCCACTCCCTTAGGCACCAGCTCTGAACCCCCTTTTCTATGGTGGTGTCCTTGTTTTTTTTTTTTTTTCCTTCAACACCTGGGGAATAAGACTCAGAGCACCAGCATTATCTCTGATTTCACAATTTCCAATGAAACATTTACTGGCTTGGAATCAGTAGATAAGAATAAAGATCTGAGGAAATTATTCAGAATGCAGCCACAATAATAAAAGTTTGTATAGGAATAAATGTACATACGCAACTGAAAGCAGAAAAGATGAGAAGGTCTAACTTACATATGAGTTAAAAAGTAGGTGATAAGAAGTATGTGTGAGACATGATTACTGGGAGCCATTAGCCAAGTAGGTATGACAATTTCCTTGCCAGTGTACCCCATGTTGCTTAGTGGAAGGACTCGTGGAAATAGGACATTTTGCAGTGACATTGCATGTAGGTGACCTTGCTCAAGGACCAGGGCGGATCCGGGTTTAGGGTGTTCCCGGTTTATAATCCGGGTTTAGGGCGTTCCCGGTTTAGGTTCCAGGTTTAAAATTATTCCTGCTGGGAATAGGGCATATCCTGCTGCCTGAGTTCCCCTTGAGTTCTCACGGGATTCAGACAGTATTTTTTGGGAGATAGAAGCCCAGTGGTAGTGGATTTGGGCAGAGAACGTGGATTTCCCCAGAACGTGATTGTAGACGGCTGGTGTGAGTTCGGGAATAAAGAGTTGCTGTTTGAATCTACAAGCTGTGTGGTGGCTCGTGATTGTGTGCCCAGCCAGACTGCGGCACATGATATATAAATAAATCAAGATTTCCAAGAATTTATGAAAACCAATGAAAATGAAAAGTAATTAATACTTAACCAACATGTGGAAACATTATAAAGTCATTGAAGGCACATCAAAATCAGACACTGAGAACCTTAAAAGTGACCCAAATGAGGCATGTGATAAAATCAGTGTGTTTTTACCCTAGACAATTTCAAAGTTTACATAAATATCAAACTGAGGACAGAAAGCTCCTCCAGTTCTCATGTTGTTACAGAAAATCATAGAGACCAAGCATCACTCAGAGGGTAGGGGAACTGAGGTTTATATTTGCCAGTGGATGAAGGTGAGCTAGTGCTCTGAAGTTCTGGGCCCCGAGCTGAAGTTACAGGGGGCTTTTATAGAAAATTTGACATCACTTATTAACATTACAACATTTGTGGGTTTGAATTCTTGGCCTATGTGATCAAAGACCATGCACAGGGGATTTATGATAAGTAATTTACGGGTGCAGAACAAAGACAGTAAAACATTCGAGAGTGTTATCATGAAGTGGCCTTCACCACAAACAGCAGTAACTCAATATAATCTGAGTTTACCTTCCTAAGAACTATATTTTTAAGAACTATGCCTACGAGGTTATAGTTTAGACAACAGTTAATTGGCCTAGCAATTATGTGATGTAGTTACAGTTTTACAGAGTTCAAAAAGTTACAAAGTATAAGAAAAGTCTTTTTTACAGGCATTTTTTTAACCTCTGGCCTTGGAAGCCTATCACAGGGCTGTTTACATTTAAAGAGGAAGTCAGGCTCCTAGAGATAGCTTTTTACAATCTACAGGTAGGGACCCAGGGTTAATAAGATTTCCTAAAGAGAGACTTCAGGGAGTGAGGATTAACTCTTTCCCCAGGCTCTGGTTCTTCCTCATAAAGTTCTTATAATTTCGTTTTATTATCAGGTCTGGTATCTCCACCACAATGTTGAAAATGTATTTTAAAAATTAAGGATTACATAAGTGATTCTCAAACTTTGTCCCGTCGTCACAGTATACATATAGATGACTGTATTTGTTAACACAAAGTAACAGATGGAAAATATTCATAGCCTGAGATGATCAGACTAGGTCCTGGCTTTCTGGGTCCTGGCCAGTTGTCACAAAGCCTGATGGTGTTAGATAGTAGCCAGCAATGAGTAGTGAAATGCAGACAAAGTCACAAGTGTTCTTTAAATTACTTTAGAGTCCTTCTTTAAATTATTTTCAAAGTAGACTAGAAAGCAAAGTGGGGTAGTTAATTTGTAGAAAATATACAGAAGCAAGGGGGCTAATTGGGAATTTGTGTCAAGAAAAAAGGATTAATGGAACTAACTCTTAACAGGGCACATTAAAACTAGGCATCACGATTATAAGTGTCTCCATTTGTCTGGGAAGAAAGATTCCTTTAGTACCATAAGAGTACTGAAGTAACTGCTGACCAGCAATTGATCCCACTGGCCACGTTAACATGGGATTAACTTTGTGGATGAAGTCTCCCTAAACAGAATGGCCACCATTACAATTCCAGAGAGGACCAACAAAGGTCAACAATTCCACCACACAACTTGAGGAAGAGTTGAACACCTGATTGTCAAGAGTACCAAAGGTGGTCCTAGTTCTCCTAGTAAATATCAAACACTAATAAAATTGGTGACAGCATTGTCTCTTTTGTTGTTCTCTTCTTGGAGACTGCCTAGTCTTTCCCTTGAGATTGCTTTTTGCTGAAGCCTCACTTTTCTTTTACTTTATTTTCACCTATAATAAAGTTTTCTTGCATGATTTTTTGTCTGACATTAAATCTTTCCTGGGAATACAAGAGCTGAGTTTCAGCTCCCTCCTTTCCTGTAATAAAGGGACCAAAATTTGAGTACAAGTGTCCACTAAATAACACACTTGTTAAATACTAGATCACACATCATCAAAATATGACCTGAAAAGGAAAAGAAAATGTCTAGCTTGAAAACTAAATACTATGGAGGAATAATTAAAGAAAACTTCAATAGAACCCTCAAGAGGGAGAAATGAGTGTGCAGTGGATGGAGGGTATCCCAGAAAAACTTTGGTATCAGGATAATCAAAAAAGACAGAATGAAATGAGAAAAATATGTGCTTCAATATTATTTATGTAAATGTATGAGAATAAAATTGGTGGATAAGAAAGAGAAATGCTAAGTATAGGAAAGGAAACCTTGAAGAATAACACAGTACAGCTCACAATATGGAATGTGAATGGAGAACTCTGTGTTACAGAAGTGCTAATTATATAAGAGCAATAACAAAGTAGCATAAAATAAACAGCGTTAGAAAACGAATTCTATTTGTAAGATTGAGAAGGCAAAAATCAATGTCAGTAATATAATTTATAAAATAAGCATTACAAAAATATTGAAGTGAGTTTGTGTGTGTGAATGTATATGTATACATATAAATTATATGTATATTTATATGTATATATTTGTGTGTGGACACAATATGAAAAGAATACAGTGGATTTAAAGGCGCAAAATGACAAATTGATTCTTATGTGGAGCAGCTATAAGTCAGTTTTCTCAATACTAAATTTAGTAAGAAAAAATATCTCTTAACCTCTTTGTCAAATATGAACATGCATTTCACATAATCACTTTGTATTCACATTTATTTATACATATATTTACGTGTATATATAAGTAAAGATATATGATAAAATATTTTATATATAATATATGCAAAAGCATTTATGAAGAAAATATATGTACATAAAACACATATAAAGGGGCTGGGGATGTGAGTCAAGTGAAATTTCATAATAATAGATTAGAAAATATATATAAATATAACCAAAAAATTTCTCACAAGTAGTTACCCTTAATTGATCATCTGAAAATATTGCTTACTTTTGGACCAATGTCGGGGTTTTTTAGCGCCCCTTCTTCCCTCCTGACCTGCAGGAGAGATTGGGGAGAGCATGCCCTGACCAGGATGAGCCAAGAAAGGAAAAGGTTGACTGACTGCTCACACCCAGCCCTCCCTCTGGGAGGACAATCAGAAGCTTCAGGGAGACCAGTCAAAGCAGGATCTCAGTTTATTGAGAAAACACAGCTAATATAATGTACAGGAGCCAATCAGGATAAAGATCAGCAGGGTGGGGAGAGTTCACATGTACTCTCATTCCAGAGGCCATAATAGGAGACAGGATCTATCCATGAGGGCAGAAGGGTTCTGAGCCTATCCTAGAAGTGCTCCAATTTTTGTCACACTCCAGGCAATGCCTTGTGGCTTATTGCCAAGAACTATCTTAGCCACATGTGGCCCCAGGACTGGGAAGTGGGTAGCAACCAGCAAGTTAGGTTTCCTCTTTTCTGATGCAACATGCCCTAGATGTTGCATGTCCTACATCAAGTTAGGTTTCCTCCTTTCTGATGCAACATGCCCCACATGTTACATCATGCCCTACAGACCAAGAATAATAATTAGCTTGATATATTATTTAGTCAGAGAATTGTGTAAACAATTTTAATTTCAACCCAGTTGTTACATCAAATGCAAAAGAGATTTACAATCTGTGGTTTCTTTTCAATTTAACCAAGAATAAGTCACTATATTTGGCTATAATAATTTTTGAAATTCTATTCACATTCCAATCAGTCCTTCAAAATGGAATGTATTCAGAATAAATATTCTTCCGTTTCTTAATTTTATGTACATAAATAAAATATTTCCATAAGTGTATATATTTTTTTCTTTTTACTGGTAGTGTAGCCTTAATAGAATTTATCATGTTTCTGCTGTATGCTTAATACATCATATAATTTCACTTTTTAATTTTCTTTGTCATTTTCTAGATTAAGAACACTATTCTCCTCCTTGATCTGATCTTGTTCTTTTTCTAGAAAATCTAACAAAATATTCCATAATTTCTGAATAATCAGGAAAGTTTGATGAATAGATTGTAGAGTATATATTCCTTTATCTAATTAAATAATAAGAAAGCATAGGGCTGTGGGTGTGGCTCAAGTGGTAGCACGCTCGCCTAACATGTGTGCGGCACTGGTTTGATCCTTAACACCACATACAAAGATGTTGTGTCCGCTGAGAAACTAAAAAATAAATATTAAAAAATTCTCTCTCTCTCTCCTCTCTCTCTCTCTCTCTCTTAAAAAAAAGAAAGCATAAACTCATTATTATTTATATTTCTATTTTAATTGTGTCCTGCATTAGATTGGTTATTTCTAGACAAGATGATGTAATTCTAAATTTTTTTAAGTGTTGACTTTTTCATTTTACCAAAGAAATCATGCAACCTATTTTAGTTTTAATGTGTCCTTCAGGTTTCATATGTTGGAAACTAAATCCCCAAATTCACATGTTATTGATATTTGGAGGGAGTTTTTTGAAAAAGAATTAAGGTTAGATAAGCTTATGAAGGGGGCTTCATGATTCAATTAGCATCTTTATAAAATGAGGAAGAGAGACTTGAGCTGGCATGCTTCCTCTCTCTGTTGCCATGTGATACATTTAACGCATTTTTGCATAAGTTATTACAGCTAGAAGACCCTCACCTGGTGCAATCCCTTAACCTTAAACTTCTCAGCCTTCAGAAATATAGGAAATAAATTTAGCTGGGATTGGTGGCACAGGCCTGTAATCCCAGCTGCTCAGGAACCTCAGTAATGGCAAGGCGCTAAGCAACTCAGTGAGACCGTGTCTCTAAATAAAAAGTACAAAGTAGGACTGGGGATGTGGCTCAGTAGTCAAGTGCCCTCGAGTTCAATCCCTGGTATCAGAAGAAAAAAAAAGAAAAAGAAAAAGAAAAGAAAAGAAAGAAAGCAATTTATCTTCTGTTCTGTGATAGTAGCAGAATATGGGCTAGGATACACCCCACGTTTTGAAAGTGCCAGTGTTTTAACTACAATGTCTTGATAGCCTTTCTCAGAGTAGACATTAAGTCTTTTCATACCTACTCTCACAACACAGAAAGCTAATGTCACCAATTATGTGAGTATTTATCCTAACACAGCAAGGAAGAAATCAATATGCAGCAGAAATACCACATGAATGCCCTCTAATTCAATTCAGTTTTGACTAGTGATAGATAGCATATGATCCCATAGATTGAGGGCCCAGGTCCTCCACTGTCCCAATTCAGATCACAATTAATTAATTGTCATCTGTACTTGTGACCTGGTGCCTATAAACTATTTGTACTACCCCTCTCCTTGTTCAACTAATTTGCTATAGTGTTTACAGAACAGAAGGAAGCACTTACTTTGTTTATCATAAATAATATTATGAAGGAAACTAATGAAGAGATTCATAGAGCATTGGTATATGGGAAGGGACATAGAGCTTCTATAACCTTCACAGATATTTCATCCTCCAAGAATTTCCATGTGTTTAGCTATCTGAACCGTTTTTTATTTTATTTTATTATGTTTTACATAGGCATTACTGGTTAAAATCTTGTCAACTGACGATCGTTTTAAGTTCAGCTCCGCTCCTCTCTAATCATGATGTGGTCTTCCCTAGGAACCATTCCTATCATCCTCTCATTCCTGAGCCCCCAGTGATAATTTAACTCACCATCATACAAAAAGACACATATCATTTAAAAATACAAGGAGTAGGAAGTATATATGAGAAAGGGGTAAAATGACCAATTAAATAATTCATAACATCACAGCCATGATCAAGGACATCCTAGAGTCCTCATGCTTTCTCCATTGGAGTCCCAAAACTTGAATTAGCACAACCAAGAGCATTAAAGTCATTATTTTTAATGTAGCTTTATGATGGAGAGATCAATACAGCTAATTAAGAGAAGGAAACACTTCTCCCCTTATGTGTTGCAAATATAAGCATTCTGTGTGTTTTAGCCCTTGTATATTGAACTAGTTACATAGAAATTCAATATACAGTAATTAGTAGCACATGAGAAGTAGGCAGCAAGCCAATATCATGAGGTTTGCTTATTTTGAAGCAAAACACATCTTTTTCTTCAAAGGAAGTAAGATATTTTTTCTGAGGAAAATGTGAGTGACCAATGCTTGAAAACACAAATTCAGGTTACTCTTAATAGTGTACTTCTCTGAGGAAAGGATCACATTAAAATTTACAGCAACATAACAAAGGAGACCATAAACAATATACTTACAAATACATTGGTGGGGACATTAAGATGATCCTGAATCTCTGGTTCTTATCTCTCTCTTTCTCATTCTTTCTTCCTTTATCTCTTTCTCCCTTCCTCCTTCCTGGTCCTTTTTCCTCCCCTTTTCGCCACACTCAGTGAACTACAATTATAGCAAAGGAATTATCAGTTGGGTGTGTTCTTGGTTAAATTCCAAAGCTGATGCACATTTCTTTCCAGAGAAAAAATGACTCTACTTTAAGCTATTAAGACAGACATTGAGAGGTAAATTAATGAATTCTCCTGAAGCAATTATCAAAGACAGAAGAAAAAAAGAAAAACCTTTAAAGTCAAGAAGAAACAAAGTAAATCTACAACATAAAGTTTACATACCTTATATTTGACCAGGCTTTGTTGCAAAAGCCCAGTAAGACAAAAGATTCAGCATTTAGACACATGCTACTAAGAAAACTTTTACTCTCCATGGACAAAATCACGTAAAGAGATGGTAGACATTTTAGGAGAGTAAGGCATAAACAATGTAAAACATCTGAGAAACATCCATTTCCTTTCCACTGAATGCTTCAGAGGACCAATTGTGTTGAAGCGGAATATTTGTTTTTGCTTCTCCAATATCCTTTCTCCAAAGCACTTGCAATTAGATTGAATTCTGTGTAGTTTCAAACAATCTAATCTATATCCCAGCCTGTAAAGCTGACCTGTGTATTCTCTCTCTTTGTAATGAGCAAGGCCAAGATGACCATGCAATTAATGCTACATTTAAGTGAACCACTATTAAGGTTTTTCAAACATTTAAGGTTTGCATATCTTACAGTGCAACATGTAAGATATTTATGAGGCCTGGCTCAGCACCATGAGGGGAAAGAAGGAAAGAGGCAGACAACACAAAGGAACTGAGGCACTGAGTCCCTAATGTCAGGCTTCATAGTTTCGATGGGTAAGTTCCCTCTATTATTTAAGTCAGAATTACTAAGCTTCTATCTTTTTGATATGAAGAATTTCTAATAAATAGACATAAAATGGACTGCTTTATGGATGATTCTCTTACAATAATAAACACATATTTTAGGTTGTATAGTCTGTGATATCTTAGCAATGAGTCAACATAGCCTAAAAAATTGACTACTTTATCTTTCTTCACAAGGAAAATTTAATAAAGTTCAGAGTGATATTGATTTTGTTAAATAATTTTTATAAACTCATGTACAAAAGACAATAACTAGTCAGAAGCAATGATAGATTATTCTTTTTTTTTTTTTTTTGGTTGTCTAAGGAAAATCTCTAGACCCATAGGCCTAGGTTATGATCACAAGTTCTTTAGATATTAGAAACTGAGAAAGTTTAGAAAGCTGATAACCATTCTTTACAAGTGCACATACAAGGAGATTTGCAATGGCTTTGCCAAGTCAGCATACATAGTATTATGAACTGACAATCAGCTTGAAGAAGACAGCTCATTAGCAACCTAAACCACAAAAACACCACAGAGTACTAAAAATCTCATAGGTGACATGGAGCGGTGAGCTGTCAGCGACCTGCTACTTCTTCAGCATAAATGCCTTCAAAAAGAAAGTCAATGGAAAAAAAAATAGAAAACTAGATCAATAAAATCAGCATGACCTTCAAGATGGCAGGAGGCAGAGATGTTATCCAATGAAGTTAACGGTTTCCTAAGCAGTTTAACACTACACTTATTGTGAAGTTGTTTTATATGTATATGACATAGACTTTATGCACACAACTTTTGAAACATAAATATTTAAGAATTGACCAAACATGTTTTATATTTGTCAAGATATAACAAGGCACAATCATAAAGGCCATTGAAAGATTAAACAGGCAGTATTTGAGGCAATTTTATAGAAATATCAAATAAAAATAGGATTTTTAAAGAAAGAAAAGAAGTAGATATGGTCTTTATAATGCTTACACTAGGAAAAAAACAGTGAGAGTGTTAATTCAAAACATATGGGTGACAAGTTCACACAGAAATACTAAGTATTGGAAATATTTATTTTTCATACTTCAGATATCTACAAAACCAGTTCATAGATTTATATATTACCTAAGATATAATTTAATTTTCTTCGAAGATATAAATTTAAACATAAGTAACAGATATAGTCAGTCATAATTATGAACTGACAATCAGCTTGAAGAAGACATCTCATTAGCAACCTAAACCACAAAAACACCGCAGAGTACTAAAGATCTCATAGGTGACATGGAGCGGTGAGCTGTCAGCGACCTGCTACTTCTTCAGCATAAATGCCTTCAAAAAGAAAGTCAGTGGAAAAAAAAATAGAAAACTAGATCAATAAAATCAGCATGACCTTCAAGATGGCATATATATTATATATAGAGATATAGAATATCTATATATTCTATATGAATATATAGAAAGGAAAGGTATTGGAAAATGAAATTGATCAATTATGTTCCTGAAAGATTATGACATAATGAATCTCTATTATTATTATTATAGAATTACATTTAAAACTAAATATATAGAATGACAATTATGCTCATATACTTATACAGAGAAAGACTGATTTCTTTATATAAAATCTAAGTTTTATGTGAATTAATAAGTACATAAATACATATATATATATATATATATATATATATATACACTGTCAAAAAATGAATAGTATATCAATGTATTCATGTAACCAAAATATATTTATGTGTGTATGTTTATATGTATATATTCATATTATAAATACTATAATTTGTAATAAGTTGCCATATTTACATATCAAATAGAATTTATACTAGCAAGGAAGAATAAATGTTAGATTTTACCTCAAA
Source organism: Marmota monax (assembly GCF_021218885.2). NCBI lineage: Eukaryota > Metazoa > Chordata > Mammalia > Rodentia > Sciuridae > Marmota > Marmota monax. The sequence continues at coordinate 1,109,582 of NW_026692134.1, read as the reverse complement.
ACTAACAAATCTCAGAAAATGTTACTTTTTTAACTTTGCACCTCATAACAACTGACATACATTTACTTGAACAAAAATAATAAAAAGTTGAAAGTGACACAAATGGACTTACAATAGCACTATGTCACAAAAATCTTGTGAGCTTTGAGAATAGAAGCTAAAATATCATTACATTCAATAGAAAATAACATAAAATGATTTGAGATATATAAACATGATAAATATATGTCATTATATTATATATACCTTTTTGAAGAATAGCAATGAAAAAAATATGTAATAAAAAAGAAAAATATACAATAATAGTTAATTAAAAACATACCTCAAGTAAAAGTTTATCATCTTATGTGAAAACTTTATAAGAATATTATACAATTCACATTACCGTAAGAGGTCAAACGAGTCTTAACTTGGTTGGTTGGGAAAAATTAAGCCTGAACAATCTTACATAATTAGGAAACTCCCAACTACTAAGGATTATGGACCTAGCCTCTTTTAGCTTTTGGGGGTTTATTTTAGTCAGCTGTTTCTTCTGCTATGAATAAAAGGCTAGACATGAACAATTAGAGAAGGAAAAGTTTATTTTGGGGCTCATGGTTTCATAGGTCTCAGTTCATAGATGGCTAAGAAAATATCCTTGGGGTTTGAGATGAGGCATAACTTTATGGCAGAAGTGTTTGGAGGAAGAAAGTTCCACATTATCATGATCAGGAAGGGGAGAGAGAGAGAGAGAGAGAGAACTCCCCCTCTCAACCAAGACAAATATATACCCTGAATGCACACCCTCAGGGACCCACCTCCACTAGCCACACCAAACCTGCCTACAGTTACCACCCAGTTCATCACTATCAGGCGTTAATGTGCTGATTAGGTTAAGACTCTCATAACCCAGTCACTTCACCTCTAATCTTTCTTGTGTTGTCTCACAAATGAGCTTTTGGGGACACCTAATAGTTAAACCACAACATGGTTCTTGGAAAAAAAAAATAACCTCCTATAAAAATTCATAATTTTAAAAATTATTTATTTAAGTTTAAAATAAAAAGACCATAAAGAAAACAGTAATATATGATCTTTTATTACTAAAAAGAAGTATATCACCATGCATACTAACATTGTGAACAAATATGCTACCTTGACTAGGAGGCATAATAAATCTGTATCCTGTGTAAAGTTCTCATAAAATTTAATAGAACACCTCAGGGAGAGATCACGAAACATCATAGAAAGTGAAACTTAAGTTCTCATAGTTGAAAAGAAAAGAGAGGGAGAGAGAGAGAGAGAGAGAGAGAGAGAGAGAGAGAGAGAGAGAGAGAGAGAGAGAGAGAGAGAGAGATTGTCCAAAAAAGTAAAGTAAGCCTTCAACGATCAAATGTAACGTTTAAAAACAAAAATAACAAATCTATAATAATATTTTATGTATAATTCTGGACTACATCACTAAAACAGACAATACTTTTATTTTCCAAATATTAACATTGTTATATAATTCAGTTATTTGAATTTATAATATGAGTTCCTTGCTATGACTCTGAACTGCAGGATCCACTCAGGCCTTCATTGGCTGATTCCAAGAGGAGATGCTCTCAAGGAAAACAGCTTTCCCATCTGGACGTGGATAAGTGTCCTACGTGGAATTTTTCATTCTTATATTTTGCCAGATTTGTCATCTAGTTGAGTTCATTTCATCTCTCTCTTTTTTATAACAAGCTTGAATTCTGTGTATCTTTTCTATGATTATGTACAATTTATCAAAACTGAACTGAGGAAAGAATTACAGTATTACTCCTCAAATTAACCTCTTCACACTATCTATTTTTTCCCTAAAAGAAAAAAATAAATAAAAAAGGGCATCTCAACACTTAGTTAACAATAGGCCTAAATTAAGTTTACTTTTGTTAATTATAGATTTTACCCAGAGAGACATATATAAACCACATATCTATGACTTTCTGCCCCCTTCTCTCATGAGCAATCACTGCTCAGCAACTTCATGAGATCAGTGGTTTCCAACAGCTCAAAGTGGGACTTAAGTTTTCAGCCCTCTTGAAGTCTATTCACATGGCAAAATATCCCAGCAGCATTATTATGTTTTACATAAATGGTTTCAAAGAGTACTTCTTGGTGTTCTGTGTTACCAGACCACACACATATCTTTTGGGTAGAAATACTTCCTGTACCATCAATGCCTTGTGACTGTGCAATCTACACCTGTGATAGCTAGCAAGCATCTCACACACTCAGACATACCACAATCACCCATGTAATTCTGGCTGCTGTTGTTAACTTGTGAAGACAAAGAGAAGGAACACAATGAGGACATGGGGTTAGTGTGGCCCAGGAACAAACATCTCTTCTGTGTTTCCTGGGTGATGTGAGTGTTGCTGGTCAAGGGTCACCAAGATGTCCTTGCCCATGGAATCAGAAGGCTTGTTGAATTCAACCCATAGTCCTTTTACATCGGTTAGATATTCTACTTTAGCTCTCTCTCTCTCTCTCTCCTTTTTTTTAAAATTTAAATTTGTTCTAATTAGTTATATATGCCAGTGGAATGCATTTTTACACGTTGTAAAAAATAGAGCACAACTTCTCCTTCCACTGGCTGTACATGGTGCAGTCACACTGGTAGTGTAATCATATATGTATATAGGGTAATTATATGTATATAGGGTAATTATATCTATCTCGTCCACCATTCTCATCCTCATATGCCCTATCCTGCCTCACTCCACCTTGCACAATCCAAAATTTATTCATTTTCCCCCATCCCACCCCCACTATGGATCAGCATCCACTTATCAGAGAAAACATTCAGCCTTTTGTTATTTGGGTTTAGCTTATTTCACTTAGCATGATATTGTCCAGCTCCATTTACCTGCAAATGCTATAATTCCATTCTTCTTTAAAGCTGAGTAATATTCCATCATGTATATGCACCACATTTTCTTTATACATTTATGTGTTGAAGGACATCTAGCTTGGTTCCACAGTTTAGTATTGTGAACTGAGCTGCTATAAACATTGATGTGGCTGTGTCATTGTAGTATGCTTATTTTAATTCCTTTGGGTATATATCCAAGAGTGTGATAATGGAATCAAATGATGGTTCCATTCCAAGTTTTGTGAAGATTCTCCTTTTTTTCCAGAGTGGTTGCCCTAATTTTAAGTCCAACCAGCCATGTATAAATGTGATTTTTTTCCTCACATCTTCAACAATAATTATTATTGTTTGTATTCTTAATATTTCCCATTCTGGCTGGGAATTATCATACTGTAGTTTTGATTTGTATTTCTCTAATGGCTAGATATAATGAACATTTTATCATATGTTTGTAGATTTATTGCATTTCTTCTGTGAAGTGTCTGTTCAGCTCCTTAGCCCATTTATTGATTGAGTTATTTGTCTATTTGGTGTTAAGTTTTGTGAGTTCTTTATATATACTGGAGATTAGTGCTCTATGGATGAGCATGTGGTAAAGATTTTCTCCCATTCAGTAGACTTTCTCTTCACTTCATTGATTGTTTCTTTTCTGAGAAGCTTTTTAGTTTGAATCCATCCCATTTATTGATTCTTAATTTCATTTCTTGTGCTTTAGGAGTCTTGTTAAGGAAATAGGGGACTAATCTGAAATGATGAAGATTAGGGCCTACTTTTTCTTATATTAGTTGCAGGGTCTCTGTTCTAGTGCCTAAGTCTTTGATCCATTTTGAGTTGATTTTTGTGTAATGTAAGAGAATTTTAATTTCACTTTGCTGCATATGGATTTCCAGTTTTCCTAGTACTATTTGTTGAATAGGCTATCTTTTCTCCAATGTATGTTTTTTATACTTTTGTCTAGTATGAGATAACTGTATTTCTGTAGATTTGTCTCTAAGTCTTCTATCTTGTACCATTGGTTTACATATCTGTTTTGTTCCTATGGCTCTGTAGTACAGTTTAAGGCCTGGTATTGTGATGCCTCCTGCTTCACTCTTCTTGCTAAGGATTGCTTTGGCTATTCTGGGCATCTTATTTTTTTCAAACGAATTTTATGATTGCTTTCTGTAGTTTTATGAAGAATGTCATTGAGACTTTAATAGGAATTGCATTAAATCTGTAATAACACTTTGGTAGCATGACCATTTTGACAAGATTAATTCTGCCTATCTAAGAGTATGGGAGATCTTTCCATCTTCTGAGGCCTTTTTCAATTTTTTTCTTTAGTGTTCTGTAGTTTTCATTATACAGATATTTCACATCCTTTGTGAGATTGATTCCCTAGTAGTTTTTTTTTTTTTTTTTTTTTTTTGGGCGGGGGGGGGACTATTGTGAATGGGGTAGTTTTACTAATTTCTCTTAGAGTGGATTCATCACTTATGTATAGAAATGCATTTGATTTATGGGTATTGATTTTCTATGCTGTTACTTTGCTGAATTCATTTATTAGTTGTAGAAGTTTTCTGGTGGAATTTTTTGGATCTTCTAAATATAGAATAATGTCATTGGCAAGTAGTTTGAGTTCTTCTTTTCCTATCCATATCCCTCATCTGTCTGATTACTCTGGCTAGAGTTTCAAGGACTATGTTGAATATAAGTGGTGAAAAAGGGCACCCTTGTCTTGTTCCAGTTTTCAGAGGTTATGCTTTCAAATTTTCTCTATTTAAAATGATGTTGGCCTTGGGGTTAGCATAGATAGCTTTTACAATGTTGAAGGATGTTCCCATTTTTATCAATTCTTAAATCCAATTCCTTGGAATTTATTAAAGTGGTGAAGGGAGGGATAATTAAAACAGAAGCATAAAGGCACTAAAGGTACAAACTCTGGTTCCTCAGCTTGTTTTAGAAAAATGCTTCATAAAGTGCACATGTGTTAAATCATCAACATTGTACACCTTAAATGCATATGATTTTTATTTGTAATTATACCTAATTAGAGTTGAAAAAAAGAACAGAACCTACTTATGATCTCTTTCAAATGACTAAATTTATAAAAATTATTAAAACATATTTAGATTTTTATAAATGAATATAAAATATTTTATGTAATGTGGGAGGATATTTGTATGGGGAGAGTGATCATTCTATAAAAGCTATAATTAGAAAATGTAAATCAATAGTCATTAATGTTTTCAAAAGCCCACTCCTAGATTAATTGCAGTAAAAACTGTTATTGCTTTTCTCACTCAGAAATCATTGCTACCTGTTTAAAAATATATGAACTATATAAAATAAGTGGGAAATTTAGTTGCCTCTGGAGAAAATTGCAGATTGCTTCCTTAGATAAAACTTTAAATGGTTAACTAATGATATTCAATATTTTTGAATCTGAATATAAATAATAATCTAAAAGATACAGTAAAATTGAATTTTGATCTCTTATTCACCTCTGGATAAAAATGATAAAAGACCATTGAGACTAGGGAATTCAAACTGCAGGAAAAAAAATCAATAAAATTAAGTAGACTTTTCTTGGTAGACTAGAGTGTATCTTTCTTTATGTCTGTGCTAAACTGTACTTAAAGTTCTTCTTCTTCTTTTTTTTTTAATTTGGACAAAATTTTTATGTGATTGTAGGGATAAAAATATTTTACAATCATTTTAATTTAGTACCTGTGATGGAATTATTAAAGTTTGCTGAATGTTTGTTCTGCTACTTAAACTGAATAAAAAATTCTTGAAATAACTAAAGAAAGTTTACATTTTAAAAGATATTTTTTTCCATTTATTTATGGTGGTTTCATCTAGTTGAAAAATCACTCCTTTGCAGCTTTGAAGATTCCTTAATTTTTCAATTATTTTTCTATTTTTATTAATTATTTTTAGTTATACATAACATTAGAATTTATTTTGACATAATTATAAAAGCATAGAATACAGGGGATGGCGTTGTAGCTCAGTGGTAGAGTTCTTGCCTTGCACATGTGAAGCACCAGGTTCAATCCCCAGAAAATAAATCACATAAAAATAACTAAACAAAATAAAGGTATAGTGTTCATTTACAATTAATTAAAAAAAAACAAGCATAGAATATTATTCACTCTAATTCAGTTCCTAGTACTTCCCCTTTCCCTCCCCTCCTCCCTCCTCCATTTCCTTTTCCTCTGCTCTACTGATCTTTCAGCTATATACACTGTAGTTGTTGTTGTTTTTTTTAATTAGTGATTTGTGGATGTACATGATGATGAGATTCACTGTGGTCCTATATGTACATAGGAAATTAAGTCAGATTTCTTCCCTGTCTTTCCTTATCCTACTGCTCCTCCCTTCACTTCATTTCCCTCCATTTACTCCACTGATCTTTCTTTCTTTCTTTCTTTCTTTTTTTAATTTCCCCTCTTTATTTTGGATTAGCTTCTTCATATCAGAGAATACATTTGACCTTTGACTTTGGGGCACTGGCTTATCTCACTTAGCATGATAGACTCTAGTTCTATCCATTTACTGGCAAATGTCATGTTGTTCTTCTTTATAGCTGAGTAATACTTCATTGTATATACATAGCATATTTTCTTTATCCATTTATCTGTTGAGGGGCATTTAGGTTTTTAAATCTTTCCATTTGCTTATTTCTCTAGTCCACAAGAATTATGTATATTATTTTAACATTGTATTATATTTATTTCAAACCAAAGTGATTCCATTTTTTATGATTTTTCATATGTTCTGGGTCACTAAATATGTGTTTATATGCACATATATGTACATAGGCATATGTATTCATACATATTTCAGTGTGATATATATATATATATATGTGTGTGTGTATCTATGTGTGTGTGTGTGTGGGGGGGGTTATATATAATATATATATATATATATAAACCCCACCCCCCCACACACACACACACATTTTAACATATAATTCCCATTAAGTTAAAACAAATACCTCTTCCCTCTCATATCATAAACACACATCCTAGTTTTTTTGAACTGGAAATTAAACATGGAGGGAATGAAGTGTTATAAAAACATAAACTTCAAATTAATCTGTAGCTCAGAAAGTTATAGAAGCCTGTGGGCTCATTTCATCCCATGTTCTTTGTTTTGACATTCTTATCAGCATTTTTAAAATGGAAGATTTACTTAAATATCCTTTATATCTTGACTTTTAAATATTTGTTCTCCTTTGACTCATTAATGAAAAATTTGAGTGATTCAGAAGATGTATTGCTACATTGCTGAGAAATTAAGTGTTTCAACATGTCAGGAGAATTTTCTGTATTTCATTATTATTATAAAAATGTTAAAGATTGTGAGATACGCCTTAATCTTTCTGGCCTGCCTATAACCAAAAACCATAAACTGGATGGATTAATAATATTTTTCTTTCACAATTCTGGATGGCTGGATGATTAAGAATTAAGATCATGGTCATGGCCATTTATATTCCCAACATGGAGAAGGCCATCTTGCTATAGCCTCACTTGGAATAGAAAATAGGAGAGAGGAGGGAGAGAGGGAGAGAGAGAGAGAGAGAGGAGAGCTATCTGTGTATCTTCTGATAAGGTCATCAATCTCATCATGGGAGCTTCACCCTCAATGCCTCACCTAAACCTAACAAGCCACCCAAAAGCCACATTTCCCTCAATACCATCATATTGCAAGTCCTTAAATTTCAATATGAATTTTAGGAGTACACAAATATTTTACACATATTAATTCCCATTAATTAAAAAAACCTCACCTCTTCCCTCACATATCATAAAAGATATGTAAAAGAGTTTTCTAATAAAGTTTATGAATAATTCCTTTATTTCTTAATATCATTCAAATTGACTGGGAGGTTGTGATCATATTCCAAACAATTCTACCATTGGAAATTCCTTTCACTTTCTCTGTGTTTTTTTATGTTATATAGAATTAAAAAGCAGGAAATCATGGTCCTGATCAAGCATAAAATAGAAGGAGAAAATGAGAAGCAAGTGTATCCTGTTTTCACAAAACACAGAACCACAAAATTTAGAAGTTAAAAATGTTCTCCTAAATTGAATGATTTATTACACTCATATTCTCCCAAATTATCATAAATTGTAACCCCTGTCTAAAAACAACTATGTGATCAACCTTATATTTCCCCTTTGTACCAAAGTATAGCTGCTGCTAAACTTGAAAGAAATTTGGAAATGTGTTCCTCCCATCACCACTCTCTGCTTGGGAGTAAGTGGTGGTAGGGGATGCTTGCAGGACAGGTGACAGAAAACCATCTTCATGCCTGTCCCATTTTGCTTATCCCACATGCTTCCAGAATGAACATTTTTATGAATTTTTATCTTGTCATGTTACACCTGCATATTTTATTTAGGAGAATTTGAGTGATTCTTCCACAGACCCCACTAGGGCCCAGCCTTGGACCTACACAGTTCATAGATTTCTGCCTGACACACACTGCTGTAAGTTACTTGGCAATGTTTCAGGAATTACTAGTGCACACACACACACACAAAACAAACACACAAACAAAAACCTGGACCAAGAAGGAAATGTTTAAATAGATTAAAAGTGAATTTTAGAAAGACTTTTCCCTTTGATGAAATACATTTAAAACCCTTTGCCTACATTTAGGCTATATAATATTTGAGAAACAACAATGGAGTGAATCTCTGTGGCTTTCAAAAAAAAATCACATTTTAGAAAGTAAGAAGACAGAAACAAGAATAAAATAGCATGAAGAACTGAAAAGCACATTATGTGTGTGATCTACTTTAATCTTCCCAACCAGTTTATAAATTGAAAATTACTATTCTCCTTTTACAAGGATGGAAACTGAGGCATCATGATTTGCATAAATCTAATAAGGATCAAGATAACAATCCAGTTTTCTTATTTCAGATGAATGTTCTCTTAGTAATTTTATTGTCCACCTTCCTTCAACATAATGCTGAAATAATACTTTCCATAGAAAAGACTTTCTTGAAACATTTAATTATATATTCAGTAACCTTTAAAACCACATTAGAATAACTTACACTTCCACAATTTTGCTTTCTTTTCTTCTTCAGTTGAACTCTGGATATTATGTTCTCAACAAAGATATTTAAAAACATGTAAATATCTTCCCTATTCTTCCTTATACTTTTCTCTTCCTTCTCTTCTTGTTCTTCTATTTTTCTTTTATTCTTTGTTTTAAATTGTCTTATTGTTTTTTTAATCCTTTATGACATATGAATCACAATTATTTATCTCCTGGAGTTTATTTATGCTTTATGTTCTGGGGAAAATCTTTATTTTCCAATATGTGCTGTGTAAGCAATTAAGAGTATAATATTTTTACTAGAAGTTGGAAAAGTATTTAATCAGTCTAATATCATTAGAAATAACTGAAATTTTCCAAAATTATTAAATAGCTCTTTTTCTGTACTTTTGTTCTCTTACTATTTATGCCAAAGCAGAATAATTTACATGTATTTCATTAAGTTATTTAAGTAATTCTTCCTTGTCTACCTTCTTAGGTATTTGCTTAATTATCATTGTTATCTCTTTAAATAATAATAATAATAATAAGTGTTTTTGAGTTGGAAATTTTTTAATGGAAAAAATATATGAACATTTTTATTAATGTAAGGAACACTGAACTCCTCAACATTTAAATGCACACAGGGTAGGAATTTATTATTCTGGTACAAAGTGCTTGGATCTACCTTCAGAGGCTTCAGAGCTAGTGACAAATACATACAGTACAGTCAGTCTCTCAACCCTGTAATAAGTATGGTGGGTAAACTGTGAAGTATTGAAATGATCCCAGCAAGACTAACTGCCTGCTAACTACATTACTGCAAATTATAAGATACTGGAAATAAATGGGTGATTTGGGGTTGTAATCACCTTGGTTCCACTGTATCTTTACTAAATTATTTTAGATTCCTTAGGTAAAATGTGATCTAAGCTATAATAAAGTTGTTTGCAGTTCAATTGATACCAGTATTATTAATCACATTCAGCATGGTTTCTCCACTTACCTTACTCTATAACTATTTCCAGAACTATGTTATCATTCTCATTTTTTTTCTCCAAAATTTCCCACCTAACAAAACATAAAAATATTTCTATAGTTCAGAAAGTATTTCACCACACACTATTAAATTGGAATCAGAATCAGACATCTATATCTATTTTAATCTTCTTTATGCTGATTTGCTTCTATTGTTTCACATACATCTATTTTGCATATAAATAAGATAAATTTATCATTTTAAATGATAATTTACCAGTACTAACTTGGCATCTTAATCAGAATCTTTAGGAAATTCTGAAACATTGACTTTGTTGATTAAATCATTTTTAAGGTCTCAAATCAGTCCTATGGTAGGAAACTCAGCATTTATTTTTTTTATTTTTATTTTTTAATGGTTGTTCAAACCATCATTGAATGTTCAGATGCATTAATTCAGAACTTGGATCAAATTTCTGAAACAGTTGCAAGATAAATCCAAACTAGGCAACAGTTAAGCTCTTTCACCAATAAGAACAATTCTCTGAATCCTTGTTCCCACAAGTTCCATGTTTTTCTTTGAAAACAGACAATTGCCTGCACTTTCTGATATCCAATTTCTTAAAACTGAGCCATTCATATATAAAAAAATAAAAGATCCTGGTCCAAATCTCTACAGCCCCTCTCATACAGAAGATGAGGACACTGAAATAATTTAAGCCAACATCTTTCACTGCTGAGAGCCATAGCCAAGTAGGAATGACGCATGGAAATTTCCTTGTCAGCCTACCCAATGTTGCATAGAGGGAGGACTCTCCATTGTGGAAATGGGCTTGCCTTGGACCCAGGTCATTTGCAGTGACATTGCATGAATGTTTGAGAAAGGTGACCCTGCTCAAGGACCAGGGTGGATCCGGGTTTAGGGTAGATCTGGGTTTAGGGTGTGGATCCTGCTGGGAATAGGGCGTATCCTGCTGCCTCAAGTGCCCGCTCCTTGAGTTCCCGTTGAGTTCTCTCGGGATTCAGAGAGTATTTGGTATGCAGAGTGTGTGGATTTTTCCCAGAACGTGCGTGTAGAGACCGGTGAGAGTTCGGGAATAAAGAATTGCTGTTTGAATCCACAAGGCTTTTGTGGTGGCTCAGTTAATTTGTGCCCATCCAGACTGCGGCATTTAACCAAGAAATAAGACGATTTTTCTAAAAATATAACACAAAATTTATGTAGGACATGCAGACGGAAATGTTTCTCCCCACTTAACCTTTCTGTGCTTACTCTAACCCCTTCAAATGAAACATATCAGGACTGGAATGGTGTTTGAAAATAGTGTATTGTATAGGGATTTTCATTTGGTAAAATTAATTAGTGATTTATTTATTTTCATGAATATAAGAAAGTCAATAAAGGGTCAGTATATTGTGTCCATGATTTAATCAATCTTGCTACCTATTTATTTGTTTATTTGTTTTTTTTTTACAAATAACATTTTAATAGATCTCTCTCTCTTTTTCTCATCATTTATCAATTTTTGATAGCTTTGTGGATATTTGAAAACATTTTCCTGCTATGTAGAAAATGGATTGGTAAAATAATCATAATAGAATGTGAAACTACTTGGAAAACACAGAAGAGTTATCACAGTAAGTTTGACATTCCTTTCAAGCTTGGCTTCTGGCCAGCATCTCAAAACTTGAACTTGGAGATTGTTAAATGAACACTCTTGGTGATAAGACTGTCTGTGTCAACAGTCTTATTGATGCTTAACTTTTGCTTTCTCCTGAAAGTCTGGACTTTGGTGAAAATTTAGGCACAGGGGCCTATGTCACTAGTTCCCAATTAAAAAACAAAAACAAAAAACTTAGCTCTCAGTCTGTAATGAGCTTCCTGGGCAGAAACCTCATACACATATTGCTTCAATTTCATTGCCTGAGGAAGAATGTCTCTGTGTGATCACTCATAGGAAGGAGCAACCATAAGGTAGTCTGCATATGAATTCCTCCAGAACTCATCTATGTCTTTTTCCCCTTATGATATTGGCTGTTCAACCTTACTAAGTCACTCTAATAAACCTTAGCCACAAATACAGTTACATTCTAAGTCTCATGAACCTTCCCAACAAACGTTCAACATAGAATTGGTTTGGGGTGCCTCCAAGTCAGGGAATATTGCAATAGTACAAATAATGGGAAGAGGAGAATCAGGACAGTTGAATAGAAAAGAAAGATTTACGCATGTTGTTGGATAATAAACCTTCTCTTAGTTTCTCATGAAAAATATTTTAACAAACAATGTTTGAAAGTTACTGAGACACTATTATATTTTCAGGATTCACTACAGAGTTCCATGAAATCAGGATCTTCCAGATATAAGTGGTTTGTTGGAAGGCAAGAGTAAATTTAGGATCTGTCTATAGACATACAAAATAAGAATGAAGAATTCTCTAAGCTGAATCCTCACATGCCAATTTGAGAAAGGAATGTTAAACTCTAATTCCATTGCCAAAAAAAAAAAAAAGAAAGAAACACGGAGGAGCTCATTATTATACACAAGGCATGCCACATTAAAGAGTAACATATACCAGAGGAACAATAGGTACTGAGGAAGTAAGTGGATGTATCCTGAGTATTAGTGCCTTTATCCATCCTAAACCATGCTTAACCCTCAGATTTAGGGAATCAATGGATGAAAAGTCCTGAGAGCCACAGCTGAGTCGGAATGGCCCCTGGCATTTTGCCAATAGTATTGGTTGACAGGCAAGGCATTACTATCCGCCTCGGCCACTACTTTGGAGTTCTCACGCTACTTTGGAGTTCTCATGGAGTGTCCCTGGGCTCCCGGTATGGGCCACCATCTGCTGCAGTCTGGCTGCAGCAAAATAACCAGGGGGTGAGGAGCAACTTGTGTAGATTGATATATCAGGAGTGGGAGCCGTTTATTGTAGGACAGGAGGGGTATATATACATTCCACACAGCTTATCTTCATTAACATAAACTAGATACAACAGTCAACCAATAAGGAATCTCCACACTTAATGGCTCGCTGGCATTACTTCACAAACCACTCCCTCTGGAAAAATGCCAGGGGCCATCCTGACTTGTTTACAGACCCTAACATTTCCCCCTTTTGTTTAATTTAAATAACGACCATAGTGGTTTTTACAGAAACAACATAAATAACCTGCTACAAGCAGAAGGGGAGGATACAAAATGCCACAATACCAAGCCAATTGATGGCTCCATGCAAGAAGCCCTTGGAATAATTATACCAGCAATGACACCGTTAGCAAAGATACTGAGTTACATTTTGTTGTAGATTACAGTTTCTTGTCTCAGTCCAGGTAAAGCAGTGTCTCAATAGATTAACTCACAGTCCAGGTAAATCACAGCCCAGGTAAGTTCTGCAGGCAGCTAGCTTGATCCGAAGTCCCGTCTGGTTCTCAGCAACACTGGAAATTCTTCCACCCTCATCTTTACCGGCACTGTGACGAAGGCAGGAACTCTGGCAATGATGCTAAAGAAAATTCTGTAGTATTCCAGCAGGTGCTAAGAAAACAACCTTCTGAACAATTTAGTACATTATCTCAAGGTTTTTTACATTTGAAATAAGCCTTAATAGTGCTCATTACTCATTAGCTTCCAGGTGTGGGAGAACCATTGTAGTTACTGGCCTTGGAAATGATCAAACTTCAGGGACACAGGCAGTCTTCCACCTGCAGTGTGCTGGGCAGCCCCACATGGCCCTGGGGAGAGTCCGGGGAGTGTTCTGGACTCAAATTGCCAATGGGAACAGGGAGCAAGAGCCTGCGAGACTGTGCCTCCAGGTCAGGTCTGGATTTGGTCTCTCGCAGTGGCATCCTGGGGGGCGGGGAAGAGCCGGCTGCCGCTTGGAAAGTCCTTGCTGTGCCATGACCAGCTTGCGCACATGGCAGCCGCCACAATGATTCATGCACCCTCCGATAAGGAAAAGTATTCAGTAATAGCGTTTTGCTGCAACTTTTTTCCTGATAATCCTTCCTCCTCTGAACTTTCTTTTTCTTTCTGACTAGAGTTCCCGGGCTTCCATCGACACATGCCTTAACTATTCTTGGTTCCACTGGGGTGCCTCCTTCCCTTAGTAGTTTACTTCTCACCCCTTCCATATTTTCATCATAAAGACAATACAACATTTCAAGACAAAACAAGACACAAACATACTGTATCAATCTTTCCCATTTTCTCAAAATGGCCATTTTTCCTCTGGCCCTATCTGCCTAGGGACAAGCAGATTTGCTCCCGTCCTATCTAGGGACGGGCAGCTTTTTTTCGTCACTTACCCCCGAGTGTCCCGGGGCTCCCGGTATGGGCCACCATCTGCCGCAGTCTGGCTGCAGCAAAATAACCGGGGGGTGACAAGCAACTTGTGTAGATCCATACAGCAGGAGTGGGAGCCGTTTATTGTAGGACAGGAGGGGTATATATACATTCCACACAGCTTATCTTAATTAGCATAAACTAGATACAGCAGTCAACCAATAAGGAATCTCCATACTTAATGGCTCCCTGGTGATACTTCACAAACCACTCCCTCTGGCAAGATTCCAGGCGCCATCCTGAATTGTTTACAGACCCTAAAAGAAAAGAATGCTTATTTCTTAACATTTTTCTTGAGAACAGATTAATTTGAAAATCTTTGATAACAGTTGGTTGATTCCTCTTATAAGATCATTTTGCTTAATAAAAATAATGAAGCTGAAGTAGACTTTGTATCTAAGGCAATGTCCCAGATCATGGCATGAATTAATAAATAAAAATGTACTTACACAATGGCAAGAGTACACAACTATTTGCCTTAAAATGTTATTGAACTCCTTATTTATTTGAGGTCTTTTACATGAAGATAGTTCCAATGATTTCATTCTATTTATTAGGGAGAAATAATATTTAGCAGAATATGTAAATATTATTTTCATTCCTCAACTCAGAAGTATGAGTGTTTAATTTGTTTAATTTTGGGTTGATTATAGTAACATTATCTTTCTGTTGATTGCAACCTGATAATGTAATCAGTTTTAGATAATGTGATTCTAATGAACAGTTTAAGGCTGGGTTAGCCTTAAAGCAGAGTTAGGGATAATTCTCTTTCAAGGTATTCAATTTATCACCCACCCAAATTGCCCCACTCAGTCCCTTATGCCCCTGAACTACATTAAATTTGATTTCCTTGTCTATTGCCTGGACGGTGAAAACACAGCCAAGTGCAATAATCTAAAATTTCCCAGAATAAATGTCATCTAGTCCACTTCTCTATCATTTTTTATCACTGCCCTGTCATTAAAGTCATCTTATAAAATGTCACAAGACTGAGAAAGTCTAAAGGTCAGAATTTCTATCATAATTACCAAAATTTGGTACCTTAGTGTCAAGATTCACCAATCATTTCAAGGGTGCAGATTATTAGGAAACAAAGAAGTATGCCTAATTCTTGAATCACCACTGACCAACCACGGTGGCCTTTTGTGTGTGTGTGTGTTGTTGATGTGAAGCCTCCAAGCAAAGCACATAGCCAATGCCACTTACCAAAAAAAAAAAAAAAGAACAAAAAAAACCTCAATCATCAAATACTTCAGTTATAACAACAGACCAAATGATTTATTAGTAGTAGCAATTTATCTCACAGTTCTGCAGGACAGAAACATGAGATTGGTATGGCAGCATTTTGAGCAAATTCTCACTCATTCTACCTCAATGTCATATCATTTTACCTTCATAATATAAAGGAATTGCCAACACTGAGATGGCTACAGGTATATGATAATCCAGAATGTGGAAACAAAAAAAAAAAAAAAAGGAAAACCTGGAAGGAAAGTTTCCTAAATTCTCTGGAATAATAACAGTTATTAAATAATGGGGGAAGGGGAGAGAAATTAGTAACGTGAATTGTGTTCCATTCTGCACAATTAGTTTTCTCCCTGGTCATAAAAAACACTTACTACCTTCAATGTATTTTTTTTTAATTTTTTATTTTAGGTTGTTCAAAACATTACAAATTTCTTGACATATCATATTCCACACTTTGATTCAAGTGGGTTATGAACTCCCACCTTCACCCCATACACAGATTGCAGAATCACATCAGTTACACATCCATTGATTTACATATTGCCATACTAGTGTCTGTTGTGTTCCCCTGCCTTTCCCATCCTCCACCATCCCCCCTCCCCACCTCTCCCCTCCCCTCCCCTCCTCTCTCTCTACCCCCTCCACTGTATAACCCTGAGGGTCTCCTTCCATTTCCAAGCAATTTCCCTTCTCTCTCCCTTTCCCTCCCACCTCTCATCCCTGTTAAATGTTAATCTTCTTCTCATGCTCTTCGTCCCTACTCTGTTCTTAGTTACTCTCCTTATATCAAAGAAGACATTTGGCATTTGTTTTTTAGGGATTGGCTAGCTTCACTTAGCATAATCTGCTCTAATGCTATCCATTTCCCTGTAAATTCTATGATTTTGTCATTTTTTAATGCAGAGTAATACTCCATTGTGTATAAATGCCACATTTTTTTTTATCCATTCGTCTATTGAAGGGCATCTAGGTTGGTTCCACAGTCTTGCTATTGTGAATTGTGTTGCTATGAACATCGATGTAGCAGTGTCCCTATAGCATGCTCTTTTTAGGTCTTTAGGGAATAGACCAAGAAGGGGAATAGCTGGGTCAAATGGTGGCTCCATTCCCAGCTTTCCAAGAAATCTCCATACTGCTTTCCAAATTGGCTGCACCAATTTGCAGTCCCACCAGCAATGTACAAGTGTACCCTTTTCCCCACATCCTCGCCAGCACTTGTTGTTGTTTGACTTCCTAATGGCTGCCAATCTAACTGGAGTGAGATGGTATCTTAGGGTGGTTTTGATTTGCATTTCTCTGATTGCTAGAGATGGTGAGCATTTTTTCATGTACTTGTTGATTGACTGTATGTCCTCCTCTGAGAAGTGTCTGTTCAGGTCCTTGGCCCATTTGTTGATTGGGTTGTTTGTTTTCTTATTGTCTAATTTTTTGAGTTCTTTGTATACTCTGGATATTAGGGTTCTATCTGAAGTGTGAGGAGTAAAGATTTGTTCCCAGGGTGTAGGCTCCCTATTTACCTCTCTTATTGTTTCTTTTGCTGAGAAAAAACTTTTTAGTTTGAGTAAGTCCCATTTGTTGATTCTAGTTGTTAACTTTTGTGCTATGGGTGTCCTATTGAGGAATTTGGAGCCCGACCCCACCAAATGTAGATCGTAGCCAACTTTTTCTTCTATCAGACGGGCGTGTCTCTGATTTGATATCAAGCTCCTTGATCCATTTTGAATTCACTTTTGTGCATGGCGAGAGAAAGGGA
Organism: Marmota monax; assembly: GCF_021218885.2. Classification (NCBI taxonomy): domain Eukaryota; kingdom Metazoa; phylum Chordata; class Mammalia; order Rodentia; family Sciuridae; genus Marmota; species Marmota monax. The sequence goes on along the minus strand of NW_026692134.1, from coordinate 1,092,325 downwards.
TTCAGTTTCATTTTGTTGCATATGGATACCTCAATATTGTAAAAGCAATCTATGCTAAGCCTCAGGCTAGCATCATTCTGAATGGAGAAAAACTGAAGGCATTCCCTCTAAAATCTGGAACAAGACAGGGATGCCCTCTCTCTCCACTTCTCTTCAACATAGTTCTCGAAACACTGGCCAGAGCAATTAGACAGAAGAAAGAAATTAAAGGCCTTCAATGTATTTTGAAGGAAAGTAAAAATAAAATAAAATCAACAAATAATCCAGAACTCAGTATTCTAAATTCAAATGAACATTAATACCTTGCAAATATACAAATTCCAGAGCTTTGGATGTCTGCCATGTTCTTTATAATCAGAGACTCTTTAAGCTTTTCCTAGAAACCTGATTATTTACTTTTTTATTTTTATTTTTTTTAAATTTTGCTAGTAGGGATTGAGCCCAGGGGCACTCTACCATTAGGCTCCCTTTCATTAAAACTTTGAGACAGGGTCTTGTTTAATTGCCCAGTTTGGCCTTGAACCTCCTTTCTCAGGATCTATTACTAAAGTAGCTATGGTTATAGGCATCTACCACCAAGCTCAACTCCTGATTTATTTTTGGTCAACTAAATATTCAAAAATATTTACACATTACTATTTACATAATAAAGCTAAGATGAAAAGACAGTGGTGTTTGGGTCTCTTTGATCAGTGACAACTGAAACAATATAAGTTCTCAGGCAGAAAAAAAAATGGGGATAACTTCTAAGGGACAAAGAATTTGTTAAATAAATTACCAACATGTTATAAACTTCCTCACCACTCTATATCACCTCTAATTGCATAAGTCAGGTATAGTTATCCCAAATATCTGACACGTGGAAGTATAAAACATAACAGGTATCCCAAATATCTGTTACGTGGAAGTATAAAACATTTTTAATTTACCAAGATGTAGAAAATTAATGCTTAACATCCAATTTCTAGAAGACTGTATTAGACTCAGGCAAGGTTTTATTCATGAATAGTTATTATTACTATTTTAGTCATCAATTTCTCATCCAAAACAGTCTTAGAGAACTGTGCAGTAAGTAGGTCCTTGCCAACATCTTATCATAATTTACATGTGGTATTTTCTCACTCTAAACTAATATATCCATATGTATTTTAAGACAAAATAGTTGTAATTAGCTATTTTATAATTATCATAAAGAAAGATAAATAACACTAAAAAGTATTCATACATGTCTTCAGTACCATAATGTAGGACTTCATTGGAAGCAAAGTTCATGGACTCACTGAAAAACAAAATGAAATGCAAAATCCTCAATTAGACACTGGATCAGAAAATAATTTTAGTTGGAAAAAGTGAGTAAAATTCAAATACAGTCTCCTGTTTAGCTAATAGTTTTCTGCTGATATTCTTAGATTTTATCATTGTACTATGGCTATATATGATATTAGCTTTAGCAAATCTGGGTGAAGAATGTACAGAGCTATCTGTATGTTTGCCACTTTTCTGCAAGTCTAAACTTATTTTGAAATAATGAGTTTTAAAAAATCAATCTTCCAGCAGGGCTGCAAGTTTAAAAAAAAAGTCATAATACTGAGCTATTATTTATCTTCCTCAAATTTCTGCCCATACATTCTCGTCTCATCCCTTGAGATACTACAGCACAGAGTTAATGCCTTCTCTGTGATGGATTGCTTCAGATATTTGAATGGTCTTACCACATCACCAAAATGTGAACTTTCCCATGTTAAATATTCTCTTCTTCTACAGCTTTTTATCATTTAAGTCTTTTAATAACTCCACTTTCCAGTCACTTTCTCCCTAGAAGTGAAGGTGCAGGATTTGTGGTGTTCTAAGGGCCATTCCTGACAGCAGTGTCTCTTGGCACATACAGCAGACTTGACAGAAACATTTCCTGATGCAAGCTCTCAATGGCTAGGCCTACCAGCAGTTTCTCCATCAACTGTCAAACCCTTCTAGAGATAAGAATTTTTGACAGTGAGTGGAACTAATAGGGACAGCTCCCATTAATGTAGGCTGGTACATAAGCAGCAACTTCCATCAGTATTCAGGACAACTCAAATGTTCCTGAGGTAACTGATATGTTTTAGTTGCTCTTCTACTTCTCGCCATTACTGTCATAATACATTTAGGCAGACTCCAGGTTTCTTGAATTCCAGGAATAATGATAGCTATTATAAGGAAAACCATCATTTTCATTTACTTTACTTTCCACAATAAAATTCTCTAGATTGTGTGACTTAAAGGAGAGAAATTGGTTTCTCATTCTTCTGGAGGCTGGGAAGCTGAGATCACTATATTAGTGCTTTCAAGAGAAACAGAACCAACAGAAACACACACACACACACACACACACCTACTTAATTCCATAGGAAGAGAGACACAAGATCTCTAGTTGAAAAGCTGATGGTGGAAACAGAAAGTTTGAGATTCAAAATAGATATTTCAGTTTAATTCTGAAGGCAGGAAAAACAAATATCTCACCTCAAGCACCCAAGTAAGAAGAGTTCCCTTTTTCAGGGGATCATACTTTTAGTTATATTTAGGCCTTTAATTAATTGGAGAGAATCACCCACGATGTGAACTCCAATTTCTTTTAATCATACTACTAATTCAAATATTAGTTTATCCCAGAATATTATTTAGCAAATATCTGGGTACCCAATGACCCAGTGAAGTTGAAACACAAAATTAAAATTCATCATCTTACCCATGTAGTCAGCACTTAGTTGCTGAAATAAAAAATTATCTAGATAAAGTGGCCATGTTTTCTCACATGCCCATTTTCAGAAAAAAAATCAAATATTAAAAAGAACTTGTTAGTATTCAAAAAAATTTTTTTTCAACTACCTCTAGCAGTTTCAGCTGTGTTTTTAAATGAGTGACCACCACAGTGAGACTACTATATCAGGAAAGGAATATTCTTTATACTATAGATCTTAACTTCTTTTTTTCAGATTTCTTTGAGAGAGTTTATTGAATCACTCTGGACTCAGGCACAATTGTGCTTTCCCTAACAGCCTTCTGAATATTTGTAGAAATTACTCTATGTTAGTTTCATATTTCTACAACAATGAACCTGAGTTTGTACATGTTTGTGTGGAAGTGTGTGTGTATGGTTCTGGAGTCTGAACTCAGGGTGTTTGACCACAGAGCTACGTTCTCAGCCCTTTTTCATTTTTTTATTTTGGGACAGGGTTTCACTAAGTTCCTTAGATTGGCCTCAAACTTTATGAGGCTACCCCCAATTTGTGATCCTCTTGTCCCAGGCTTCTGAGTCACTGGGATTACATGCCTGCACCACCAGGCCTGAATGATACAATAACTTTTAAGGAGAAAAAAGTTTTATTGTGCACTCAGTTGGAAGTTCAAATTCAAGAATGTGGCGCCTTGGTTTCAACTCTGATGAAGACAGTGGATGGCAGAAACAGGGAAACATGGTGGAACACACTGTTATAACATGAACAAACACGCAGAGCAAAAAGGACAGGTGAAGTCCCACACCTGCTTGTGTCTTCCGCTCTTTTGGGGCTACATCACCAGTGACCTAAGGACGTCTTATTGTGCCCTTCCTTTTAAAGTCTACAATCCCTCCCCCAATAACACCACATGGGAACCAGGATTTATATATTGACCTATGGGAGATATTATTCCAAACCATAGGAAGTGTACCAAGATTTTATTGAGAGCATGAACTCATATACCTAGAGGAATTGTAGAAGCTCCATTTTCTTTATACATTACAACATCTAAACAAAAATTATGCTCAAGCCAGGCACAGTGGTGAACTCCCATAATCCCAGTGACTTGGGAGGCTGAGGCAGGAGCATCACGTGCTCAAAACCAGCCTTAGCAAAAGCAAGGCACTAAGCAACTCAGTGAGACCGTTTCTAAATAAAATATAAAAATAGGGTTGGGATGTGGTTTGGTGGTCAAGTGCTCCTGAGTTCAATCCCCTGTACTCCCCCAAATAAAAACCCACAAAAAACAAAAAATAATTATACTCAAGTATTAAATTATGTACCAAATAGTATATCTGGGCAATTATATAATTTAGATATATAAAATATATCAATTTAGCTATTTTATATATCTAAATTTTCAATTTAGGTATGTAAAATAGCTCAAATTAACCCTATATTGTATACTTTTTAAAAGATATATTTCATAATATTTGAAGTATTGAAAATAATTTTTAAATGTTATAATCAGTGCATATTCACTATAGAATACTTCAAAATAACAAAATACAAACCACAAGATAAAATTTTTAAAAATCTGCACTTTGAGACACAGAAGTGCTAATATTTAACCCAGAAAAGGGATTAAAACTAGATTATATATTCATATATATAAAGTAAATACACAACACATACACACATATCCTTTTCTCCTCCTCTTCCCCTTTCTCTTCCTCTTCCTCATATTTTATTGTGTTTTCTTATTATATTCTTCTTCTCCCATTGCTTTTTAAAATATATTCTCTATTGCTAATTGTTTAACACCCATAAACAAAAATAAAAATGTTGAAGTTCATGTTAGCCATGAATAGACCAAGAAAAAAAGTTTAACTCTCAGTATCCTTCACAGATTCTTCCATAAATTATGATGATGTCCAATATTTAGAAACTGTATTAGTCCATTTACATTATTACAATAAAACACTGGAAGCTGGATAACTTTGTAAATAAAGTAGGTTAATTTATTTAGCTTGTAGTTCTGGAGATTCAGTGACCCAAATTTTGTATTGGAATTTCTGTTGGCAGAGTTCTCATGTAGTGCATGACATCATACAAGAAGAGATGGGAAGTGTGTACAGTGTGTGTGTGTGTGTGTGTGTGTGTGTGACCTGCTTGTGTCTTCCCCTCTTATAGTAATCTCACCAGTATCCAATCATGGGGGTTGCATATGGATGACATTGTCTAACCCAAATCAATTCTCAATAGGCCTACCTTCAATCACCACAGTCAAACCAGCATTCTACCCTCTTACTACCTCACAATGGTAATTAAATACAACACACAGAACTCTCTGAAGATGCATTCCAATCATACTCACATAGCCCTACAAATTTATTTTTTTCCGATGTAAAATATAATCATTCTATCCTTAATAGTTCCAAAGACTAAACTCGCTGCATCATTATTTAAAAAAAAAAGTATCAGGGACTTAAGGCACATTCCTTGCAATGTAAGTCTGTAAAATTAAAACACATTATCTACTTTCAACATAATACAATGTTGGGGCAAGCACAGGACACCTATTCTAACTCCAAACGGGGAACTAAGGCATAGAAAGGAATAAGCATCACAAGTAAGAAAAATTACCATAAGGGCAAGACCAAATTTAACCAACGAAATACTAAATCTTAAAAATCTGTCATTTGTGCACAACACAGCAGGGAGTGAGACCCTAGAAGCTTTGTCAGCCCTTCCCTATGGCTTTGTTGGTCCCAGAAAGCAGCATGGATACTCTTTGGGCTTCTGACTTTGCACACTGCCTGCAGCTTTACCTGGCAGGTTGCACATGGCTAGTAGCTTTTTCTTCCTGTAGTTCAACTGAAGCTTCCGTCCCATGGCTCCACTAAGCATCTATTGCCCCAGCAGGAGCTCTCTTCACAAGTCCCAATCCTAAAACAAATTTCTGCCTAGACTTTCAGAATTTTCTGTGAAATATTTGTGAAAACCACCTTGGCCACATAACTCATTCGGCCCTTTTGCCAACTCAGCCTATCATGGATGCCAAGTCTGAAGCTGGCATGACCTCAGCCAGGCATGGTTGAACAATGACCACAGCCCCAGGTGCTTCACTGGTTGAATGCAGGAAAATACCCCTGAAGGTGGCTGCCCTCAAGTGACAAGCACGCAGAAGGTACACTGGGATCTTTCCTGAAACAGTTCTGCATTGGAAATTCTCTGGGCCACTGATGGGACAGGTGGCCTCAAATATTTCTGAGATGACCTTGAGGCTTCTTCAGTCATCTTGAAGCAAAGCTGCTGGCATCCTTTTATCCACAGTCATCTCTTTTATCGAGTTGTTTCACAGTTAACACACTTACCTGCTCTTACTTTGCTCCTTTCTTGGCCTGACCTAATTTCCAAACTTTTTCTCTCCATTACTTTACTTCCCTCTGCTCCCAAGTCTCACCATAAATCTTACTAAAAGCTGTGGATGCCCAGGGTTCAGTTATGCACATTCTTGTTCAGGTATTTCTGGGTCATCTCTTATCCATTTGGCTTTCATAGAACTCAAGGGCATGAATACGATGCATCCAAATTACTTGCTACAATGCAATATGACTGGCCTTTCTGATTTCCAATGGAATCCTCATGTCCTCGTCTTCCTACTCCTGAGCCCTCATCAGAAGCTCCCATTATGCTCCATGTAACTTGACATTTACAAAGGGGCAGGCTAGTCATTTTCTTTAAATGTTGTAACTACTCTCCAATAACCTAGATAAAAACCACTTCTGTATTTTCAAGTATGGTTTTAGTAACAATTCCCTTTCTCAGTACCAATTTTCATGCATTACTGTAATGGAAATACTGAGGCTAAATAACTTTATGAAGAAAGGCATTTTATTTAGCTCACAAATGTGGAGTCTCAGGGGCCCAGATCTAATGATGGTCTTCCTGATGGCTAGACCCAAGGTGGTGCAGAGCATCACATGGCAACAAACTAGAAACCCACATATCAGTTTTTGGGTCTCTTTCCAATTCTTAAAAAGTCAATGTTCTGTGCACTAATTCAATGAAGTATTTGATCACCGGGGTCCTTCTTAATGACTTTAATCCTAATCACCTCTCATAGTGACCACCTCTAAACACCATACATATATATCTGCCCCCTTAATACATCACCATTTGTGTTTAATCCTAAACACAAACACATGAACTTGAGGCATAAACTCAAACCATATCCAAACCATAGCAAACATGATTTTGTATTTTCTGTTTTACCTCAGAATAGTATATTGGTCCTATTACTTCATTTGTCATTGCAATGTAAATTTAAATTTATGTACATGGTTCTTAGAGTTGTAATTTGACTTTATTTTATGCTTTAGAATTTTCCTCTTACCTATTCATATTCTTAAACACCACTATGTCTGTATGAGGCCTCTGAAACAGCTTCAGATATGAATAAGACAGCATGCAGTAATGGGAAGTTGTCCCCAAAGGATTGAAGATGCTGAGAGAGTTAGAGGGTCAAGATAGCTGCTAAGGTGGCAGAGGTCTCCTGGAATTGCCTGGTTGTTTATCCATAGACTTTAATCCTCTTGTTTGAGGGTAGTCCCTGGATATATTCATTTTTGACTTTGTTTGCCTGCATGTCCAGAGAACTCCCCAGAGAAAATCCACAATAAGAAAGCAGAAAGCAGCAAGCCATAAGGTCAGTGCTGGGGGAGCATCTGTCAAGAGTCTGGGTGCACAGGGAACTGTCCTGCAGGAGTCTGACTAAAATCAGAGGTGGGCTACATTTATGTCAAGGGCCACTGCAAATATTTCAACAGCAAAACTCAGAACTGACTTCAGTGAAGCTCAATGTGAGAATCTTAAATATTTGTGTTTCTGAAAAGATCTTTTCTTTTGATTCATGTTTGAAAAAATGTTGTGCTGAAAATTCACTTCAGCATTCCATGCTTTTGCATCAGATTTCTAAAGATCATCTACTGTAACGGAGCTTCACCATTGAGGTGAGGACCCTGTCAGTGGTGGCCTACTTGTCATTTTGTCCCAGGAGATATTTCTTTCTCATCAGCCATTTTTAAGATATTCTCTTCTACATGATCCTTCTGACTTTAATTTTCTGATGTCCAAATATGTTAGTTTTTGTACTTGCTTGTCTATAATTCATTGTAATCCCAGAATTGGCAAATGCTTTTCTTCAACTTTTTTTGAAAATTATCTGTCATTATATGGACACTACCTCTTTGTATGTCTGTTTATTCTGTCTGCAATCCACATTGGATGTATTACAGAAGTTACTTTAACCTATGTAATTATTAACTATTTTTCATAACTTTTACTTTTAATATCATTTCAATTTAATTACATACATTTTTTCTAAAGTATATTTCTGCAAGGTAATGTAGTTTTCTACATTAGGATTAGGATATGAGGGCTCAGAATTGTACATGTGGCTTTAGAAAGTTCCCTGTGCCTCTAGTCATGTCATGTCTCAGGAAGAAGACCACCCTCACCTGACAGAGAATCTGCCAGCACTTCACTGTGGACTTTCCAGACTCCAAACATATCATAAATAAATTCTTATTGTTATAAGTCATTCAGTCTATGTTATTCTGCTATGGTGGCCTGGAAACACAAAAACATTCAGTTATGGTACAGATGCACTCTATAAGGAGGAGGAAAAAAATATCCATCTCTTAGAAAAGAAAGGGAGCAATTAAAAAAATGCTTGAAAGATGGCTGGGGAAATGTCAGACAGATCAACTCAGTTGATTTGTTTATCTGGTTTTAAAATAGAGTTGAAAAGTAAATATATGGAGCTTCTATTAAGGGTTTGACAGCTTATTATCAAAGTTTAATGGATTAAAGGAGAAGCTCCAAGCCACACTGCACTCTTTATGCGCCTTGAAAATTTCACTCTCTATATCTCAGCCTGAAAGAAATCAAATCCAATTATGAGAATAATGATTTATAGCAGATAATTCTCAAAGAAGGGGCTGAATTTATTGCTTTAATTAAAGCCATAGAGTCTAAACAGCCTGAATGAAAGACCGGTATGTTAGCAGTGAAATGAGGGTGGGACATTAGGCTGTATTCAATTGTTGGGTGAAATGGCCTTTGAATGGGATACAAGGGAGGGAGAGACAAAACAAGGTTCACTTGTAAGGTGGATTCTATTGAAGAACACAATTCATGGGATGGAGTTTAAGGGGAATTTCCTACTTTCAGGAGTAGGTTGATTAACTGCTCGAAGGACCAAGAGCTTCCTGTTCCCATCACTGGGAAGGTAGGAATTGTCCTTTGAACAAAATGATATGGCATTTTTAATGGCTAAAAATTTACACATGCTATTGTTGTTATCATAAGAAAGTCAGTCTCAGATTAAGTCTGAAGCCAGGCCAGCAAAGATTTGAAATGGAAGGCAATTTGTGACTATCTTTTGAAATTTTGTATTCAAATGGGTCTAAATTTATTTACACTGTCAAGTTTTATTTAAAAATGAAGGGCTGAGGATGTGGCTCAATCAGTAACGTGCTGGCCTGGCATGTACGCGGCGCTGGGTTTTATCCTCAGTACCACATACAAATAAAATGTGTCTGCCAAAAACTTAAAAAAAAATCTCTCTCTCTCTCTCTCTCTCTCTCTCTCTCTCTCTCTCTCTCTCTCAAAAAATAAATAAATAGATAAATAAATAAATAAATAAATAAATAAAAATCAATATGAAGGGCTGGAGTTGGGGCTCAGCAGTAGCACACTTGCCTGGCATGTGTGAGGCACTGGGTTCAATTCTCAGTACCACATATAAATAAATAAAATAAAGGTCTGTCAATAACTAAGAAAGAAAAGTTTTAAAAGGTCAATATGAGTTTCTTATCTGTAATATAAAAACATCCTTTTTTAAAATATATTTTTTAGTTGTAGATGGACACAATACCTTCATTTATTTATTTATTTATTTATATGTGCTGCTGAGCATCGAACCCAGTGCCTCAATCATGCTAGGCAAGCCCTATTCTACTGAGCCACAACCCTAGCCCCTAAAAGCATTCTTTTTGATCCAAGTATGTACTATGATTTTCTGTACCTCTCCTATATTGTTATTAAAAATAATAACATTCAATTTTGCAAACTAATAAAGTGGCAAAATTGAATACTGAACCCAGATTGATTTTGATGGCTTTCTTTGTGTGTGTGTATGCTGAAAGTGATCAAACCCAGTGTTTTTCAAGTTAGCCATGTGTTCTGCCATTAAGCTACTTTACCATCCCTTTGTTCTTATTTGTTTCAACATTTTCAAACACTATATTAGGAAAAGACTACACTCAAGAGTGACACAAAATAATCTATGTATACTTTGCCAGTGTTTATTTTATGGACTTATAATTGCATAGGGTAGATTATTAAGGTATCCTTTTCATTGAGTAAGCCTTCATCATTTATTTTTGCAATTCTGGGGATTTCCTTGCATATGCTAATAAAGTCTATGTAGATACTTGATTTACTGATCTTGGTTTCCTTACCCTTAGGTTGATAAACACACCTGTCCCATTTCCTGCTTTTAAGTACCAAAAATTTGATAATTATTTTCAAATTTTCTGGATATCTTTGATGATTTCACTATTTGGTGTTCAATGGCATAAATGTGGAAAATGTCCCTTTTACCAAAGTTTCTAAGGGAAATTTGTGTTATAAATTTTCTCAGGTAAATGCAAAGTCCTTTAAATATATAATGTACAGACACAATTCCCTTTATATATAAAATGTGTGATAGATCATTTATATCGTACTCAACTATATATTTATCTCACATGAATATATTTCTTGTATTCTTCTTTCAGCAATAATTCTCAAATAAATTTCTCAAGAACTCATCACAAATTTTTTCAGAAATTTGTACACAATAATAATTCATTTCTATTTGAGTTGCTTAGTAAAATAAAATATTCTTATGATATGTATTCAAGAGAATTAGAACCTTTAGGTTGACTTCAGAAAATACTCCTATAAAACAACTTTGTATGAAAGGAGGATCAATAAATGTGGGAAATTTTGTTGCAAATATGTTCTTTCAAAATTCATATCAACTAAATTTTATATTTAAATAAAGCAAGCTACATGATAGGCAAAATATACTTCCAATTTAAGGAGATAACTTTTTTTTTTTTACTTTAGCACTATCCCAATAATTTATGAATTTATTTAAAAGTAAGAACCATAATATGCACTAAGGGGCTATGAGATAACTGTAAGGCCATAGAATCTTTCAAATACCACAATTTATCACCAAAAGATTAGTGGACAGCAAAAATTCCCCAGAATAGCCATATGTTTTCAAAGGCAGTAGACCATAAAATGAATGCTGCAGAAAATGAAGAAGGCATATGGAAGGAAAGTGTCCTCACCTCTTCACCTGTAAATGAAAATGATACTGAGTAAATATGCACTGTTATTAGTTCACATAAAGATGAAATAGGGGTATTGAACATGTTTATGATTTCATGCAACATAAGCCATGGTTTTCATCATTAACCATTTATACATCTCCACAGTTAAAATAATTTGCTGTCATTGGGCAGTAATAGGAATTATTGAAGAACTGGAAAAAGAATTTTGAGATAATTGCTCTAAATCTTTCTTAAAGACACAGACATGAGTAATATAATTAAAAAATTTGAGCCTTAGCTTCCTTACCTATCGATTTTTATTTTAATGGTAATGTAATACTGGTCACTTTATGCTTTAAGTATAGCTGTTAAGGCTCAGCCGCTGTGACTTGTCTTTAAAACAGACATGTTTCTTTCTATTCCTCTCTCCCTCCTCCTCCCTACAAGAGTACCTTTTTTTCCTAATCCTAGGCAGAGTTATTTGTCCTTGGACATACACATCCACCAAAGGAACAAACTAATTCAGACTTTAGGGATGGTACCAGAAGATCTAAGAAATGACTGTCTCTCAAACTAACAAGTGAATTACAACTCCTGACAGAGAACATCTGGAGGTAGCCTTTGGATCATCTCTTTAAAAACCCCCTTGTCCCATGATGAGCAGAATTCCATCCTCTGAGACAGGAGTCCCTGTGTTTCTCCTTTGTTAGCAAAGCAATAAAATTTCTTTTTTTCTTTTTCTCAAAACTGTGTCCTTGTTATTAGATTTGTATCTGGTACAAGGACCAAGTTTCATGTAACAGTAATATAATTACTATACTGACTATTTATGTATAATTTTTTAAAAATAAAATGCAATGCCATATAAAATGCTTTTCATATCACAGGAAGCTATGCTTGTATATACTTTTTTTTTTTACTAAGCTCATATCTAAAATCTAAAAAAAACCTCTAAAATTCAGAGAGTGTTCCTCTTTTTCTATTAGAAAATTTTAATTCTAATGCACAAAGTATATATAGGTACTAGTTTTTGATTTTTACAAAAAATTTTCTCAACTCCACAGTGTGATGTGAACAAGATCTGACTGAATGCTAGGGTCTATGCAGAAAAATTTTCAGAAGTATTTTTATAGGTAAAGGGTAAACTAGCTCTTCCACCTGTAATATACAAAATACTATTTGGAAATACTTGATTTGTCCAATCAAATCTTTTTATATTTAAGCCTACTTTTATTTAATTATTTTATCACATTTTATATATCATATGTTCTATGAAATGTAAGCACCATCTAGCATTCATTAATTCTTTTAATTAATTAAAAATACAATGGGAATAATAGAACAACTAGAAGTATACATTAGAACTGACCATTTATAAGAGCAGTGTTTTGTGCTGGGATATAGTGATCTACAATAGTATTATATGTGGTATATCACATGAAATTTGTCTCCTCACAATTTACATTTTCCACTCACTGAAAGCTCTAAGAGGTCTCAAGAATATATTTTTAGTGGCATCTTAATTCCGAACAACAACACTAATATTATCTCTACTCTCAGAAGATGAGCTATCATAAATAACTAATGGCTTCATCCCTGAGAGAAACATGAGCTCAAAGCTAATCCTAAAATAGATTTCAACGTTTCAAATTTTTATAATGGGGATTTTGTAAAGATTGGCTTTCAGTTACTTTTGTTAAAATAAGTTTTGTCTGGAGAAATATTCAGCTTTCTGGGACTCATGTTGATTTCTCTTATTGATTACATTAGTTTCTGCTTGAATAGGGTGAAAGAGAACTAAGCTTATTTTTGTAAGCTAAAAAAAAATAAGGAGTGATTTTATTATTTTTATTTTACAGGCCCAGTTTGGTATATCATAATATGTTGAATTATTTATTAATTAATGTGTTATTCCCCAAATATTAGCACTATTATGTGGTTGTAGGAGCCAAATTCTCTCTCAGATAGGACAGACTTTATTTCTCTTGAATATTCGTACTTTTTTCAAAATAACAAAATACTTTCAAAAATAAAAAGAACAAAACACTGTTTACCCCATTATCTCTGAGTGAAAATACAGTGAGAGTACTTTAGGCAAACAATCATTTAGGGTTCAGAGGTAGCCTTTGAAAGTACATGGAATTGTGGAAATCTCTGCATTTCACAAAAGTGGAGCTTCATTCTTGATGTTGAGCTCAATCAGCCTTTTAGCTGCAATCTCCCAGGAGCAGACATATCAATAGCTAAAGTCCCTTTGGACTCATGAACTGTAACTCAAACTTTTTCCTTGCTTCTCACACATTTAGTACTAAAGCTGAAAACAAAATTGCTTAGACAGCCACAGGAAAATGACTTATAAGAATTTGTCAAGTTATTGAGACAAGTGGCCATTTCTTGCACATATATGAAGTAGTCTGTGAGAAGATGATCTACAGGGTATACAGAAAATATGGTATATGAAGCACTTAACATCAGTTAACTTATATTTGAAGATGACTTTAGAAAATTCTAACAGCACTATATGGTTGTAAAGATTGAAATACTGCAATTATAAATCTCATGATCTTTTTTATCACTACATTATGTAGGATATTCATTAATTTTAATCAGGGACATGTAAATTAATTTAGTTTAGCAGGATTACTGTATCTTGTCTGTATTATTCAGCTTTCATTCTGCAGTTCAAACTTGGGTTGGGTACCCTGAACAGGTGCAGAGTGATGAGCTGTTTTAGTGGTTTTCCACGTATTCTGGGAATGGTTGAGAGCCTTTGGATGTGTGTGGCCCTCCCTTGCCAAGTTGAAAATCTCCCCAAACAGGAACAGATGTTAATATGGACAAAATGATCTGTAACAATAAAAATTTTATCTTGCATTTACAGAAATTTTTTCACTCCCTAAACCCTTTCAGCATTCTATTTTATAAAAGAATTATTTCACTACACAATTTCTATCATTTCAAGGTAACAAATAAACTCCTACATTATAGAGAAATGTAGTGATTTAGAAAATAGATAGCCTATTTTGAAGTATTATATGTGGTATATCACATAAGGCAGAATGATTTTAAAGATGTGACATAAAATAATCCTATAATAGGAAATTATATGAAACTTACTTGTACAAATAGATACATATATGATAAATTTTGAAATCTTTACACATAAATTGATGTTCAAAGAAGTTCATATTTTTAGGTGAACATCCAGTACCTTTTTTTTTTTTTTAACTCTGTAAGAATTTTTACTGCTATAACATTTGGGATTCATTTAAATGTACTCTTACAATAAAAAAAAATCTAAAAGTAAATAACAGAAAGATAAGTAAAGAAGATGGAAAAGAGCATAGAGACGGAGGAGGGGAAGGAAAGGGGAAACCCTGGAGACTGAATGAGAAAAACTGTATTCCATGCTTTTCCTATTCCATGTCAAAATGAACCCTAAGGTTATGTATAACTCAAAAGAACCAATAAAAACGTACTCTCATATGTAAAAATTACATTTTAAAGCTGTATATTTTAGGTAAATATGAAGTGAGTGAATAATTTTCAGAAAGTCACAAAAATTTTCCAAAGTCACAAAAAATGGTGACTTTGGAAAATTTTTATTCATGGAAAACTGATTAAATAGTAAATATTTTTGGAGAAACGTATTAATTTAAATAAGTACTCCAAAAACTGCCAGGTATATGGTTTCTAATGTGACACTGTTAAAATTTATTTTTTTTCCTTTACACTTCTAGCAATCACATTTTTTTTATTCAAACATAATGATTATGTAGAATGGTAGATTTCATAGTGGCATACTGGACTGGCCTCTCTTCTGTCTTCATTCTGTCCCACCACCCCCACTTCTTTTTTCTCCCTTCCCTTCCCACTAACTTCTACAGATGAGAGACAACATGTGACTTTTCTTTCTGTGTCTGACTAATTTTGTTTAATATAATGTTTTCTGGTTCCATCTGCTTTCCTGCAAGTGCCAATTTTGCTTTTCTTTGTGACTGGATAAAACTCCATAAGATAGATAGATAGATAACTTTTTTATTAACTAATATATTAATGATATGCAGTCTGATTCAATAATCTGACTATTTTTATTTGTGCTGTGATAAATAAGGGTATGCATGCATCTCTAAAGTATGTTGGCTTTAATTATTTTGGAGAAATACCAGGGAGTGTTATAGCTGAATTACATGTTAGTTCTATTCTTATTTTTTTGAGGAGCCTCCATGTTGATTCCATCCAATTTATCTTCTCATAAAGAGTGGATAAGGGGTATAAGAGTATCATTCCCCCCACTTCCTTGAAAACATGTATTGCTAGTTGTACCTACAATGATTGCCATTCTGACTGGAGTGAGATGGAATCTCCATGTGGTTTTGATCTTTGTTACCTGATGACTAAAACTGTTGGACATTTATTATGTAGAGTTATTGACCATTAGTGATATAGCCACTTTAATGTTTATAGCAGCAGAATTCTCAATAGTCCAATTATGGGATTAGCCCAGATATCTGTCAACAAAGTAATAGTCAAGAAAATGTTGAATATACACGCAATGACGTTTTACTCAGCTACATAGAAGAATGAAATAAAAGCAGTTGCTAGTAAATGATTGGAAAAGGAAAGCATCATGCTAAGTGAATTAAGCAAGACTCAGAAAATCAAGGGTTTAATGTTTGTTTGGTTGGTTGGTTGTTTTTTTTTTTTTTTTTTCTTTCTCATATATGGAATCTAAAGCAAAGTAAGAAAAAGAAGGTTTTGGTGTAGGATCAGATAAGTATATAGGTAAGATCAGTGGAGTAGAAGGTGAAGAACAAGAGAGAGGGAGGAAGGATGGAAAACAGGAGGCCATTTTTTTTTTTAAAAATTGCCTATGAATAAAGGTGTCATATAAGCGATCTTATGATTTATTTCTCTGTGTGATTTTCCAGATTAAATTTTCTCCCTTTCCTGCCTTTTGTTTTTTCTTTGAAGCTTCTCAATTGTCACTATGTCTTGAAAAAAAGGGGTGAGATAACCACATGGAGGTGTGAGCCAGTTTGAGATATTAAAATTCTAAAATAATTAATAAGAAATAAAAGACAAAAGACACACAAAAAATAGTTTCACAGCTGGACCTTGTAGATGGATGGGACCTGATGGGTCTTACCCCTAAGAAAGGAAAAATTCTGGCCCATTCTTTAGTTAAAGGGAAGCACACCAAAGGAATTTATTGTGAGGAGGGTAAACAAGAAGCAAGAAGCGTGGGGAATTTGCCTTATAGAAGTCTTATCACTTGCACAGTAATTCTTTTTTTTTTTTTTTAATTTGTTTTACTTAGTTACACATGACAGTACAGTGTTCTTGACATATCATACATTTGAATCAGATGGGATATAATTTCTCATTTCTCTGAGTATACAGGTTGCAGAGGAAGCTGGGGCCTCCAGGCTACTTTCCACCTCAGGTCAGCAGGCATCTGAATGCAAAGCTATCAAACCCATAAATTTCCTGTGGGCATGGGCTCTGCCCCATTAAGAGTGACCACCTGAGAGAAACCCAAAAGGGCAGTCCAGCTGTCCAACGTTATGGAGTCCAAAGCAATGATTAATTTGTTGCTCCCAACACTCATTTATATGGAAATAAGAAATTTGTTGATTAGGAAATTATTTTGATTAATTTAAATTATTTAATTTAATTATATTCAATAAATTTAATTATTAATTATTAATAAAGAACTAAATTATTGATTATATGTACTTCTTTGAGAACTGTCTGTTTAGTTTATTTGCCCACTTATTGACTGAGTCATTTGGTGCTTTGTTGCTGTTGCATTGTTGGGTGTTTAAATATTTGAGTGCTTTATATATTCTTTATACTATTTCTCTGTTGGAAGAGTAACTGGCAAATATTTTTTTTCTCCCATTCTGTAGGCTGCTTCCTTGCACTGTTAATTGTATCCTTTGTTGTATAGAAAATTTTCCATTTAATATTATCCCATTTAATAATTCCTTCTATTATTTCCCGAGTTATAAGAGTTCTATTAGGGAAGTCATTGCCTCTGCCAATATGATGAAATGTTTCCCTATGCTTTCTTTAACAGTTGCAAACCTTCTGTTGTTATGTCCACATATTTGATCCATATTGAGTTAACTTTAATATATGATGAGGGTAGGCATCTAATTTGATTCTTTTGTATAAGAATAGTTGTGTTTCATGACCACAACTTGATCACAGAGACTATTTGATTTCCAACATGCATTTTTTGTAACTTGGTCAAAATTCAGATGACAATAGCTACCTGGGTTTCTCGCCATATCTTCTATTCTATTACATCGGTTTATTTGTTTTTTATGCCAGTAACATTATTTATTATTATTATTATTATTATTATTATTATTATTATTATTATTATTACTATAGCTCTATGGTATAATTTGAAATCAGGTATCAGGATGCCTCCACCAATGCTCACTTTTCACAGAACTGATTTGGCTACTGTGGGTCTTTTGCTCTTGTTGTGAATTTTAGGATTTTTTTTCTTCGTTTAATGTGAAGAATGTACTTATTTTGATAAAGACTGCATTGAATCCATATATCACTTCTTCCAATATAACCATTTTAGCAATATAAATTCTGCCTATCCTTTATCATGGAAGAAGGTTTCATCTTCTATTGTTTTCTTATTTTTTTTAAGTTTAAAATATTTTTTTTCTTCTACTGGGGTTTAAATCTAGGGCCTTCCACATGCTAGGCAAGTGTTCTACCACTGTGCTTGATTCCAAACCCAAGATCATTTATGTTTATTGGTACATTATAATTGTACATAATAGGGGGCTTCATTTTTATATATTCATACATGCACATAACATGTTCTTCGATTTTCCCTGGAGAGTTCATGCCCTTCCCAGCATAGGTTTATTCCTAGGTACTTCATTATTATTTGTTGAAGCTATTTCAGATGAAGTTATTTTCTTGATTTCTTTCTGGGTGCCTTCATTAGTGTCACTACATTAGTGTAGAAAAAAGTTATTGATGTAGAAATAGTGTAGTTATTATTGATGTAGTTATTAGTGTAGAAAAAATTATTTATTTTATTATGTGCATTTTGTATCCTAATACCTTGATGAATTTATCAGTTTTAGAAATGATTTCATAGAATCTTTGTGGTATTTAAAAATAAGGTCATATCTTGTATAAAAATGAAATTTTTATATATTTATTTTTTATTTTTAACTTTCTTTTTTCTTTCTCTTGCTTATTTTTCTGGTTCAAATTTCAAGTACTAATTAGAGTGGTGATAGTGTACCTCTTTGTCTTGTTCCTGATACTAAAATAATTTTTTTTCAGTTTTTTCCTGTTCATTATGATTTTGGTTTATAATATAAAGTCTTTTTTTTAATACTCAGGTGAGTTCTTCATATAGGTAGTTTCGTCAGGTTTTTTATGATAAAGGGGTGCTAAATTTTGTCAAACGCTATTTCTTGTCATATTAAGATGATGTGTGATTTTTTCCCCTTTGTCTTGTATGTGTATTTTGTTATTCATTTTTTACTTATATGTTGAATCATCCTTGCATCCTTAAAATGGAACCAACTAGATCATGTGTCCACTTATATGTTGAATCATCCTTGCATCCTTAAAATGGAACCAACTAGATCATGTGTCCACTCTTTTTAATGTGTTGTTAGATTCAATTTGCTAATATTTTATTAAGACTTTTCACATCTATGTTCATCAACTGTGTTAATATGTACTTTTCTTTACTTGGAGTGTCTTAACAAGTTTTGGTGTCAGGATGTTACTGGCTTTGTGGATTAGTTTAGAAATCTTCCTTTCGTATTTCAAAGAATAATATGAAGAGCCCTGGCATTAGTCCTTCAAGGTTTGGTAAAATTTTCTGGTTCTAGGATTTCCTCTGTTGGCAGACTTTTTATTAGGGCATTAATCTAACTTCTTGTTATTGGTATGTTTCGGTCTTCTATGTCCTTTTGTTTAGTGTTGATAGGTTGTATGTGTCTAGAAATTTATCTATGTTTTGTAGATTTTCCAATATATCAAAATATAAGTTCTCTAAATCACCCCCAATGCTCTGGTATCAGTTGTAATATCCTCATTATCAGTTCTAATTTTATTAATTTGAGTCTTATTATTCTGTTGGTTAGTTTGTTTAAGGGTTTATCAATCTTGCTTTTTGTTGTTGTTGTTTTAGCAATGAACTAATTCTTTATTTCATTGTTCTTTTCATGTGTTTCCTTTAGTGTCTAGTTCAATAATTTAGTTCAAACGTTTATTAATTCTTTCCATATTACTAGTTTTGGAATTTGTTCTTGCTTTTCCAAAACCTAGAGATGCTTCATTAGATTATTTATTTTATGTCCATTTTGGTTTTGCTTTATTTTGTTTTATGTTTTGCTTATTTTTGTTTGTTTGTTTTGTAACAACCACAGCTTGTAAACTTTCCCCTTCCAACTGCCTTCATTGTTTCCCATAAATTTTGGTGTCTTATGCTTCTAGTTCCATTTGAATCCAGTTTCTTTTATATCTTCAGTGACTCACTTATCATTCAGGAATATATTGTTCAACCTCCTTGTGTTTGTATAGTTTTGTAGTTTTCATGCTATTGATTTTTAATTTAATTCCATTATAATCCAACAAGATTCAAGAGATTTTTTTTTAGTTTAGTAAGCTTGCTTTAGTCTAATATATCAATGATTGTTTCAAAAGTTCCATGAATGGTTGAAACAAATTTATGTCCAACTACTATTATATAAATTATTATGTAGCTGTCTGCTAAATTTATTTGATCTGTAGTGCAGTTTAATTCTGATTGTTTATTAGTGAAAGTGATATGTTAAGCTCCCCCCAGTGCTCCTATGTTAACTCAGCAATGTTCACAGATGAAATGATTGAATTGTGAAAGCTGTAACCTAGTCAACTATTCTTCATTTGAATGGAGTGACACAAGGTGTTGACTGTAGAAGGGTTGGGGGCATGGCTGTAGGGGATGGGTACTGAGGGAATACATTGCAAGAATCATTTTCCCTGCAATCTCCTTTTTTCTGTATTCCTTAGCCACCACTGACAAAGCATTACTCCTTCACCATACCCTTCTGCCCCAAAGTTTTGCCTCACCTTGGGCCTAGAACAGTGGAATCAGATGATCACTGATTGAAACTCTTAAGCCATAAGACAAACATAAACTTTTTTCCCATAAGTGATTCTTGCCATGTCTTTTGGTCACGGAAATTAAAAATGAGTAATACAAACATTGGTACTGAGAAATGGAATTGTTGCTGTGATTAACCTGACTATGTGTTTTGGAAACTTTGGATCTGGATTGCAAGAGGAATTTGGAAAATTTGGGGGATTCAGTTGGGACAAGCCTTGGAATTTTGTAAGAACAACTTATTGGGCAATACTGCAAAGAGCTCAGAAGACCAGAATTCCTAAAGGAATGTGAGCAGTAAACACCATGCTTTCTGAGGAGAATGGGAACCATATTGGAAATTGGACTATATAGGCCATCTATGCTACATTCTGGTAAAATTTTTCTATATATTTTTTAAGTCCTGGGACTTTGTGGAAGGTTAATTTAAAGGTGATGGACTAATTAATCTGGTCTGGTGGAGGAAATTTCAAGGCAACACAACATGGAATTTGCTGAAATCCTTTAGGCAGATTTATTGTGAGAAACACTAGCAGACTGCAGAGCATAGAAATTTAAAAACTTATTTTGCTCCAGAAAAGTACCTATAAAATTGGGGCCAAGGAATTTGTGGTTGTCGAAAACAGTACCACCACTAAAGTAATGTTTAATACTTTGCATTGAGAAAATAAAAAATATGCCTTGAGGAAATCTCAGAAATTTGCAATACCACATCCTTGGTATGCTCAAAGGTACAGAAGAGAAAACTCATTTGAAAAGAGAAACTGGGTTTGATTTGCATTTCTCTAATTACTAGAGATATTGAACATTTTTTCATGTATTTGTTGATTTATAGTATATCATCTTCTGAGAAATGTCTGTTCAATCTGTTGACTCACACATTGATTGGGTTATTTTTGTGTGTGTGTGTGTTTTTTTTTTTTTTTTTTTTTTTTGGTGTTAAGTCAGAATGGCAGCTATTAAGAATACAAACAACAATAAGTGTTGGCAAGCATATGGTGAAAAAGACACACTCTTACATTGCTGGTGGGACTGCAAAGTAATTCAGCCAATATGGAAAACAGTATGGAGATTCCTTGGAAAACTGGGAATGGAACCCTCATTTTACCCAGGTATCCTGCTCCTTGATCTATACCCAAAGGACTTAAAAACAGCATACTACAGGGACACAACCACATCAATGTTTATAGCAACACAATTTACAATAGCTAAACTGTGGAACCAACTTAGATGCCTTTCAGTAGATGAATGGATAAAGAAAATGTGGCATATATACACAATGGAATACTAGTCAATATTAAAAGAGAATAAAATCATGGAATTTTCTGGTAAATGGATGGAGTTGGAGAATATAATGATAAGTGAAGTAAGCCAAGCCCCAAAACACAAATGCTGAATGTTTTCACTGATATAAGAAGGCTGATTCATAATTGGGTTGGGCAGGGGTCATGGGAGGAATAGACAAACTCTAGATAGGGCAAAGGGGATAAAGGGGAAGGGATGGGGCATGGGGGAAGGAAAGATGGTGGAATGAGATGGATATCATTACTCTATGTTGAGAGCCACAGCCCAAGGGGCCCCAGCAAACTTTCAGACTGCCAGCTGATGATTGGCTCACAGCGGCCCCAGCAACTTCTAGCTGATTGGCTCCTCTGCGGTGATGTTCATTGGGCTGTTTCCCTGCCCTTTCAGACCACGGAGCTGCTCATTGGGGGACTTTTTTGGCTCCGCCCACGTGACCCAGCCAATCGGCCTCAAGAGCAGGAGGAGTGGGGGAGGTTGAGAGGCTTGTGGGAAGCCGGTGGTGGCAGTTGGGCTCTGAGGGTTTTTCCTGAGGAGCTGTTTTGTTTGGTGTGTGTGGTTCTAAAAATAAAGTTCGTTTCTTTTGACAAGTGGCTCCTGAATTGTGCCCAGCCAGACTGCGGCAACTCTAAATACATGTATAAAGACACAAATGGTATGAATATACATTGTGTACAACCAGATATGAAAAATTGTGCTCTAATGTGTGATATCAATTATAATGCATTCTGTGGTCATGTATAACAAGTTAGAATTAAAGAGAAGAGAAGTGATACTAGGATCCCTACTTAGACAGGGATTCCTAGGAAGTTATTTCACCACAAATTCCTAGGAGGTTATTTCACCAGTCACTCAGAGGGCACAATAGCTGTGATTCCAGGGGTCTTGGCTACTGCTTGAGATGTGGCATACATTGACACTGTCCATGTTGTACTGGTTCTGCAAGAATGAAGGATTCTAAAGTAAAGGTGTCATGTGGGATTCCACTGAGATTTCAAAAAAAACCCCATGAGACCAAAGTATAGAGCAAAATCTTGATGGGCTGCCCCTAAGTGGGTGTGGCATGAAGTTTTGAAGGTGAAGCCAAAGTGGAATGGAATCCCCCAGATTAAAAGATGCCAAGTAACATTGACTGTCTGATAAGGAAAGTTGCTAGCTGTGAAGACAGCCAAACTAAAAGTGAGGTCATGTGCAGTAAAAATGTACAAGATCAAAAAGGTGTCCCAAGCTCTTTGCAGAGCACATCTCAGCACCAGGTGTCATAGATGCTGTATGTAGAATTAGGACATGTTAGAACAGCAAAGTTTTGATCTTCCTTTGGTCCCATCCCTTATTACCATAATCCCACTTCTCTCTTTTGGAATAGGAATGTTTGCTCTGTGACTGTGTATACTGGATATAGTTATATTGTTTTGATTTTTGTACGGACCCACAGTCAAGGGTTTGCCTTGAACCTCTAAAGAAATGTTGGACTTGTACTTTTGAGCAATGCTGAAAAATTAAGCCTATAAGAACTCTGAAATTGAATAACAAATTTTGCATTGTAAGACGTGTATGAGTCTTTGGAAGAGGGAGGGCAGGGGCAGAACATTATGTTTTGAATATGAAGTGTCCATCCAAAGCTCCTGTGACAATGCAGGCATGTTCACAGGTGAAATTATTAGATTGTGAGACCTATTACCTAATAAATCCAGCCTAGTTTGAATGAACTGAGTGGGTGGTAACTTTAGGTAGGTGATATAGCTGGAAGAAGTCTGGGACATACCATGAAAGACTTAATTTTCTCTGAGGATTCTTTGGCTCTTTCTGCTTCCTGGATGCCATGAATGGAATAGCACTTCTTGGTTCCACCATTTTGCCACAGTATCCTGCTCATCTTTGGCCTAGGGCAATGGAGACAGATGACCATGAATTGTACCTTGAAACTCATGAGCCCACCATAAACTTTTTCTCCCATAAGTTGTTCTTGGCAGGTATTTTGGTCACAGCAAAGAAGACACTGACTACTATAGAAATTGATTCTTGAGACATATAATTTATTTTTGGTTAATTGTCTCAGAGTGCTTATATATTCATTCAGTTTATTTTTACTTCATTTTTTATTTTACTTTATTATAGCATGGGTGTTCTAATCCTTTCACCTTTTGAGTCCTTATATTCTTTTGTATAGTTGATATAGTTTATTGATGAGATTTCCATCATGTTTTTAATTGAAGTTTTATTTCCAAGATTTCTGTGGGGTTCTTTCTCAAAATCTCTCTATATTAAATTTTTTAGTCTCATGATTTATCCTTTTATTTATCCCTTAATGTTCAACCCCAGGGCTGCAAGTGCTGCAAGTATAATATTTACCACTCATAAGGAATTTGGAGGAACCAGTAGAAATGTTTTGGAGATTTTATTACTCATACACTCCTCAACAGCAGAAGACTGGGTCAAATGGAGGGTGGTCTATCACCTACCAACAGGGGGAATATATACAGAATAAGTTTCATGCACACTGTACAGATAAATTTCCTCAAATTTTTTTTGAATACAATCCTTTACAACCATGGTCACTCTGTTTAGATCCTCTCATAAAGACTGGAGATAAGATAAATAGCCAGTTTTACTTCTCTATTTCTTTTGTTATTACATTTTTAGACTCCTTATCTAACTTGAATCTTTCCTAAGTACTGATTAGTTTCTATCTGATAAGGACAGTTGCTAGCTGTGGAGAGAGCCAGACTCACATTCTGCTCTTTCAATGCCTTGGAAGCCCCTTCCATGCCTCAGAAGCCCTTTCATATCCCTCCAGAATTTCAGACAATCCCATATCTTTCACATAGCCTTTGGGACAGGGCTCTATAATCACATGATACCCATATCTTACAATAACAGTGCAAACAGCAAGATGTTATCAGCAAGCATGTTAAGGTAATTTAAGTAGCATGTTAAGATAATTAAATTAATTTGATTAGATATTTGGGTTGAAGCATAAGGTATTGTGTTTTATTCCAATTCTGTTTCATTTAAAATAATTATATCTCATTTGTGAGTTGTACTATTTAGGGAAGTTCTTGTTCTGGAGTCCATAGGAATTTCTTAGCAGATCCAATAGTCAGTCTACTTGGCATGGTGTGTAACTTCCATTACCCCATCTAGGAATAAGTTACTTGTTGCTAAACTATTGAAAACATAGCAAGTATTTTATTGGCATTAAAAATGGCAAACCAGCTCATTGGATCTATATATAGGCTACTGTATGATCTTATTAAAGATAATAAAGTAGGCTGCAGATTAAAGCTTGCCTGGGCAATTATACTTTATCAATCTGTTTTCGATTCAGGCAAACAGAAAGAATAAGATAGCCCTGAAATATATAATGATTATAAAGTGATTCAAAGTATTCCTCAGGTGATAACATCTAAGGGTAACCTCACCTGTACTTGTGATGGCCATTTTCCAACATAGTAGTTTTTAATTGTAAATTTAGACATTCTCTCCCCATCAAGGGGTTATTAAGGCAAATCTTTGGAGGCTTACTTATATAGTCCAAGACTGACTTATATTACCTGTCTCCAATGTAACATCTTGAGGAGAAGGAAATGGTAAGCTGATACTGGTGCCCAGGAAAGTTTAAGAAAATGTTCTGAGGAGGTGTCCTTTATTTGTAACCTCAAGTTTGCTGGCCATGGTTTCTCAGTCCTGAAACCTTTTTTTTTTTTAAATCAGGCTAATGATTTTTTTAATCAGGCTTAATGATGCTATATACAGCATCAAAGCTGTAAATTTGTCCAAAGGAGTCAACTCATATGATCCTTCTAATATCAAGAAAAGGACAAAGTAGTCTATTTTCCATTGGTGAAGGGGGACATCACCTAACTTGATACGCTACTCAATGGCATCCAGTTGTTCTGGGTCGTGCTGAGAGCAGGCAAGGTAATTCTGGCATGTAAAAACAACATCAGAAATATTGATGGGCAGTCCCCAATATTTCATGCTGCACACATGGTCTTTTGTCCTGTAAGTTTTAATCTGAAATGTGACAATTTCCTCTCCTGAGGCTTTCTCCAGCCATCTAATCTCACCAGTTGTATGACCATGACGGGTGTTTCTCTAGTAATGGGCTTCATAGCAAGAACAGCAGCATAAGAGGCACATAGTTGTCCCTCCAACAAGCTATTATAACCTTCTTCCCCCTTCTATAACTATGAACTTAATCCAGTGAGGATCTTATGATTCACTTAACCTCCTGCCATAAGCACTATCCAAATCAATCCAAAGCAAAGTGGACAGTAAACTCAGCAAGTTTGATGCATCTAGTGTTCCAAGGGCCTGTGCCTGTTTTACTGTCCATTTAGCCAGATTAAAAACTTCAGTATGCCAGTCAATCTACTACAATGCTCTACTCCACCTACATAAATTACATAGGGGTCATAATAATTGAGCCAGATGAGAGATGAAAAACCTTCAAACACCCAGTTGTTGCAAAATTTGTGTTATTTGCTTTACTATGTTGGAAAGTGGAAACACCTGAGTTTTATTTGTCACAGCCTAAGACATAACCTTTGTGTTACCCAACCAATAAATACCCAAGAATTTAAATAACTTCCATCTGTTCTTTATGTGGGTAGCCTTGGTGAGCACTGAAAGAGATTATGTGATTGTAATGTATTTTTTTTTGTACCAGATAAGGTTGGCATGAGGGTGTTTACCATACCATGACACGAGGTGTTTTGATGAAAATACCCCTGAGGTAACATGCATAGTGGGCTTTAACACATGAAGACAAATGGGTGTTATGTCTATGGGACTTTATCTATGATAAAGATGCCATCAGGAAGGTCCAGCACACAGTAATAATTTCCCAATGGAGTACTTAGCTGTTCTAGAAGAGTGACAATGTTTACAAGGGCTGTATGAAGTGGTGCAATTGCTTTATTTAATTCCTTGTAATTAACTTGTATGTGGCAAGGCACTTCTGACTTTTTTACTGGCCAGACAGGGGAATTAAAAGAGGGACAGTACTTTGGGTAAATTATGTTTACTTTAGCAAATTTATGTCTGGTATCTATTATCTCTTGATGTGTGCCAGGGGTCCAATATTGTTTGGTGACAACAATTTAGCCAGATGAACAACAACGACAACAACAACAAAAAAAGAGGGATGTTTAGTATGTCCTCCTCTTCTTCTTTTTTTTTTAAATAGAGATTTATAGTTACATTTGGTTACATACAGTAAGTAGTTGGTTATCCTGACACTTGTGCAGACATGGATTTCAGTTCATTAGCATGTCCACTTAGTGTTAGCTTTGCAACTGAGACATGTTCGATCTCCCAGCAACACAAATGGAAATCTCCTTTGGTAGTTTTTTAACCATTGTCCCCACAAGATACCAGCACTTACAATGTATTTAGAAATGAATGTTATGAACACAGAGTACAGGGTGGGTGGCAGGCTACCAAACCTCAGAGCCAATGTTACAGCCTGGCGTCGTATATTTTCTCCATATCCATCAACAGAAGTTAATCTTTCTGATGACTTGTCATGATTACCATATACCAATATATATTCAGCCCCTGTGTCCAACAATGTTTTTAGGCTTTGAATGTTTTTGAAAACCAAGGTATTGACAATTATATGTATGGCTTCTGACCCAGAGTCAAGACTCCGACCCCTGAACTTGACCTCTCCACTAGTCATCCCACACCTAAGGACTCAAACACTCTTCTAGGGGAGCTTTGGAATCTGCTTTCATCATACCTCTTAATAAGAGAGGCTTGTCTTTGTCTCCTCCTTCTCAAGTGGGAGTCCATTCTACCTTTCTGGCTGTCTCCCTTTTCTTTTTCTTATGGAAAAGTAATGACTAAAGCCTCTTATCCTTTGGGAATTGCTTTCATAACTTTGTCAAGGTGGCATTAGGTTGTTTATTTATTTTATTTTCACCACCTCCTGCTGCTAGTAAATCAACCCGCATCTGTTTAAGGGAGACTCAAGAGGTCCTTCCAGTTGTACAGACACCTATTTTAGTCAGGATCTTTCTCTCTCTCTTAGATCTGTTATCAGTTGTGCTTCTTGCTGGAGGGCAAGACCCTTGGGCTTCCTGCTGACTTACTAAAGGGATGATATTGACTCAGAGGCATCATAAGCAGATAGAGAAGATGTATATACCCTGGATTCTTTGTCCCAACTGTCCAGTCCTGGGAAAGGCTGGATATAAATAGTGTGTTTCATTCCCAGTTCCCATGAATAGATCTGTAGTTCCTTCATAGACGCCTATGTGCCTCTAGGTATAGGATTATGGCCTGAATTTAGCAATGTATTGCAAGTTACAAGAACATCCAAGCTAGAAATGAGCCCACACTTTCATCACCAACATTGATGTGAAGTATGATAAGCAGTTACTGAAGCCATTTTCCATAATTCTATTCCATTCAAAATCCTATCTGTTCCAGTGTTGCACAGTGAAGCAATCCTGCCAGTATACTTTCATCTTCTCTCTCTTTTTTTTTCTTTTTGCTAAGTGAAGTTAGCCAATCCCTAAAAAAACATATACTTTCATCATCTGTCTAAATTTAAACCACAGTTCCACAAGCACGGGAGTGTATGATCTCATGGTGACAGGTAATTGTCTCTGTGGAGCAAGGATCAGATCTGGATCCAACCCCTCAGAGCAATCCTGCTGGGTCTTTAACTTTTCAGCCATTATAGGTCTAGCCTTTTTTATATCTTCATTCTCCATCTCAACTTCTGAGTCACAGGGACAAGTAGATTCCCTGATTAAATCACATATCAAAGGGTCCCAGCTTTCACTAGCCACCAATACCCTAATATAGGTTCTGGACCTACAACGTCCTCACACTTTAGCAGAAGAGCATGCCAGGAGAGCACGTCCTTGCTGTCATATTTTAAGCATCATTAGATCACATATTTGCTGTCGAGGTGTGGAAAAGGGGCCTTTCTTCCTAGTTTTAACTTTCCTTATCCTATGCAGAGCTGAGCCTGAGTAGATAACTTCCCCCCAGTCTGAGGCTAACCTTAATGCACACAGTAGGAACCTTGCCACCACTGCAGCAGTATCCATTTCTTTCACTGCTTTGGATTCCTTTGGCTTTTCAGTGACTGATTTGGATGCTGCTTCCAACATTTGTGGCACTCCTCTGCATTTTCAGAGCAGCCCTAAACTCACACAATGATTTCTACACCCCACTGCCCCCATGGCAAAAAAAAAGGAAGTCACCTTCCACAAGGGAGGCCAGGTCTGGATTTACCATGCAGCCCCCATGTCTTTCCCCAACTCTGGATTCAAATAAACATGTCTCTCTTTGGGGTTCTGCCCACTATGCCAATTGGTCAGCCCCAGAGATGTAAATACCCAAGCATACTGTTTACTGCTCCTAAGGAAAGATCATTGAGGATTCAATGGAGAGGTTTGGGAATTCTGTTACTCATGCACTCCTCAGCCGCAGCAAGCTGGGATACAATGGAGGGTTGTGGGTTATCCCTTGCCTGCACTGGTGTATTTTCTCTGATGTTTTATGAGAAAATGTCTTTGCTTTACAACCAGAGTCACTCTGTTTAGATCCTCTCATAAAGATTGAAGATAATTGAAGGGGCCAGTTTCCCTTTTCCATTTTCTTTGTTACCACATTTTTTAGATGTCTTATCTAACTGTAAGCTTCCCCAAGCACTGATGTGTTTGCCCAACACTTGGACCTTCTTTTATTTCTTTGATCATTTTAACAATCAACTTTTTGAAATCTTTGTCTGATATTTCTTCACTTCAATATCTACATGTTCAGGTATGAGAGGGTTATGAACTTTTAGAGATGTTTTATTACTTTGTTTTCTTATGTTTCTGTATTTCTATGTTGAGATTGTCCGTCCACATTTTCATTGTTATGTGAGCGTCATTTTGGTGATATGCTTTCTCTTTACTATGTGCCTGTGTTGGTGATATGTCTGTCTCCTTTAACAGGAGAAAATTATCATAACCAACAGTAGAACAAACAATATACTAATGCACTATAAAAATGTTTGAAATGTTCTCTGTAATTCTACTGTAAAAAAGTGGGAAATGGAGTGATATTCTATGGTAGGCTGAAAAATGAAACGTCAATAAAAGTAAAATTAATGTTTAACCATATAGAGCATGAAAAGAAAAGAGAAAGAGGAACAAACATAAAAGGGAGAAAAAGAAAAGATGAGAAGAAAGAGAATAAAGATGATGTAATATAAAAAGAGAAAGAAGTAGGAAACATAGCAAATTAAAAGAAAAGACAGCAGTAAAATCAAAACCTAAGAGTAGGAAATCTAAAAGTACTCTTTGCCAAAGCATTTGAAATGAGAAGATTTTGGGCAATTCTTTCAGTACTGCAGAATGACCAGGCACTTGAAGGATTTCTGAAGCATCCAAACTATTGTCCCTGATTGTGCTACCAGCAGCCAAATCTCTTCCAAGCTCAGATGGTATAACTGTAAGTTTAATTGAAATGTTGCACTCAGCACTGTCACCTCACCCTTCTCTAGAAATGCCAAGGTGGCTTTGAAAATTCTTCAATGAATCCCAGTGCTTGATATTCCTCTATTTGGACAGAATGAGCTGTGCCAGGCTGCAGTAGGCATAGTTTTCAATGTGTGACAAAGGCACTGTACACCTGGACTCTGTTATCCCCCCTGCACTCCATTCCACCTGCTCTGTTCTGTTCCTTTTGGCATTGCCAGTGGCAGTGAGCCTCTGCAGCTTTTGGCTTGCAGCCATTTCACTACCTAAGTTGCTTGGAGGGCTCAGTTAAAACACAAGCCTCAGGAAAATATTTGCTCCTCACTCTAGGTGGGCTGAAGTTATAGAAATTTAATCCTTCCCAGAGCTTATGGTTAGACATAGTCTTTATAAAATAGTTGTCCTCCACAAATCTCCACCAAAAATATTGAGAAATTTGGAGGATTTTTCACATATCAACCTGCTTTTCATGTCCTCTACAGCTTTAATGCAATCTCACTTTCCCTTCAACTGCGATTTTAGAGGCAAACCTAACAACTTTCCCTCTGTTTATTTCTCCACTTTTCTCCCTTCTCCTCAGATCATCGCCAGCATTACAGGTGCAAGTTCAGGCACTGACAAATTCTTGTTGCTGTTTCCATACTTAGAATTGTTGAGTCTCTCCAAATGTCTGACAGTTCATATTGTACTTTGGTACATTCCCTGTTTCCACTGCCCTGACTACCTGTCCTCTCAGTTTCAATTCCAAACTGGAGAAGTTGGTATTTACAGCCTGCTTCTACTGAGCAAGCTGATCCCAGAAATTTAATTTTAAAAATTGATGTGTGTGCATGTATGTACATTATGGTAAAAACTCACTGCTTATTTGCCTTCATTTACCATATTTTCTTTTGTTTGGAAAGCATTTAAGTATTGAAATCGATGAAAAAAAATCTAGAATTACAAAGATGAAAAAAGAGAATTTCAGAATGATAACCTGAACTAAATTTTCTGAAAAGGGTAACTTTTTTCTGAGTTTCAATATAGATGCACAGTAAACAGTTTAATTTAACCCATTGTATATATGGTAGCAAAAGAGTTGAAAGACAAAAAATACATCAACTTTAATTTTTTTCATTTAGTATACAGTATGTACTAAGCCTAAATTTTTTAAAGTAGTTTTTTAGTTGTTGATGGACCCTTATTTTATTCATTTGTTTATATGTAATGCTGAGAAACAAACCCAAGAGCTGTACCATTGAGCCACAAACCCCAGCTCACATTCCTAAATTATCTACTTAGTGCCATTGTCATATAAGCTCAAATATGCATTTTTAAATAAACAATATACAGTTGGTAATATATAAAATGTTCAATATATTCCAAATTATTTAAAATTTTAGTGTCAATAAGTAGATAATCTAAGCAATCTTACTCAAGTTGTTAAACTGGGAGGAATATTAAATATTGCTTTATAACATCATTTTAAGGTCCAAATAAGGTTGGTAATTAGAGTCCTCTTAGATAACAAAGTGTAGATCAATGATGGTTATTTACCCTCCCAAAGACAAAACAAGGAAAAATCTGAGAATATGCAGTTCCCTAATTCTAGTCAGGTGCGAATATTGTGTTGCTCAATGCTAGAGTGCTTGCCTAGCATGTGTGAAGCACTGGATTCCATCCTCAGCACCACATTAAAATAAATAAAATAAAAGTATTGTGCTCATCTGCAACTAAAAATATTGAGAGAGAGAGAGAGAGAGAGAGAGAGAGAGAGAGAGAGAGAGAGAGAGAGAGAGAATGAATCAGGCTATGAAATTTAGTCACTATACGATTACTTACACAATTGTGTGGGCAAAGCAGACCCACAACTTCCAACAGCAAGTGCATTTTAGATTAACTTGAAGAAAGATTCTCATATATACTGCATTTAATGAACAGAATTGCATACTGGCTACAAAGAAAAGAATACTTTGCTCTACAAATTTAGAACTGACTGTATTATATTTAGAGTAAAGATTCTGAATAAATAAGGACAGACTTATATGTTAAATAACTGGTATTAAAAGTGCTAATGTGAATAAATAACTGATATGAATCAATATTGCCCTTGAATGAAAGGAGATCAAAAGATTAATAAATGCTCTATCTCAGAATAATAAAAGTAGAGAACCCTGAATAAATTAACAATATTTATAACCCTGAGTATATAAGAGATTTGTTAGTTCCCTCGTGATTTAAGATGTGTGTTAGTTGCAGAACCAACTATGAAAATATTTTAATTTGACATTTATTAATTAGGATATTCATTATCCACTAATAAATTGTATATAATATACTCCCTTATCATAGTTTTTATTATTAACAAATCAGTGTATTGCTTTTCTAAATACTGACTTATTGAGTATACTTTGATATTGTCTGATATTTGTTTGAACTGGAATGATTAAGATGAATTACTCAAGAAAACAAACTGAATTTTGGACAAATACTTGGATTATAACTCTTACTCTCTGAGCATGCAATGTATTATGATGAAATGTGTATTGTTTTTTTCTCGTTTGTGTTTCTAAGGTCCATTTTGAGCACTTGCACCAAACAGGAATTTGGTATTTTAGCCTAATGCAAAAGGGCCAAATAATCCTGAGGTAAATAATTTTAAATTGGAAATTTAAAGATTGCATGAGAAATCTTAATGAAATGGTGAAATTTAACATGTTAAAAATCACTATGTTTAGGAGAACATTTTTTTCTTCTTAGAACTTTCATCAGTAAGTTTGAGTCTGTGGAGTAGGGAAGATATGCTGTAGATGACAATTCCACTATGCTAAGCAAAAGAGCAAATGCAAAAAGTAAGGTGAAGAGACTTTGGAGTTAAAGCAAATAAGACAATTATAGTGCTCAAAGTAACTCAGATAAGTGAAGGCAAGTGTAAGAACATGTTAATAGGGAGTTTCTGTCCCCATGCACCCAGCAGAGTGTTGGAGCAAGAGAAAAGCCAAAGATCAGGTGGAACAATGATAAGTACCATGATTGTTCACAGCAGTAACACGGTGTGCAAAAAAACATTATGCTTTGTGATGACACCAATTCTAACATTGTTAGTGAGTGGTCAATAACATGAAGTCACCCAAGGAATTAACAAGATATAGACATCTCTCATTTGACAGATAAAAGCAAGCATCTGGACTCCTGAAGTAGGTGCTAATATAGCATCCAAAAGAACCTGGTAATAGTATTTGTACATTGTGACCCATGGAAGAGTCATAGGGACAGAGCTGTGACCATCCATGGTGAAGCAAATTTTCAGAGGTGAAGTTATTTGAGAGTCAAAATTCCCCTTCCTTGATGAGGACTATCCTTGATAGGGAAGATTAAAAAGGTAGAAATACTCCTGTTAAGGAGCCAGAATATGAATTGATTATATTTGACTAATAGGAACTCAGAAAACTTGAAAGAATGATAGTTTTGATGTTTTTTGGAGAAAAATATCTCAACTTATAAGATACTGACTAATTAGATAATTCAATTACAAAGATGAAATGGAAATTTAACCAGATTAACTGAAGTCAATCAAAATATACTATCCCATATACTTGCATGTTCAACTAGAGGTAAGAAAAAAATATATATAGTAGTTTGAAACTACATTCCAAATTTTAATCATGAAAAAATACTTAAAGAGAGGAAAGAGTTAAACTGTTTCTACTAAGATTCTCTGGCAGTGATTTTTTAACAGGGAAACAAAATTTAACAGTTGTACGCTAGTAATAGCTTAGAAAAACATTCACTTACTTTCTAAAAGTGACCAATTATAAATAATGAGTGGCTTACTTTTATCCTAATCCCCCAATATTGTAGGTTTTAGAGAGTAGCATTTAACTACTATATCCTGGTAAATTTGTTCCAGATCTTAACCCCTTAGTATGTAATTACTTTGTGTTGCCCCTTAGAAAAGCAATTTAATTCAGCCTGTAACAGGCCAGTAATTTCCTCTTTGTTTTTGGCATCAGGGAACTTTTCAGATATTTTTAGAAGATAGAAAAAGTGTCTCAGAAAGTGTAAACAAGACAAATTGGTAAAGAAACACATGAGTACTTTTAACATAGTCACAAATTACTGTAGAATCTCTCTAAGCAACAAAATTTGTGATTACCACTCACCCAACTTGCAAATTCATTTACTGCTAAACAGTGACATTGAATTTATTCTCTCTCATATCTACCAAGAAGCAATTTTGAAAGAAAAGTCTTCAAAGTTTGAAAGAGTAGAGGGCATCAAAATGAATTACCTTTTGCATTTTTTTTTTCTCTCCAGATGGTTATCCACATAGTGCTGTTGTTAAGGAATCCACATTCTTTTCTGTTACTTATATTTGAATGAGCTGAATTTTTCTGAACTTTTATTACAGACTCCTTAGAAAGAAGTGAAAGAAAGCTTTCAAGCTTTGCCATTCAATGGCTCCCTTATCTGTTGTGACAATAGAGAGTGCTTCTTTATATCATGGATCCATTGTGTAGTCACAGCTCTTCTAAGACTTTAAAACTGTATCTGGAGCAGGAGAGCTTATCCACAGGACTTCACAGAATGCCTTATAGCCCACTCAATCCAGAAACATAGCCCCTGACTTCCATCAAAACTTATTTTACTAAGCTTCCTAAACCTTCAGATCTTTAGGTCTCTCTAGTCAAATTTCTTGCCTTCTTCATTTTCTCTTGTTAGAACTTGAGCCCTGTTAGCATCTCCATTTGGGAGATAGCAATTTCCATTGAGTGGAATCCTCTTCTTCCAGAGTGACTACTTATTGTATCAGGACCAAATCTTCAGTAACAGAACCACCATGCTTCCCTACCTCTGCTAGAGGACTCCTGACTTCATGTAGGGCTCCAAGTTCTGAAGAATTTATCTGAGATATCTCACATTACCTTTGTTTCCTGGTTTTTAGGTTTGTTATCCTGGAAGTCTTGCAAAATTAAAGAATAGACTGGCTCCATGTTTAAAATGAAATTTTAATAGCCATAACTTTATATGATACTCAATAAGGAAAAATGTTTTCCTGAGGATTTATCAGATATCATAAGGATGTACAGTTTTATAGGGTTAAGCTCTTATTTAGAATATTTTAGATTTTTCAACAAGTGTACAGGAAGTCCTCGATTTAAATTGTAAGGACATATAAGTATAGAAAGTGTTAAGAAGCTACTCATCAACACCTAACAAATATTTCAAAGTCCATCAACTAAAATATCATTTATATGCATGATAAGATATTTCAGAGTCTATTTCTATACTTTTGCCTAATACTCTATACTATATGCTATAAATCAACACAGTACTAATTAGAATATAGACTGATTACCTTGTATGTCAACTTCTTCAAATAATAAGCTCTTTGGAAATAAGCATCATGTCTTCTTTACCCTTGTCACTCTGACTTGCAGAATATTGCCTACAATAAAGCATGAAGGCATTCAACTGCCCTCATCTTCATCCCATCTCCAAAAGTGCATTCTTTTCTTTGGAGAATTACTGGGTTTTATTTATCTACAGTTCTTATCAACATTAACATAGTGCATATTTAATAAATTTTTCCATGAATAATGCTTTTAGAAGTTAACCTCATGCCATTAACTTGGGATGTTTTGTTTTTCTTATGTCTTAAATACTATCTTCCCCACACCAGCTATTCAATGAGAACTTATTATATGAATAAGTAAATAATAGTGTGAAGGAAAAAATGAATGAATAAAACAGAAAACTGAAGCATTTGGAAACTAAAATGAAAAAGATGAGCTCATAAAGAGAACTTAAATATATTTGTTCTTAAACATTTTACCATAGATCACAAAATAATGTCCTACTGACTTCTTTTGCTTGACCAACTTTCTTTAGGAAGAGCTGGGATAACAGGCCATGTTTCTCAAAACTAATTGCATGTGAAAAACTAGATTTTTGACCTGTTTTTAAATATGTAATATTTAGTAATAGTTCAACATCATTACCAATTGCCTGATTTGAGTAGCTACTAAGACTTTACATTGGCATACATCTTGCAATTTCCTACTAACTTCTATATTCTGCTGTCTTTAGTATTTTATGCTACTTTATTTAACATTTATGGCTTTTCATCCTTGTAGTATAGAGAAAATGAGGCATTGCAATTACCAAAAGTAACATTGTTTTATAAGACATTGTTGTATTAATTTTCTATTACTGAACAATATATTACCACATATTTATCCACTACAGAATATGACATATTTATTATCTCACAATTTCTATGAATAAAGAGTTGAGACATGGGTTAGCAGATTATTCTGTCCAGGTTGATATTAGGCTAAATTACAGGTACCAACTATGGTGACAATTTATTGTCTCTAGTCTCCCCCACCCCTCTTTTTCCCCCAGTACTAAGAGTGGAACCCAGGGCCTCATGCATGTTCATGCCAGCCAAACGCTCTACCACTGAGCTACACCTATCAGCCCCCTGTGGCTGCAATCTCATGTGAACTTCAAATTACCTTCTGAGCTCCTTCAGGTTCTTGGCAGAAGTCATTTTCTTGCAGCTTTAGAATACCCATTTGTTTCATTTCCACAGGTTAGCAGTAAAACTCTAACACAGTTCATCTTTTCCTAAGATGTTACCTGATCAGATCAAACAAACCTTCTGGGCAATGGATTAGTAACCTAATCACTAAATTAAACAGGTTATATACCCAGGTCCTGTCCACATTTAATATGAGACAATATTTAGTTAGAATTTAGCTTAGAATTTTGTCTATCACAATTAATACTTCAAACTAATAAGAAAAGACCTGAAACAGTCCATTACCTTAGAACCCAACTCCAATGTTGTTTTGCCTCTAAGCACATAATAAATATGTGTGCCAACTCTCTTCTATACAGGGCTTCAAAACTGGGTGAAAACTACATTAAAGAAGCAAACAAACTATATTGTGATTGAATTCTTGATTTCTGGACATTGAATTGAGCTTAATTATTTAGGATATTTGAGTGACTTATATAGGAGGAACAACATCCAGAGAGTACTGCACAAACTGTCGTAAGTAGTGTAGAAAATATGTGAATATTAGAGTGAAAAGGGACTGCACAATTAGATTTATGATTCCTGAAGGCCACTATTATCTAGTTTCTATTTATGTATCATTAGCCAAGAAAATAGCTCTGAAATATTTCTAGTCATTAACAAAGTATTGGTGGAGTTCTATAAAGGTATGGTTTATATGTATTTTCATGATTATATCTTGTTGTATTTCTTGTTACATTACTTGAATCAAGATGCAGATACATTATCAGAGGTTATGAACTGATTGCTCAGTAAAATGTATGTAAAGTCAGTGATATTTGCAACCAAGTAGTTCTAGTGGTCATGGATGAAGATGCAAGGTAGAAAGTTGGATAATAGTAGCAGAAGATTCTAGGGAGTGGGAAGTCAATGAATAGAATTATATGAGGCAGTTGTCTTTTGGAGAAAGCAAAAGTGTCCTTTAATTTTAGAATGGCAAAGATAAATGTAACTGCTGCAAGATTGCCCTTTAGGCATGGGGATGTAGGGTTGTACATTTACCAAAGAGCAAGAAATGTACCAGGATATAAAACCAAGCATTAAGCAAGCTCAGGAAACATAAGAGAGTTCCTAATATGAAAGAAAGAAAACCAATTAATTTTCTATGTCCAAGTTATCAGTGCCTTAATGATGACTATCCCTGGAGAAATAGTTTCAGAGTCTGGTGTGAAGTTGTCTACTGTGGGGAAGATGAGATTTGTCTTCAGTGGTGAGGTTTTGCATAGAGATGATGTTGCCTGGGATGTGGGAGATTAGTATCCACTTAAAAAAAGGATGTCCCTTAGGGTTGAGTTGGGTTTTATTATTGAGGATATATATTTTCAAAACAAGAATAGGTCATTTGTAGAAGCAATGTTGGGCCTGGATCTTAATTTACAATTTTTTTCTTTTCTGTCAAGGTGCTTTGTAGATGCATAACTAGCAAAGGTGATGTCAGTATCCATGATATTACTATTTTAAAAATTTTATTGTCTTTCTCTTTCTTTTCTCTTCTTATTTGCTTGTACTAGGGTTTAAACCCATGGTCTCACATATGCTAGGCAAGCACTCTACCTCAGTCCAAATCTTATCTTTAGTTTTATTTTGAGACAGTGTCTCCCAAATTGTTCAGGCTGGCCTCAAATTCGGGTTCCTCCTGCCTCAACCTTCCAAGTAGATAATATTGCTTTAACTCTGCTCAGAGTACTGACCCCACTTCTTCTTTGTTCTCAGTGTCAACTTTACAGGTCATTTTTTGTGTAATCATCTCTGAAAATCACCAGCCTCTCGGATTGTCTCCAGTGATCTCATTACACTTGGCTTCTGTCTCCCATGTACAAATCACCTTGCTATGGTTGGTGTTTATCATCCCCATAGACTGTGAGTTTCTTGGCATTGTTGGTAAAGTTCAGCTTTTGCTGTGAAGCAACAACGTAATCCATTTGTCTCATCATCATAGATGTATGAATTGTAGAAATTTAAACATTGTATATAACATAATATAATATGAGATTGTATCACAATCTAATATAATTATGTTATGGTTTTGATGCGAGGTGTCCCCCAAAATCTCATGTGTGAGATAATGCAAGAAGGTTCAGAGGAAAAATGATTGGGTTGTAAGGGTCTTAACTAAATTAGTGATTTAGTACTGGTAGGGATTAACTGAGTGGTAACTGAAGTGGTGGGGTGTGACTGGAGGAAGTGGGAATTGGAGTGTGGCATTGGGTATATATTTGTCTCTGGTTCATGGAGTTTCTCTCTCTTCTTTTGGATCACCATGATGTGAGCTGATTTCCTCCACCACCCTCTCCCACCATGATATTCAACCTCACCCTGAGCCCTGAGGAATGCAGCTGGGCTTTCTATGGACTAAGACTCTGAAACCATGAGCCTTGAAATAAACTCTTTTTCCTCTATAATTGTGCTGGTCGAGTCCTTTAGTCACAGCAGCAAAAAAGCTGACTAAAACAAATTATATCCTTATTCTTACATGTTATAATAGTGTTAATTAGTACTACTTAATATAATAATATGTATAAGCTTTGGCTGTGCTTTCCAACCTATTTTAATAGGCTGGTATCCATTTTATTGTAATATTCATAGAATTGATAATTTGAGAATTTGTGGTTAGTGGAGGGGCCTTTCTCTTCTAACCTTGCCAACCTGAATGGTTTCAGTACTTTATTCATGTAAAATTTTGCCTCTTACAGTTTTAAATTGCACTCCCTGATCATATGAAATGAAACATTTTCCTGTTATTTCCTGTTATTTATTAATCATGTGTGCCTCTTTAAATAACTATATAGTAATATCTTTTTTTTTTCCAGGAGGCTATTTATTGTATTAATTAATTAATAATCATTGAACACTGAGTGTATTAACCCTTTTTCAGCTATGTTTAAGGTCATCATTTTCTTCCAGGCAAATTACTATTTTGTTTAGATCCTGTTCACAAATCTAAGTATATTTGTTTTAAATATAAGTGTTCTGCCATATTATCCTTAGGACATTCAGATTTGGATTCCTACTTAAACTGGCCTTCGATAGCTCCAGATTATTGTAATGTTTTCTCTTATCTTCCTGCAGGATTTCCATGGTGTTTGTGAATATAACACTTGGATATTCAATAAAGAATTTTTAATCTATAGTATGAGATAAGGACTTAGTTAACATTTTTTAAAATGGACAATTGTCAAAAAATAAGTACTGAATATTTCTTCATTTCCCAATTATTTTAATTAATTAATTAATTAATTTTAATCATGTATATATGACAGCAGAATGCATTTTGATTTATTGTACACATTGCATCACGACCTTTCATTTCTCTGGTTGTACACGATGTAGCATCACACCATATATTCCTAAGGTAATGATGTCCATCTCATTCCATCATCTTCTTGCCCTTCTACCCCCCCTCTCCACTCCCCTTCCCCTTTGCCCCATCAAAGCTCCTCCATTTTTCCCACATATCTCCCATTATAGATCAGCACCCACTTACAAGAGAGAACATTCGGCCTTTAGGTTTTAGAGATTGGTATTACTTCGCTTAGCATGATATTCTCCAACTCCAACCAATTACTTGTAAATGCCATAATTTTATTTTTTTAATGCTGAGTAATATTCCTTTATGTATATATACTGCAGTTTTTTTATCCATTCATCTACTGAAGGACATCTGGGTTGCTTCCACAGTTTAGCTATTGTGAATTGAGCTCCTTTGAACATTGATGTGGCTGCATCACTGTAGTATGCTGATATTAAGTCCTTTGGGTATAGACTAAGGAGTGGGATAGCTGGGTCAAATGGTGGTTCCATTCCAAGTTTTCTAAGGAATATCAATACTGCTTTCCAGATTGGTTGCACCAATTTGCAGTCCCATTAGCAATATATGAGTGTGCCTTTCCCCAACATCCTTGTCAACATTTATTGTTGTTTATATTCTGAATAACTGCCATTCTGACTGGTGTGAGATGAAATCTTAGAGTAGTTTTGATTTGTATTTCTCTAATTACTAGAGATGTTTAACATTTTTTCAAATATTTGTTGTACAAATGTGTATCTTCTTCTGAGAAGTGTCTGTTCAGCTCCTTAGTCCATTAGATAAGATAGCCTCTTCAACAAATGGTGCTGGGAGAACTGGAAATTCATATGCACCAAAATGAAAATTAACCCTTATCTCTCAACATGCACAAAACTCAAAGTAGATCAAGGACCTATAAATTAGACCCTGCTCCTAATAGAGGAAAAGGTAGGCCAAGTCTTCATTTCATCTGATTAGGCTCTACCTTCCTTAACAGAACTCCTAAAGCACAAGAAATACAATCAAGAATTAATAAATGGGATGATGTGTCTGTGTCTCTAAAGAATACTGTTTTTAAGTCCTTTGGGTATAGTTTGAGGAGAGAGATAGATGGGTCAAATGGTGGTTCCATTCCCAGATTTCCAAGGAATCTCCATACTGCTTTCCATATTGGCTGCACCAATTTGCAATCCCACCAGCAATCTATGAGTGTACCATTTTCCCCACATCCTCGCCAACACTTATTGTTGTTTGTCTTCATAATAGCTGCCATTCTCACTGGAGTGAGATTATATCTTAGAGTAGTTTTGATTTGCATTTCTCTGATTGCTAGAGATGATGAAGATTTTTTCATGTATTTGTTGATTGATTGTATATCCTCTTCTTAGAAGTGTCTGTTCAGGTCCTTGGACCATTTGTTGATTGGGTTATTTGTTTTTTTGGTGCTTAGCTTTTTGAATTTTTTTTATATACCGTAGAGATAAGTGCTCTATCTGATGTGTGAGGGGTAAAATTTGCTCCCACAATGTAGGCTCACTGTTCACCTCACAGATTGTTTCTTTTGCCAAGAAGAAACTTGTTAGTTTGATTCCATCTCATTTATTGATTCTTTGTTTTAATTCTTGCATTATAGGAATCTTATTAAGGAAGTTGGGTCCTAATCCCACATTATGAAAATTAGGGCCTACATTTTCTTCTATTAGACACAGAGTCTCTGGTTTATAGCAGTACAATTCACAATAGCTAAACTGTGGAGCCAACCTAGATGCCCTTCAGTGGATGAATGGTTTAAAAAACGTGGCATATATACACAGTGGAATTTTACTCATCAATAAAAGAAAATAAAATCGTCATTTGCAGGTAAATGGATGGCATTGGAGAAGATAATACTACGTGAATTTAGCCAATCCCCCTAAAACAAATGCTCAATGTTTTATCTGATATAAGGTGGCTGACTCATAGTGTGATAGGTAGTGGGAGCAAGGGAGGAATATGTAAATTCTAGATAGAGAAGATGGGTGGGAGGGAAGGGGAGGAAGCAGTGGATTAGCACAGATGGTAGAATGTGATGGACATCATTATCCAAAGTACATATATGAAGACACGAATTGAGTGTCAACCTACTTTATATACAAACAGAGATATAAAAAATGTGATAAATATGTGTAATAAGAATTGTAATGCAAAAAATACCAAAGTACATGTATAAAGACATAAATTGGCATGAACATACTTTATATACAAAGATATGAAAAATTGTGCTCTATATGTGTAATAAGAATTGTAATGCATTGTGCTGTCATGTATTTAAAAAAATAAAATCAATTAAATAAAAATAAATAAATGGGATAAACTCAAACTAAAAAGTTTTTTCTCAGCAAAAAAAAAACAAAAAACAATCAATGAGGTGAATAGAGATCCTACATTTTGGGAGCAAATTTTTGCTGCACTCATGCCAGATAGAGCATTAATCTCCAGGATATATAAAAAATTCAAAAAACTGAACACACACACACACAAAAAAAAAAAACAACAATCATTTCATAATTATTTGAAATGTCAAATGCCATTCATTTTCCAATTATATGAGATGTCAAATGTACATTTCAGATGGAGGTCAAAGGACATGGAAGACTGGACATGGGGAAACAGACAGGAAGCGATCTACTTTCTGAGTCTGGCTTATTACACTGAGCATGATTTCTCCCTTTCCATCCATTTACCAGAAAATGTCATTCATTCTTCTTCTTTCTGGCTGGGTAAAACTCTATTGTATGTATATACATAATCTGTTGATAGGCATTTAGGTTAAGTCCATAATTTGGCTATTGTGAATTGTGCTGCTTTAAGCAGTGAAGTAGCTGTGTCACTATAGTATGTTAATTTTAGTTCCTTTGGATAAATATTGAAGAATGGGATAGCTGGGTCTTATGATGGTTCCATTCCTAGATTTTTAAGAATTTCCACACTGCTTTCCATAATGATGTTACTTATATACACTCCCACCAGCAATATGAGGTGTACCTTTTCCCCTCACATACTCACCAGCTTTTATTATTGTCTTCCTGATAATTGTCAATCTGATTGGGATGAGATGAAATCTTAGTGTTGTTTTGATTTGCATTTTCCTGATTGTTAGAGACACTGAACATTTTTTCATATGTTTGGTGGCCATTTGTATTTCATTTTTTGAGAAGTCTCTATTTAGTTATTTGGCCCATTTATCAATTGGGTTATTTGTTTGTTTGTTTGTTTTTGACATGACTGTTTTTGAGTTCTTTATATATTCTGGAAATTAATCCCTTGTCAGAATAGGAGCTGACAAAGTTTTTTTTTTTTTCTTTTTTTTTTTTTACCATTCTGTAGGCTATCTCTTCACTCACTTAATAATTTCCTTTGGTGTAAAGAAGTTTCTTACTTTGGTGGTATCCCACTTGCTGATTATGGGGTTTATTTCTTGAGCTTTAGGGGTTTTATTGTGGAAGTTATTGCCTGCACCTATAACAATGAGTATTGACTGAATGTTTTCTTTTGGGAGTTACGTGGTTTCTGTTCTAATTCTCTAGTCTTTCATACATTTTTATTTCAGTTTTGTGCAGGTGACAAATAAGTGTTGTGAGCCACCCATGGGCTGTTATGTGAACTCTGAGCATTTGAGCACATGAGGGTACTGGACTGACATTGCTGCTCTGATTGGGCCGTGCGGCATATGTATCCTTTTTGCTCACTCTGCCTTTGATCCCACACAGCACCTGAGATGTGTGTGGCCTCCCAAGATATCAGTCAATCTGATGACTATAAGACATCACCAAGCAACCCCATGAAACACAATCCCTTGCCTTATTTGGGTTGAACTTTCTCAAATGTCTTTCCCGTCAATAAGTAGGGTTTCAGTTGTGCTCTCTCTCTCTCTTTTGCCTGCCTCTTTTGCCTCCTTGTGGGAGCTGAAGAAGAAGAGCCATTGCTGAACCCCAAGGAAAATGTATATTCTGTGTCTCTGTGTGGTTGTTCAGTGCCAGCCCAATTCACCTGAAGTGATCCTTACTGATTGAGTCACGTGTTGCAGCAGATAAGGTTGTTATTTCATTGTTCTACATGTAAATGTCCAATTTTCCCTGCACCATTTGTTAATAGGTGATCTTTTCTCCATATCTATTTTTTCTACCTTTATAGAAAATCAGATATCTATATTTGATTTGTGTCAGTGTCTTTTATCCTATTTATTTAATCACAGAAATGAAAGAACTCTGCAACAAAAACTATAGAATACTCAAGAAAGAAGTTGAAGAAAACCTCAGAAGATGGAAAGACTTCCCATGTTCTTGGATATGTAGAATTAATGTCATCAAAATGATCATACTACCAAAAGCAATATACAAACTCAATGCAATCCTCATCAAAATACCAATGACAATCTTCATAGGACTAGAAAAATTAGTCCTTAAATTCATTTGGAAGAATAAGAGACTTAGAATAGCCAAATCAACTCTGAATAAGAACAGTGAAGCAGAAGGCATCACAATATCCAATCTCAAATTATACTACAGAACTGTAGTAACAAAAACAGGATGGAATTGGCACTGTTATTTTAAAATTCCAACTATGAGCAAATTTGGGTAAGCAG
The DNA here is from genome assembly GCF_021218885.2 of Marmota monax. Taxonomy (NCBI): domain Eukaryota; kingdom Metazoa; phylum Chordata; class Mammalia; order Rodentia; family Sciuridae; genus Marmota; species Marmota monax. The sequence goes on along the minus strand of NW_026692134.1, from coordinate 1,047,825 downwards.
AGATATAGAAACCACCAGTAGAAAGGGCAGAGAGCAAAAAGGCAAAAGTGGATTCTTGCCTATAGCAGTTTGGAGTGAGTTAGAGCCAATTTCTATTCAAAAAGCAGTTTCCTCTACTCACAATATATGCTAGCAGTCAGTGGTCAGGACCTTACCATTTTCCTCAAAGTACTAATGTTTTGTAAACTTAAGGGACATTTTAATGGTGAGTTACAGAATGCTGACTCTTGAATAAAGGCACAATTAGGTTCTAGTCTTCTAGACTACACTAGGATTTACAGATTCTAGTGACAAAGGACTACTAGATAGTAGTACCTCCCAAGAGGTAATGTGATGAGAAGACACATACTAGTGGGAGTAACCTTGGGGACAGGGAAGGGTTAGCTAGTCTTACTGGGCTCTAGTGGATCAGCTAATTTGAATAGGGTATTATGTTTTAGTTGTCTGGAACTTAGTATGGAGTGATTAGTGTGACTGTGTAGTGATCTGAAGTGTGGAAACCTAATAGAGGAAATGGTCTCAGGTATAGACTTAATCAGCTGCCTAAAGAGAGGAACTGGTAAACTTCTAGGCAGAGCCTCAAGACTGGTTTAAACCAGTCTTTTTCAAAAATACTTTTTGAGTTATGATTGACATATTTAAAAAATACACATATTTAATGTATGCATGAGTTTGTAGATAAATATATATACATCTGTGAAATGATCTCCACTATCAAAGACATAAATCTATTTAAACCATAAATATATCAAACCCATAAGTGTATTAGAAGCCATTACCTTCCAAACTTTCCTCCCAAATCTTTTAATTATAGCATTTAAAGAAAAATTGTATTAGTGGTCTAAACATGGCTTAGAAGAACAAGTTGAAAAATACAGGGCTTATTCCAGTAGGTTATAGTATACACACATAAATAACTATGAAGCTTCAACATATTTTTTTTAGCAAGAGAGAGAGAGAGAATTTTTTTAAATATTTATTTATTTTTTTTTAGTTTTCGGAAGACACAACATCTTTGTTTGTATGTGTGCTGAGGATCAAACCCGAGCCGCACGCATGCCAGGCGAGGGCGCTACCGCTTGAGCCACATCCCCAGCCCCACTTCAACATATTTTATTGTTCAATTAGGGACACAGGATTCTTTGTCAGACAATTCCATGATTTGTGGGGCTGGTAAAAGAGAAGTATTAATTGAAAAAAAAAAAAAAAAAGAAAAAGAAAAAAAAACCTAACAGACTTTTCACCTGGAATTTCTGGTTTAAGGTAATTCCTTAAATACTTAAAAGTAACAGTAAAAATGTGCTAAATGGGCAAAGTTAATCTTGAATTTAACATGATTTCTAGTAAAAAAGACTGAAGTTCTAATATATGACAAAATACTGCAATATGAATGGCTGAAAGGCTCAAGAAGATGGGAATGTTGGAATGTATCTGTTATGTAAAACAACCTGATCTGTCCTTCTTTCTTCATATGGGCTGGGAAAGAGAGCCTGAAAGATCTAATGTAAGACCAAATCATTTAAGAAACATGTTGATGACAGGTCCAACAGTGCTCTTGAAAAGTTCTGTGATGATTTAACTCAAAGATGCAGGTGATGTGGATGAGGCCACAGTGCAATTCAGTTGATTGGTCTCAGTGGGAATGGAATTGTCTATAGCTAGAAGCCCAGTGGTAAATTTAACTCTCAGGGACCCAAGTGGAATAATTATATCCTCAAAACATATAGAGATTATGGGGCTTGTTTTTTTTTTTTTTTATTTTATCCTCAGTAATATAGTGTGCTTGATAATTTATTCACTGGTGTTTTAGAATTGAATTAAACTACTAAATTAATGTGATAGTTATTGACATATATGAGAAAAATATTAGATCTTGGAGGCAGAAAACTTGATTTTATCATTATGATGGAGATTTATGGTCTCTCAGTTCATTAAAAAATGAAACCAGTTTATACAGTTTCTACAACTTGACCATCTTGATTGATGGCACACCAGAATCCATTCAAGAAGAACCTAGCAACAGATATATATCTTGAATATCCTTTTATACCTTCTCAGGAGGAAGTGAAAGACCAAATATTCCAGAATCATTATGTTCTGGGTCTAAAACATTTTGGTACCTAATAATGAAGTGGAGAGCTCAGAGTAGTCAGTAAGTCCAGGGTCACCTCAGTTCCACTGCAACCTCAGACCCATTATATAGTTATTTTTCCCAGCCTAAGTTTACAGATGATATGGCTATAAGTAGTGACTATCATAATTCCCACACTATTTTCCTGATCCATAGAGATAAAATGTTGAGGTAGGAAAGGTCAAACAGAAGGCACTAGAACTGCACCTGCTTAACCTTGCCTTGCAGGAAGCAGAACAAAACAAAAATATCATATCCCTAGAGGAATTACAAAGATTAGCACCACCCTCAATGGTTTGAAATATGCAAGAGTGCTAATTCCTACCACATCCCCATTTAACATGCCTATTTGGATGGTGTAAAACCAGATGTGTCAAGAAGAATGACAGTCGATTATCACCAACATAATTAGGTAATGATTCCAATCACAGCTGCATTTCCAGATATGGTATCTCCCCTGGAGAAAATTAACACAGGCCCTGACACCTGGTATACAGCTATTGAAATAGCAATGTGTTTCCTCCTATCTCTGTCAGCAAAGAAAAGCATAAGCAGTTTGCTGTCACATGACAGATATAAGAGTATACCTATCTTGTTTTATTTTAGAGCTGTGTACCTCTCTAGTTCTCTGCCTAAAATATTCTGGACTAGGCATGCACTTTTTTTGACACTTTACAGATAGCATCACTAATGCAATTTCATTATATTCCTGATTGCATGATCATTCCACATTGAATAGGCAGGAAGTCTCCAACATTCCAAGCCTTAGTAAAACACAGGCGTATTAAAGGGTGACAGATAACCCCTCAACATTCAAGCGTCTGTAAAATTGGTGAAATATCTTAGAGTTCTATGGTCTGAATCATGTTTATTAATGCTGTCAAAAGAAAGAAAAATTGTAACATCTTACAACAGTAACTATTGATGAGCCGGCACAACATTTAGTGGGCCCTTTTTAGATTTTGAAGGCAATCTGTATGACATTTGTGCATGGTGTTCCAATCCATTTCTTGATGAATTCAAGGGACTGCTTATTATGACTTTGGCCCAGAGCAGAAAAGGGCTTCTAATATTTCTAAAATACTTTGCAAAATTATCTGCAATAGGGCCCTATGTCTCAGAAACTGTTGTAAATGAAGTACATGGGTCAGAGAGATAATATTTGTGGAGTCTTGATGAATCTTAGCGAGAGGTTTGCAGTTTCATGTCACAGGATTTGGGGGTAAAGTCAAGTTGTTTTCTATTGACAAATTTTATTTTCTACTTGAATTAGTGTATCTTGGTATTTCTGGGCCTTTTATGCCTCAGTTGAGATATAAACATTTATATGAATGTGGTAGGCTAAATAATCACCCCCAAAGACAACTACATCCTAATTCCTAAAATCTTTACATGTTTCTTTTTTCATGGAAAATAAAAAATAAAAAGGACTAGGTAGATGTGATTAAAGATCCAGAAGTGAGGAGATTATCTTGTATTATTACACTGTGGACATAATGTAATCAGACTAGAGGAAAACGGAACTGTTAATGTTGGTAAAAAGAGATGGCAGGAGCAAGAAAGACAGACAGAGAGATATTGGAAGAGAGAGATATTGGAAGATGCTCTGTGTTTGATTCTGAAGATGGAGGAAGTTACCATGAGCAAAGGAATCAAAAGGTTGCTGAAAAAGGAAAGAAAGCAACTGTCCTCATAGGCCTCTAAAAACAATGTGGCTCTTTTAACAACCTGGTTTTTTGACTCCTGACCTCCAGAACTATAAGAAAATAAATATGAATTGCTTAAGCTACTATATTTGTAGTAAATCATAACATTGTTGATAGAAAACTAATACAATGAAATACAATATTAAAATCAAAGCTCCCTTGTTCATCAGGCACTGGTTGTTATCTGATCCAAAAATAATAACTACTCATTTACAAAATACACATAATTATACCTGCCTGAATAAGATATTCAAATTAAATTTTATAATGAAAATAATATTTAGGAGACTGGGTCTCAGTAGCTCCTAAAATCTCAAAAGTGTGCTCATAAGCAGATGTACTAGATCTCCTTTGTTTTTCTTCTTCATCCAAAACTCATACCTATGGATCCTGGTAATAATGAATAGAACACTATCTGTATGTTTGACTTACACTATTCAGGGGCTTTTCTTTTTCCTATAGCCTCCTCAGGATAAATCTAAAAGACATTGAAGAAAGGAAACTGTCCTTGTAGACAGATGTTTAAGTGGTGTACTTGGTTGTTCAATTGTCTTAAAGGAAAGAAAGCCAGAGATAGAGATCAATAAAAATTCACAGACAATAGTAAGTTCTTTTACTAGGTGTTGAGTGGCTCACACACACACACACACACACACACACAAAAAAAAAACAGATTGGAAAATGCTCCAGAAATTCTTAAGAAAATATGTGTGGATGCATAAGCATGGAATGGGAAGACTTTTATGTCACATGGAAATGCCTAACGAAGAACCTTTTCTGCAAAGAAAGCACACAGAGAGTTATTCAGATGTATTAGATGAGGAGTACTGTAAATATCAGTCTCTTTCTCTAAAGTCCTAGTGCTTTTCAGTTATCTCATAATTGGAATGGAGGAGGAGATGATGATGAGCCAGAGTTCAATGACATGAATATTCTCTTATCAAAGCTAACCTTGTTATTAGCACTGTGGAGTGAAGAATGTGCCTGTGCCAGAGACCAACACTGAATACCTGATGTACTTCATTTACATGGGGGAAAACAGCTGACAACCTGGGGGAAATTTAATCACTTATTTCACCTTTGAGGGAATATGGAGGGAGAAGTTGACCCCTTAGTAATTATCTATTTCTATGGTTTTGCATGTAAAGTTGCTTCTTACTACTTAGAAGCAATTTAAAAAATAAATAAATTGTAGGCCTGGTTTCATACTCACAGAATGAACTGGTTCATTGTGTTTCATTACGCAGAAGAAACTTGCTAGGTAGAAGAAAAACTAAATTTAGTGTTTCCTTTTGAGTTCAATTGTAAGATTCATAAATATTTATTAAAAACTTGTTCATGAAGGAATTATTTATAAATTCATAAGGATAAACATTACAGAGAAAACATTCCTTGATCTCAGTACAATGAACTTTAAGACAGAAAAAAAATGTTGAAAACTAACAAACAACAACAACAAAAAAATAAGTTAAAAAAGCTTACTTATAACAACATTTCTGATTGATAAAATACAGACCTGTATGTGTATACGACAATAATAGAGCTAATTAAAAATATTAATAGTTTTAAACTAATTCAATTCAAATAAAAATCTTGGTTTCATAATTTCAAAAGTACACTGAAACTCATGTGTTAGAGTTATAGAAATTGAAAAACGTATTGCTACATATATTGCACCTTGTATTTAGGAATTAAATATCTACCATCCACCAATACACCTGTGTTTGAAGAACTGGAATAGGCACTCTAAACACAGATATTGCAAGCAATAGGTGACCCTTAAATGAATAAGTGAACAAAACAACTATGTTAGGGAATTTGGCATAGAAACTCATGTATGTCTAAAATCACTTGGAATTAAAACCATCCTTTGAAATGCTGAAGCTGCAGTCATGATGATTGTAGAATCCTAAATATAGGAATATATGTATAACCTCATTCTACATTGTTTATAAACCCAGAATTCCCAGCAGATGCATGCCTAAAAATAAAATACATCCTGGAGGTTGGAGTTGTAGCTCAGTGGTGGAGTGCTTGCCTACAACATGTGAAGCACTGGGTTTGATCCTCAGCACCACATAAAAATAAATAAAATAAAGGTATTATGTCTAAAACTAAAAAATTTTTAAAAAGAGAAAAAAAAAAAAAACACAGCCCAGGGTACACAGGATGCCCTCTGAAAAAGTATCAAAATCTGCTAAAGATAAAAACATAAATAGAGCACTCTTCACGATAGAGATTCAGCATGCTTAATGAAACAAAGGCTTATACTAAAAAAATTAGAAAACATTTAAAATTAGTGTTAAAATGAAAGAAACCATGGAGAGAATTATAAAATCAAAGACATGCAGGACCCCTAAAATGCATGATATAAATTCAAAGATGTATACATTTATTTTTCCAATGTCAATTCTCTGCTACACATCTACAATTAGAAGAAATTTCAGTCATAATCCTACACTTTTAAATATAGTCCTAAAATATAAATGGATAACTAACAGACCACAAATGCCTAAGGAAAAAAAAAATCATAAAAATATGCAGGAATGAGCTAGGCAAAATGGCACACAGCTGTAATCTGCTCAGGTTGCTGAGGTAGGAGGATAGCAAGTTCAAAGCCAGTCTCAAGCAACATATCAAGGCCCTAAACAGCTCAGTGAGACCCTGTCTCTCATAAAATACAAGAAAGGACTAGCGATGGAGATCAGTGGTTAAGTGCCCCTGGGTTCAATTCCTGGTACCAAAAAAAAAAAAAAGCAAAAATGAAATATACTTGTTAAATATCAAAACTGATAATAACATATAAACTAAAGAAGTTTTATAAAATAAGGGTAACAAAAAGAAATCAGAACAAGGACAAAAAAAAAGAATCCAGAAATGATCCTATTCATAAAGAGAAATTCGTTACATGACAACAATGACATTAAAAAATCAAATAAGAAGTAAGCCAAGATGGCGGGACAGAGGGAGGCAGCATTCTGTATTTCTCAGTGGCCTGAGACTCAAGTAGTGAGAATACTGCTTATGTGTGGGCAACAGAGGACACCCCCACAGCTGGTCCTGTGCAGGAAGGACAGCCTTGTGTCCATGCAGGGCTCTAGGCCCCAGTGTCAGGGAAGGACTCCCAAATATTTTCACAAAAAGGACTCCCAAATACCCGAGTGGGTCAACATCAGCACAGAAATTTTGACCACCCACCCAGACAGAAATCCCAGGCGCAGGAATTCCAGCTGCCATTTCCATGTGGACCCCCATCTACCAACATGGGGCTTTCCCAGTGGCTTCCATCTTGGAACTCTGCAGCAACTGAGATAGTCCCCTATGTGAGGTAGCCTGCTTGCACCATGGGACATCGCACAGGATTTGAGATGAGAGCCACAACACTGCACACCACAGAGCACACCTCTGAACACACAGCCCAATGCCATTACCTGACCCAACACCCCATTGCTGAAAGCAGCTTCCTCCATCTTGGGTCACCTTCATAACTATCTTTAGTCGGGGCAACTCCCAATTTGGAACTCTGGTTGACCAGGTACCCATAATTGCTCTCTCTCTCTCCTCTCCCCAGCAGCCGCTAACCTGGCACAGTGACTGCCCAATACAAAAGAGCTCTCTGCAACAGGTGCACAGCCACCAAGGAGCAACATGCAAGACCTCCAGAGAGAAAGATCCCATATTAGGAAGTAGAAAGGGAGAGGGTCAGTGAGAGACACTTTAGAGACTAACATAGAAACCAGGAAATGTGAGGTCTACATGCGAGATATGGATAAAAGACCAGACACCCACATCATATCAGCAGGCCCTGAAGGAGATCTTGAGGTACAATCTCCCTTTGGTGACCAGCGGGAACTACACTCCACTTCAGGTGCCCTGTACCCAAGAGTAATTCTCTCACCCTGGTCACATTCACCATACTGAGGGCAGAGATAGTAGCTAACAACAGACAGGAACACCTATTGGATGAGAAGGGAAGCAGGAAATATACTGATCTCCAAACCAAACATTTTTTTTTTGTTTCTTCCTTTGAGTGTTTTTTTCTTCTACTTCCTCTGTATTCTCCTACCCTCACAACCCCAACATGTGAAACCACGTACTTTCTATGGATTAGGGTACTGAGAACGTGGATGTCTGAATAGGATACTACAGTGGAGTTGTATATTCTTTTTTTCCCAACCTGTTTTTACTATTTTAACATTTTTATTTTTCTTAATATATATGTGTGTTTGTTTTCTGTACTCTACTGTCTTCCCCCTTACTTGTCTACTTAAAAATACTTCCACTCTCTTCTTTTCCTACTAACCTTCTTCTTTAGATTTCTCTTTCACACTTCCTAAGATCTAAAAACTCTATTTCCTCACCTCCTACATCCTTAGCACATCATCCTACACCTCACCTCCAGTTCTTTGTCTACCATCACAAATTGTAAATCCTTTTGCAAACCTACTGATTATATTGTAGATAATAATTGAATTAATCTTTTCTAAGCATTGTGGCCAAACTGTAAATGCCTTAATAGCAACCATTTGATTTAAGAATGTATATTGTTTATATTGGATTCTGATAACATTGTCTTTCCTCTCAAAGGAGAAGTATTGGAACACTACAGGGGCACTATAAGTCTATAAAGTAAAAATGGTAACACCTTAGTTTCACAAAGCCAGAAGGGAAGCCACATGATCAACAAGGGAGATAGAGGTTCTAAAAAAACCCCAAACATACAGAAATCCTGAAAAGAAAGAAACAATAAAGAAAATTAAAAATTCAATTGAAAGCATCACCAACAGAGTCAACCACTTGGAAGATAGGACATCAGACAACGAACACAAGATATATATTCTTGAAAAGAATGCAGATGACATAGTGAAGATGGTAAGAAACCATGAGCAGAATATTCAAGAAATATGAAATAGCATAAAAAGACCAAATTTAAGAGTTATTGGGAGAGAGGAATGCATAGAGTTCCAAACCAAAGAAATGAAAAATCTGTTCAATGAAATAATATCAGAAAATTTTCCAAACATGAATAATGAAATGGAAAGCTAAATACAAGAGATTTACAGGATGTCATATGTACAAAATCACAACAGATCCACACCAAGTAACATTATAATGAAAATGCTTAGCATACAGATCAAGGAGAGAATTTTAAAAGCCAAGAGAGAAAGGTATAAGATTATATATAGGGGGAAACCAATTAGGTTATGTGCAGATTTTTCAACCCAGACCCTGAATGCTAGGAGATCCTAGGACAACATATACCAAAAAAGAAAAGATGCCAGCCAAGAATCTCATATCCACCAAAATTAAGGTTGTGATTTGATGATGAAATAAAAACCTTCTGTCAGGGACTAGAAGGAAATTCTCCTTCAAAGATTAGCCTGACAGCCCCCTGGGAGACATCCTGCCTGGGAGGCATCCTGCAGCTACCTATCTCCCTGGAACATCCTGTGGTTATCAGGATCATCAGACATCTTGCACCTGGCAGTTTTACCACCCACATCCAGCAGTTGTTGATTAGAGAGCTTCCCCATCCCCAGCATATAAATACCCCTGTGTGAACAATAAAAGTTTGCAGCTTGATCAGACACCTGTCTTGCTGTCACCTTTCCTGTCTCTTGTCCCTTCATTCCTCCCCATCTAGGTTCGCTGCCCACATTGAGACAGGACAACCTTCCATGATAAACAAAATTTAAAAGACTTTACAGGTAGAAAAGCTTGACAAAATATTCCTTGAAGAGGAAATGAAAAACAACAATGAAAATCAACAGAGGGAGGTATTACACTAAAGGAAAAACTAATCAAAAGAGAAAATAAGTCAAATTAAATAACAAAAATGCCTGGGAATACAAATAATACAATAGGCTAGCAGATTGGATCAAACAAACAAGCAAACAAACAAACAAAAAAGATCCAACAATATGCTGCCTCAGAGAGACTTATCTTATAGGAAGATATAAACAGACCTACTGTGAAAGGTTGGGAAAAATCTACCACTCAGATGGACTGCAGAAGCAAGCAGGTGTTTCCATCCTCACATCAAATAAAGTAGACTTCAAGCTAAAGCTAATCAAAAGGGATAAAGAAGGACATTTCACATGGTTCAAGGGAACCACACACCAACAACACATAACAATAATAAATATATATTTTCCAAACAATGGAGCATCTATGTTACTCAAACAAACTCTGCTCAAGTTTAGTAGTCAAACAGACCACAAGAAAATAATTCTGGGTAACTTCAACACACTTTTTTCACCAATGGATAAATCTTCAAAACAAAAGCTGAACAAAGAAGCTATAGAACTCAATAATACAATCAATAATTTAGACTTAACTGACATATAGAGAGTATCTCATCCTTAAAAAAAGTGAATACACATTTTTTTCTCAGCAGCACATAGATTCTTCTCTAAAATAGACCATATATTATGCCACAAAGCAACTTTTAGTAAATATAAAAACGTTGAGATACTACCCTGAATTCTATCAGATCAAAGGGAATAAAATAAAAAAACAAAAGCTACTCCAATATCTGGAGGCTAAATAATATGCTACTGAATGAACAATGGGTTGCAAAAGACATGAAGGAGGAGATTTAAAAATTCTTAGACATAAATGAGAACACTGATACAACACATAAAAATCTCTGGGACACTATGGAGGCAGTAATAAGAGGAAAGTTCATTTCTTCAAAGAAGAAAAAGTCAACAAATAAATGACCTAACATTACATCTCAAAGTCCTAGAAAATAAAGAACAAATCAACACCAAATGCAGTTGAAGACAAGAGATAATGAAAATCAGAACTGAAATTAAATAATTAAATAAATTGTAAGAAAAGGAAAAGTTGAAAAAAAGCAACAAAAAAGCAATAAAACAAAAAGGTGTTTTTTTGAAAAAATAAAGAAAATTGACAAACCTGTAGCCATGCTAATGAAGAAAATGAGAGAGAAATTTATATTATTAACATATGTGATGAAAAAGGAAATATCACAACAGACACTACAGAAATACAGAAGATAATTAGAGATTGTTTTGAAAACTTGTAGTCCAATAAAATATAAAATATTGAAGTGCTGACAAATTTCTAGAGTCATATGATTTGCCCCAGTTGAATCAGAATGATATATACAATTCAAACAGATCAATTTCAAGCAATAAAATAGATGAGACAATCAGAAGCCTACCAACCAAAAAAAGCCCAGGACCAGATGGCACACAGATGAGTTCTATAAGACTTTTAAACAAGAAGTAATACAGACAGGGATGCCCTCTTTCACCACTTCTATTTAACATAGTTATTGAAACACTGGCCAGAGCAATTAGATGAAAGAATTAGAGGGTTATGTATAGGAAAAGAGGAACTTAAATTAGCACTGTTTTGCTGACAATATGATTCCATATCTAGAATAAAAAGCTCCACGAGAAAACTTCTAGAACTATTAAATGAATTCAGCAAAGTAGCAGGATATAAAATCAGCACCTATAAATCAAAGGAATTTTTGTATATCAGTGACAAATCCTCTGAAATGGAAATGGGGAAAAATACCCCATTTACAATAGTCTCAAAAAAAAAAAAAAAAAAAAAAACCAAAAACTTGGAATCAACGGAAAGAGGTGAAAGTCCTCTACAACAAAAACTACAGAACACTAAAGAAAGAAATAAAAGAAGATCTTAGAAGGTGAAAAGATCTACCTTATTCTTGAATAGGGAGAATTTATATTGTCAAAATGATCATACTACCAAAAGCACCATAAAAATTTAATGCAATCTTAATCAAAATCCCAATGACATTCCTCATAGAATTAGAAAAAAAGTCATGAAATTCATCTGGAAAAATAAAAGACCCAGAATAACTAAAGTAAGCCTTAACAAGAAGAGTGAAGCAGGTGGTATCACTATACAAGATCTTAAACTACAGTGCACAGCAATAGTAAAAAAAAAAAAAAAGAAGGCATGGTATTGACACCAGAATAGGCTGGTAGACCAAAGGTACAAAATAGAGGACATAGAAGGCACAGAGACTAACCCATATAATTGCAGTTATCTTATATTAGACCAAGTTGCCAAAAACATACATTGAAGAAAAGATAGCCTCTTCAACAAATGGTGCTGAGAAAAATTGAAATCCATATACCAAAAAATTAAATTAAACCCCTATCTCTCACCTTGCACAAAATTTAACTCAAAGTGGATCATTGATGTAGGAATTAAACCAGAGACACTGTGCCTAATAGAGGAAAAAGTAGGCCCAAATCTCCATCATGTCAGATTAGGCCCCAACTTCCTTAATAAGTCTCATATAGTGCAAGAATCAAAATCTGGAATCAACAAATGGGATGATTCAAATTTAAAAGCTTGTTTTCAGCAAAATAAACAAGAAGTGAAGTGAATAGGGAGTATAAATTTGGGGAGCAAATTTTTCCACATCAGCTAGAGTACTAATCTCTAGGACATATAAAGAACTCATAAAGAACTCAAAAATCTAATCACCAAAATAAATAACCCAATCAATAAATGGGCCAAGGAACTGAACAGACTCTTCTCAGAATATTATATATACACTCAAACAACAAAAATATAAAAAATGTACAATATCTCTAGTAATTAGAGGAATGAAAACCAAAATTACTCTAAGATTTCATCTCACTCCAGTCAGAATGGCAGCTATTAAGAATACAAACAACAATAAGTGTCAGCAAGCATGTGGGGAAAAAGGCACACCCATATATTGCTGGTGGGACTGCAAATTGGTCCAGTCAGTGTGGAAAGCAGTATCGACCTTCCTTGGAAAACTTGGAATAGAACCACCATTTGTCCCAGCTATCCTGCTCCTTGATCTATACCCAAAGGACTGAAAAACAGCATACTACAGGGACACAGCCATATCAATATTTATAGCAACACAATTTACAATAGCTAAACTGAGGTACAAACCTGGATGCCCTTCAATAGATGAATGTATAAATAAAATGTGATATATACACACAATGGAGTATTATTAAGTATTAAAAGAGAATAAAATCATAGCATTTACAGGTAAATTGATGGAGTTAGAGAATATAATGCTAAGTGAAGTTAGCCAATCCCAAAATACCAAATGTAGAATGCTTTCTCTTACATAAGGATGCTGATTCATGATGGAGTTGGGGGCTGAGGAGCATGGTAGTATTAGAGGAACTCTAGATAGGGCAAAGGGGATGGAGGGGAAGGGAGGGTGCATGGGGTTAGAAAAGATGGTGGAATGAGATAGACATCATTACCCCCAAGTACATGTGTGAAGACACACTGTATGTTGTGTACCACTAGAGGTATAAAAAATTGGGTTCTATATGTATAATATGAAATATAATTTATTCTGCTATTATATGCAAAAAATTAGAATAAAAATAAATAAATAATTTTTTAAAAAAATCAAATAAGAAAAGGAAAACAAAACCAACGTTTACTCAAATTTTATTTTAAGAAATTTGAAGTACTTCTTCAAAAGACAGTAAAGATACACATCAATTGCATTAAGAATGTGAATGTGAAAAGTTAATATATTTAAGTTGTAGGAGAAAATACATAGATATTATAAAGACCTCAATTTGTGTTAGTTGATACAACATACATTAATGCATACTCCTTATTTAAAGAGCTTGTGTTATTTAACTACAAATAACTATTTAAAAAGAGAGAAAGCAATCATGAAATTCATATGGAAAAATAAAAGACCCAGAATAGCAAAAACAATGCTAAGCAAGAAGTGTGAATCAGGCGGTATAGCGATACCAGACTTCAAACTATACTACAGAGCAATAGTAACAAAAACAGCATGGTACTGGTACCAAAACAGGCGTGTGGACCAATGGTACAGAATAGAGGACACAGAAACCAATCCACAAAACTACAACTATCTTATATTTGATAAAGGGGCTAAAAGCATGCAATGGAGGAAGGATAGCATCTTCAACAAATGGTGCTGGGAAAACTGGAAATCCATATGCAACAAAATGAAACTGAATCCCTTTCTCTCGCCATGCACAAAAGTTAATTCAAAATGGATCAAGGAACTTGATATCAAATCAGAGACGCGCCGTCTGATAGAAGAAAAAGTTGGCTACGATCTACAGTCGGTGGGGTCGGGCTCCAAATTCCTCAATAGGACACCCATAGCACAAAAGTTAATAACTAGAATCAACAAATGGGACTTACTCAAACTAAGAAGTTTTTTCTCAGCAAAAGAAACAATAAGAGAGGTAAATAGGGAGCCTACATCCTGGGAACAAATCTTTACTCCTCACACTTCAGATAGAGCCCTAATATCCAGAGTATACAAAGAACTCAAAAAATTAGACAATAAGAGAACAAACAACCCAATCAACAAATGGGCCAAGGACCTGAACAGACACTTCACAGAGGAGGACATACAGTCAATCAACAAGTACATGAAAAAATGCTCAACATCTCTAGCTGTCAGAGAAATGCAAATCAAAACCACCCTAAGATACCATCTCACTCCAGTAAGATTGGCAGCCATTATGAAGTCAAACAACAACAAGTGCTGGCGAGGATGTGGGGAAAAGGGTACACTTGTACATTGCTGGTGGGACTGCAGATTGGTGCAGCCAATTTGGAAAGCAGTATGGAGATTTCTTGGAAAGCTGGGAATGGAGCCACCATTTGACCCAGCTATTCCCCTTCTTGGTCTATTCCCTAAAGACCTAAAAAGAGCATGCTACAGGGACACTGCTACATCGATGTTCATAGCAGCACAGTTCACAATAGCAAGACTGTGGAACCAACCTAGATGCCCTTCAATAGACGAATGGATAAAAAAAATGTGGCATTTATACACAATGGAGTATTACTCTGCATTAAAAAATGACAAAATCATAGAATTTACAGGGAAATGGATGGCATTAGAGCAGATTATGCTAAGTGAAGCTAGCCAATCCCTAAAAAACAAATGCCAAATGTCTTCTTTGATATAAGGAAAGTAACTAAGAACAGAGTAGGGACGAAGAACAGGAGAAGAAGATTAACATTTAACAGGGATGAGAGGTGGGAGGGAAAGGGAGAGAGAAGGTAAATTGCATGGTAATGGAAGGAGACCCTCAGGGTTATACAGTGGAGGGGGTAGAGAGAGAGGAGGGGAGGGGAGGGGAGAGGTGGGGAGGGGGGAGGGTGGATGATGGGAAAGGCAGCGGAGCACAACAGACACTAGTATGGCAATTTGTAAATCAATGGATGTGTAACTGATGTGAATCTGCAATCTGTGTATGGGGTGAAGGTGGGAGTTCATAACCCACTAGAATCAAAGTGTGGAATATGATATGTCAAGAAATTTGTAATGTTTTGAACAACCCACAATAAAAAATTAAAAAAAAAAAATGCATACAAATACAAATAAAAAAAAAGACCAGCCTATCCGTCAGAACACATTTTAAGTTTATATAACTCATGAAGACCTTAGTATTTATAATGTTTTAGGAGAACTGCACCTCAACGTGAAAAACAACCAAGATCACTGTAAATATAATATTTCCAAAAAGAGACTCTAAATATCCTATAACAAATTTGAATTATAAAATGTTTCAATATAGTAGAAATCAATAAAATTCAAATTAGTGAATTGGTGGTAGAATTATTACAGGGATAGAAAAAGGGAAAGGATTTTATAAATGTGCACAAAGAAATTGTGGTAGTAATGAACATGCTTTTTTATCTTTTTTTTTTTTGTTATGACAATTGTATAGGTGTAGACACCTAACAAGGCTCACACTTAATTTGTTTTCGGGAGGCATTTCCAATGCACTTTATTTCTGCCCAGTATTCATTACAGGCAGTGGAGCTCATGCACATTTGAGACCCAACCTAGGATGACTTTATGTTTCTCTATATGATCAATTTTGTACTGGCTAGAACCATCTGGTCAGGAACAAATTCTTGTTCCTGGTATTGTAGTATCTTGTCTCCAGTTCTGCTTGTCCAAGAGAATGGTTCCAGTCTCAGCTTCTGGTGATGGCTCATAATGAATAGCATCAAGTGGCACATAAGAGATAGAGAGAATTCATATGGCAAAAAAGGACACAAGACCAAAGAGTACATTTTAAACAAATACAGTTTATTGTACTTGCATTATACTTCTACTATACTATTATACTACTACATTTTAAAATATTTTTATCTCAAAAAGGCACCAAGCTGGGGCTGGGGATGTGGTTCAAGTAGTAGTGAGCTCGCCTAGCATGCATGAGGCACTGGGTTAGATTCTCAGCACCACATAAAAATAAAAAAAAAAAAAATAAAGATTAAAAAGGCACCAAGCTACATGGGGAAATGTGTACCCATTATTCATATACAGATGATATCGATAATATAAAACATTTTGTAGAAAATAAAAAAAAAACAAAGACATTAACTTATTTTAGTTAGCATATACTATAAAATTGATATGAAAAAAATATAATATAATCACATTTCAGGTACATAATCCTGCTGAAAGCAAAGTCAAGCAATGTCATGTGCCTGGACACATGGTCCTTGATGATGTGATAATCATTCAAATTATCACTGGAACAGGGTCATGTAGAGCACCTAATCACATCAGTAGACTGTTGTAGAAAGATTTTCAAATACAGTATTCCCACAAGTGTTTGCTCTGGCAAACTCAGAAATGGAGGACAGAATAATAGCATTGGCTGTATGTAACAATGCATAAATAGGCATATATTAATCATTTACAGTTTCCTTCACTTCTGGTTTACAGATAAGCTATGTAACTTCTTCACATTTAAAAACAACATTGCATTTGACTTCACACTAAAATACAACATGTCAATAACTACTTGTATCTACATACCCTCTCCATATAATGAGCTGTTTCCCATTATCTTTCTCTTAAGATTAATTGCCCATAGAAGACTCCAACAACAATCCCTCAGAGATGATTAATTTTATGGAAAAATCACAGAACAAAAGCAAATTCTTCGTAATATAATTTGGCTCTGCAGTATTAATACCTAAAATACAGTGGTTTAAACATACTACAAATATATTTGTTTTACAGATACTGCATCCAGTATTGATATGGGAATATCAACCCACAAAAATCACAGGTATCTGGATTTCTTTTTTCGTATTTCTACTAAAACATTCCCAATTAGGACCTTTGTGTTAATTATCAAAACTAGAAAACATTCCCTTCATTTAATGCTAGAGGACATGTGTTAGCTTAACAAAATTTCCTGGAAACTAGTAAACTCCACTAAAGTTCTTATTTGGTGAGTTGAAAATTTGACTCTTGTTATTTTAACCATTAAGAGAGCATGGATGAAGAATCAGTAAGTGGGAATCAGATAGTGAAATAATATTGATCTGAAAAAAAGTCAGCAGTTTCTACTAAAAATAATATTTTAATACAAAAAGTGAGCAGTCCATCACATTTCTTCAATTGTAGCAGGTATTAACTACAAAGATGTTGCGGGTCTATGCTAATATTTTAAAAGAGAACTATCTGAGAAAATTTTAGTTTACTTCTGTATAGTATAGTATGGTAACAACCAGCCACAGTTAACATTTGTGCACTTGCTACATGATTAGAGTGATTGTTGTTGTTTGAACCTCAAAAATCTCATATATTATTGTAGGAATTGTCAGAGGTGAAGTGAGCACATCACAAGAGTTTTAACCTAATCCATATGCTGGATTAATAATTTCAAAGGATTACTGAATGTTAACTGTAGGCAGGTAGGGCGTGACTGGAAGATGTAGGTCACTGGAGATGTACCCTTTGGATTATACAACAGCATCTTTGTTGTCTCTCTTTGTTTCCTGGTTGCCATGAGCTCAGTAGTGATGCTCTGCCATGCCCTTCTGCTATGTTCTCCCCATCACCTAAGGCTCAGAGCAATGGAGTTGCCCACCATGGAATGAACCTGTGAAATCATGAGATAAAATAAATTGTTCCTTCTATAAATTATTCTTGTCAGATATTTTGGCTACAGTGACAAAAATTGAACAAAACGTTTTAGTTCAATTGAATTTAAAAAAAGAGCCACATGTAAACAGTGGCTATCCTATTAAACTGTATAAGTCTACATTTTCTCTGTACAGCAACTCAAATATAAGTCATTCTCTGCCCATAAGGTAAACATCTTCAAACCACTTTACCAAAACAAATAAAGAAGTTTTAATATCATTAAGATATTTTCAAGCCAAAAATTCATCTTATACCTTATTAATTGGCATTTTGTTATGCTTTCCTGAGATGGAAACAATTGATGGCCCATTTTCTCAGTAAATTTTAGGCAAGGTAAATAATATAATAAAAGAGTCATTTGGCTGTGAGGTTTTGTTTTTGTTGTTCATTTTTGTTCTTAGGAAGAGCTTTGACCCAGGTTTGTAGAGAGTAAGAGCATCTCCCCAAACACCCTTACACTTTCTCCTATCCACTATAAAATTCTTATAGAAATCTGCTGCAGAGGTGACCTGTAAAGCTATAACTTTTCAAAATGAGCCTTTAGAGTCTTGCGCAGGATCTGGAGCCCAAAATGAAAGATTATTGATGTTTTCAGCAGAAAAACTGTCAATTAGACGTACAGTTTGCCATAACAGCTCCAAGGTATAATCTGAACTCTTCTGTGAATTTACTGGATCTTCTTTGCAGTCATAGGGCCAAGCACACAACTCTCCATTTCCTTTAGGAGATCCAGATGCTCACCTAATTTGGATGTGTGCCAGAGACTGGATTATGAGCTTGATGCATCTTAGCCTTATAGCGTTTTGGAATTTTGAACTAAATACTTATTTTTAAGAGTATGTTTATTTTTACTGACTACACAGTGATACAAATTCACCGTGTACAATTTAGAATGTATTAAAATCTGAGCAGAATTATATTTCATTGTACTTGAAAAGCAGAATGTAAATCACAGTGATTTTTTTTTCCTCAGTTGTGAAAACTGCTATTTTCATTGTTTGTTTGTTTGTTTTTTCTTAACATATAGGTTTAAAAAGTTTTTCTTTCCCCTGTCGCTGCTCCTTCATTTTTCATTCACACTTCTCAATCCACAGCCATCCAGCTCCCTTCCTGTCAATCCAGCCTTGCTTTTGTTGCCAAGGTCACCATTTTTTTTTGTCACTAATTTAAATGAACACTATTTGGTCATTATCTTACTTGAATTATCTGCAATAGTTCAGATTCTTGCCCTGACAACTAGTGAAGCTAACCAAAGCCACTGTGCTTCCAAATTATTGTTTAAGCTTTTGATTTTTAATCCAGTCTTCTTGTGCCAAGAAAGATTTATGACTCAGTTCATTCTGTCTTACTTGCTTGTTTACCTCAAAAAAAAAATCCCCAAAAGAACAAGTATATATGTATTTGATTCCTCTGAAGAAACCATCTGTAACATGAATGTTTCCCTATTATCTCTTCCATGGTTATTCTGTCTCATAGAATACATCACTCTGGAAGCACTCAGAAATTCCAGTTTCCAGAACAGTGGTTACCACTGGATTAAGCACCCATCAGGAACACCATGAACTGGGGATATTTAAAGCAATGATGAAGATGTAATAAATTTTAGGTCTTAAAGCCTAGAGAAGGCGAGGCCAATTATTGCACATTGGAGGTAGCTTTGTAAAAACTAAAGGCAGCACAAACAATAAACCAAAAACAAAAGAGCAAAAATAGGTTCTTTCTTAGTTTGAGCATTACAATTTAGTTAGCTACTAGTCTATGCGCTATGTAAGTAGTAAACTATTTTTTCTGTCTTTTTCCTCTTTCCTAGTTTAATAATTTCATATAAACGAATTCCATCTCTCTCCTTTAGCTATATTTCTGCATACCAGTTGGAAATCCTGTGCTAAGATCACAACAATCATAGAGGTCAAATTCTTTTTGGATCTCTTTTCCATTTATATGATTTTTTCTTCCCCTTTCTGAAAATGTCATATGAAGCACTTCAGCTGTCCCAATCTGCTCACTTTGGTCAGCACTGAAATCACCAGGAATTTCTCATTGATTTCTGCAGACTAAAGTCTAAAAAATTGTATTTCTAATAACTTTTTGATGCTCTTAACCTAATGACCACAGTTTAAAAGCCACTCTTCACACCATTATTTTTCATATTCCTCCTTTTATAAAGTCTCTCAACTTTTTAAAATATATATACTTTTTTTTAGTTGTAGATAGACACAACACCTCTATGTTTTTCATTTATTTATTTTTATGTGTCGCTGAGGATCAAACCCAGTGCTTCACAGGTGCTAGGCAAGTGCTTTACCACTGAGCCACAATCCCAGCCCCTCCCTAAACTTTTTTTTTAAAAATTAATTAATTTTAGTTGTAGTTGGACACAATACCTTTGTTTTATTCATTTTTACGTAGTGCTGAGGATACAACCCAGGGCCTCACACATGCTAGGCAAGTGCTCTACTGCTGAGCTATAACTGCAGCCCCTCCATGAACTTTTGATAGCTATATATTTACTATTTTTTTAAATAATGATCCTTTGAAATCAAGTGTTTGAATACTTTGAATTTTATTCATAGTATATAGGGAAATGAAATGAACTTTATCATTTTTGTCTTTGTCTTTCCATTTTGGTTTCCCAATAGTGATCATTACATGAGTGGATAAACAAAGCAAAATTCTACTAAAATGAATAGAATTAAATGAAACATCTTAAATGTGATCTTAACTATTTCAAGATGTTTAATATTTTATGAGAAACCATTATTCTCTCAGGATATCTTTGTTAATGTTTGACTGTTTCCACTACTTGTGATTGTAAAAAATTTCAACAAACATATTGTGCACTTCAGTGAACATATTACATTATTTCCAAAGGATGAACTGAAAAGAGAGAAATGACTTGAACAAAAGGCATGAGCATCTTAAACACTATTGTGTTACTGTGTAAAATACTATGTGAAAAATTATATCACTTTGTACTTCCATTATCAGTTTCTGCAATGCCTTTTAAATAATAGCTAGAATACTAAAGAAGTATATAGTACTTTTATATTTAAGCAATAAATACATTTAAATAAAGTTTCAAATTCTGATTAGCTTTATTCAGAATAATTTTATTTTGAAAGTATTTTTTCTTCATTAATTTTTGTGAGAAAAAAATGTGTAATTACTTGTTTTTATTTTATTATTTTATTTTTTATGTATATCCTTTGTGTATTTTAGTACATTTTACCTTTAAAACAAATTTGTACAATATGTCAATGTATATCTGAGTAGTTGAACAGTGGTTTAAAAAAAAACAAAAAAGCTAGGTATATACCTAAGCCTTAAGACTTAGTTTCATGCCATTATCATCTGACTACTGGGAAATAAAAGACCTGAATTACAATAACCTATCTCAGAAAAATTTTCCAATTCAAATTAGAAGGGCTTCAATTTACAAGTCTCTTTTGAAAGTGCAATATTAATGCAATTCACATCAGAACATCCAGTTATTATAATTAACAACCCGCAATTTTGCTGTATGGTAGAACTTTCTAGTGGACTTTCAATTCCTTCAGCCTTCTGATTGCAGACTTGACTGTGAAAGGAGAAGTGGTGTCATAGGTCCAGGCACCACCAGCCACTGTTTTCATGCAGGAACCACAGTGCCAGATCCCCACAGCCCATCTCTTCATCTTGATTTTGTCACAGAAGGAACAAGTGTACTTGGCATGTTGGCTAATTTCAATTTTCTTCACCATTTTCCAGAGGGAGGCACAGTAGTGGGTCCCATATTTCCGACGATTCCGACTCTCTTAGTGCTTCTAGCCATGTCGCTGCAACTTAGGCCTGAGACCAGAGAGGCTAATTACTTGTTTTTAATAATATACTTTCCTTTTTAACAGTAATTTTTAAAAAGTTATCTTTCAGGTTGGGGTGTAGCTCAGTGGTAGAATTCTTGCCTAGCATGTGTGAGGCACTGGGTTCGATTCTCAGCACCACATACAAATAAAACAGGTATATTGACAACTAAAATATATATATATATATATATATATATATATATATATATATATATATATATTTAAAAAATAAAATTCTCTTCCTCTTTCTCTGTGTATGCAAACACAAACACACACACACACACACACACCTCAGTGTGTATCCCTATTTCTCTCTGTAGATAAACATACTCACTGGTGTGTGTGTGTGTGTATTGTGTACCTCTATTTCTCTCTGTAGATACACATACATATATATGTGTGTGTGTATGTGTTTTTATATATATTTCCAAAGGATGAACTGCAAAGAGAGAAATGACTTGATCAACATTATATTTATATATATATATATATATATATATATATATATATATATATATATATACATGTACATCTCTTTCTCAATTTATTTCCTTAAATATATTTAGAGATAGAGAGAGAAAGGGTTTTGGGGAGAATTACTTCCTATTCTTCAAATTTAAATTTTACTGACAGACCTCTGTATGAGCAATACTCATTGCCTATTGTGCAATCTATTTACTTATGGTTAGGCAAGTAGAAAATTTACCAGTTTGACCAATTTACAAGAGGGAAATACACAGTGTGAATTTGCTCCTTCTTCATTCATCTTTATAATCTGTCTTCCTGAATAAATCTTTATCCTGGGTTGATCTTTTGTCCATTAGACAATGTTAACAGCAAGCTCTGCTACAACAAATGGCCTTCTATAACTTCTTCTGACAAAGTGAGTTTGTTAAATTCAACAACAGATATTTGTATTTAAAAATTTCTCCTGAAACTCGAATGAAACTAAACTTCTGATTAGCTTTCTCAGAAGAAGCTGAAGTAATTTTAAGGTTTGGTAACTATTTTATTATTTAATTTAATTTAATTTAATTATATTTCTAAGATCTCCTGTTATGAAGAAAATTACATTGCTCAAAGACAGGAGGAAAAAAGCATGACATTTTCTCTTACAAAAATAAATAATAATTGTCAAGTAACAAAACCAAGTCAAAATACATAGTGCAATCTGGTGCTCTACAGATCTGAATCCAAAATGCTTGCAACTGCAAACTAATCCTTTGCTTTTTTTGTGATTTTCTAAGAGTCAATATTTAATGGACGACAAAGACTAAAACTTTGATTTATTTGTTTAATGTGTGGAATTTAAGAAGGAATAAAATAGTATTGAGAATATTTTTTGATAATCACACTGCTTATTAGTTTAAATGAATTTATTGTTAATGGATATTTTGATACAGTATACATTTCCCAGAAGAATTCCAGTTGACCTTAAAAAAGTATTAATTAACACAAGATAGAGAATATTTAACTGTAATAATTGTGAGTGATGGAAAATTTGCATTCTCAACTATAAAGCCTGTCAAAGAGAGGTCTCACAAATGTATGTGATATGATTCCATTCTTTGAACTAATATTTGAATAAATTCATTGTTTCTAATTCTCAGACAGAGTGACATATCAATAAGAAACTGTGAAAATAAAGTCTTCTTATCACATGAGGGTTAGATATATTTATTAAAAATAAATAGCAATATGTAAATATTGATAATGTGTTAAGAAGTGATGATGTGCATTTTCCATTACAATTTTGAGGCAATTTATGTCCATCATCATTAATATCAAGGATTATCTGAACTACTGATACTCTAATATTACTTGCATGTGTATATATATATTTGTTCATATAAAAGAGAATATTATTACCTATAGCTCTAGATATGTAATAGGAGATTTAAGAATATCTAGCCAGTGGGAATTGGTACTGCAATTAATGTGATGATGTTAATTACTTAAAATGAAGATATGTGAATAAATATGCACTGTTTTAAGAAGATCACATTAGATTTAGAAGACATTAGAGATAGATAAGTGAGGACTAAAGATAATGATAAAGAGCTATCCCAATAAAATAAGGGAAGAAAATAACTTGTAGACATACCAAAACACACAAAATGTTAGAAAATAATATCAAATTTAATTAATATATAAAATATAATTTTTTAGGATAAACTCAATTTTAAAATACACTTTCCTTTGTTCATGGTTTTCTGTTATGATTATATCTTGATTATTGTTCATATATGAAAACATTGCCAAGCAGCTGTTCTTTAATTTGAAGTTCATGACTCTGGGGCTTAATATATTAACTGTAAGATCTAACTATTAAACGTACTTGCACCTGTGAAAGCTAGAAAATTACAGTCAAACTTATCTAGTTTATATGTGAAAAAGACAGAATTTATGCAAAGGGGAAAATATACCTGAACATGCTTTATAACTAAAAAATAAGTAGAGTGTATTTAAAATAGAATTGTGAAAACTGGTTTAGAGAATTATAAGGCAAAACTCTAATCCAAGTCATAAAAAAAATTATGTGGTGCCTCTTAATGCAGTTTATGATTTCTACAAATTAATTTACATTTTGTATGAAATTAAAATATAAAAATTACTGTAATTAAATAATCATTTATGCAAAATCATTTAGGAATTGGATATGGCAAATAAAAAGTGAAAGCTAAGAAAATGATGTGTGTAATCTACAATATTAATTGACTTGGAAAATGCTACTTAACTTTATCAACAGAGTAAATTAAAACTTTGATTAGTGTGCATATGTGAATGTATATACATAACTTTTTAAAATGGAAATAATATTTCCCACTAAACATGTGAGCTGTATAAAGAAAACAGGCAATTATACAATGAAAAATACAAATTAAATATTTGAGTGTATATTTCATCATTTTTCTTAAATAATTTTCTTATAATTGACATAGCTAAAATATTGCAAAATATTGTGCCAGAATGTGTAATGTAATGTTGTTCTGTCAATGAATAAATGTAACTTCAGGACTGGGGTTGTGACTCAGTGGCAGATCACTTGCCTAGCATGTGTGAGGCACTGGGTTTAATTCTCAGCACCACATAAATAAATGAATAAAATAAAGGTTCATCAACATCTAAAATAATATTTTTTAAAAATGTAACTTCAATGGAAATATTCTTTTATTTTTTTATTTGTTTGTTCATTTATTTATTTATTTTTGGTGGTGCTGGCATTGAATCCAGATCCTCACAAGTACTGAGCAAGCTTTTTAGCACTGAGTTATATACTTAGTTCCCAGAAATAGTCTTATGCAGGACCATACAAAAACTTAGTAGCGGATAAAATCCCTTTAGAAATAGAAGTTAATATATGAAGGTTTCTAAAATTTACTTTTGACATTTGTCGTGTCTGTGTTGTTCAGATTAGAAAAATTTCTTCTAAAGAAATTTCCTCAAATGGTGTGCAGCCTGGGTATGGTATGCTACCGTACTGGACACTATGGTGATCTCTAGAGTCAGAGATTTAGATCCTCTTGTATATTTGTTAGAAGTGCTTCTAAAACAGTTTTTTTTTTACTTTAAATTTATCATTTGCAAAACGGTTAATGCATAACCTGAGGATCATTGAGTTATAGTAACCAATAATACATTTAAAGCACATAGTGTAAGGTGTAGTATGAAATGCCTGGATGTCATTTCCTTTTAGTACATTGAAAACATACATAAATAATGGGCTAAGGTTTGACAATAACGAATTGCCATGCAATCATTTTCCTATGTCTTATATATTGTGGCATTGCTTATTATTGCTAACAACAATGTTTGTATTCAGTCAAATGTGTACAATGTTTGTGAAATGCACATTTGCACAGGGACAATTAAGATAAAAATAATTACAGAAGATAAGTAATCATATTTTATATCATCATTCAAAATAATAGTTTAATCATATTTAATTTTTTTTCTGGAGGGATCATCTTTTTTGCCTGGGAAGAAAAACAAAATTTAAATCTTAGTGGGATATGATTTCCCAGATTGAAATTTGAAACAAACCAAATCAATGTTTTTTTTTGGCTGTCATTTTGAAAGGACTATTGGTTATCATTTTGTATTAATGAAGCAATCCAAGTTAGTACAGAATAAAGAAATATAAATTCTCAAATGTATAAAAAAGCAGATTGTTGATGAGGTTATTTGTATGTGAAACATGAGCTATTTTTCTAGTAAACAAAACAATTCTCATTGTATTTCAATACTTAATTAAATGAGGTTTTATGCTTTATATTAGTTGCACAACATACACATATTGACAAACTACCAAAAATCATTAATAATTATATAATTATCAGATGTTCTCATTTTTTAAAAATGTAACTGAATAATTCATTAGTTTTAAATATCCCTAGATAGCAATGCTTCACTGAGTACGTGCACACTTTTGGATATTTGTGCAACCTTTAATTTCTATGAAACATCAATATGAATTCCTAAATTCATCATTCATTCTTATTCAATGTCATAAAGGGCCTATATTTCCCCATGTCTGTAATATCTTAGATAGATATTCTTCAGAATAAAGACAAAAATTTTTGTATACTTTGAATTTAGTAATTTTTTACTGTAACATTCTTTACAATAATTATAGAAACTATTAGACATAAGTTAACATAAAAAATTAATGGGAACATATACATAAGAAATCAAGGTCACTAACTCCTTCTGTGAGATTATAAATTTACATGTAATGAAAATGTTCAATTTGACCAAAAATATGCAAATGAATAAAAAGGAAAGGGAAACACAGTAAGAACTATACATCAAACCATTATTTTCCTAATTTATCAAATTTATTGAATTGCTTTTTTTCTTTGATAATTTATTGAAAGACTAATTGCAAAGAACATATGTATCGTTTTGTAAGTATTAAAGAATTTGACAGATACTTGCAGATCTATTTTTAACCCTAATAATTAGATTGTATGTATCAACACAGTTTTTATCACATTATTTACATTGAATTTAGAGATATTTATAAACATTCATTTCATGTGTACTGCAATACATTATCTTTTATCTCCTGAATACATTATTATTTTATAAATACTATAATATTTGGTAAATAGATGTCAGTAGCTTCCAAAATATCTTTGTAAATTGCACATTTTAGGCATCAAAAATTTTGCATAAACACCAATAAAATCAATAAAGGTTTTGGAATTTTGATTAAATGAAACAAATATTTGTGTGTGTGTGAATAAAGAAAACACTACAGATATTGGTATGTTAACAAGATTTCAACGCAATGATGCATGCCTGTAATCGGCTCAAGAGGCTGAGGCAGAAGGATTGAGAGTTCAAAGCTGTCTCTAAATAAAATACAAAATAGGATTGGGGATGTGGCTCAGTGGTCAAGCATCCCTGGGTTCAATTCCCGGTATCCCCCTACAAAAAAAAAAAGTTTCTAAAACTATAGCCTATCAACTCTGACAATAATTGTGTTCATAATTGAGAAAAAAAGAAAGTGAAAGTTACAATTTATACTGCACAAATAGATGTAAGCTTTATAACCTGAAAAGGGTCTGCTACTCACAATTTTCAATTAAATAACAAATCAGAAATTTCATAGGACTTTTGAAATCATTGAACTAGTATATGGAGTTTATTAAACAGACTGCCATTTTTTAAGTCTCTCATGCATATATTTTAGCAATACAATTTCATTTTAAACATTTTATTATTATTAATAAAAAAATTTAGCATTGTTATGTAGACATCAAATTACGTAGCTATATATTTGAAAATTTAAATAACATGTTATACATATTATATAGTTGTATACTTCTAAATTTATAATTCAAGGAAATATATATTTTATTTATTTTTATTGATGTTTCATAATTTACAAAAATATTTGCATATGAATACAACATAATTTAGTCCTTCATTCATCAGTAACTCACTTTTTCTTCTTTCTTCCCACATCCTTTCCTGGAATTACTGTTATTTGTGTTCTTGATGATCACCCTTACAACTGAAGACAAAATCTCAATGTAGTTTTAATTTAATTTCCCCAATTTCTGAGAATGTTGACCAAGTTTTTATGTATGTGTTGGCCATTTGTGTTTCTTCTTTTGAGAAATATCTGTTTAGATCATTTGCCAATTTATTGATTTGGTTGTTTTTCTGTTGTACAGATTATTTTTATATATATATTCAGGTTTTTAGTCCCCTGTTGGGAGATTTTATCCCATTCTATAGGCTCTCTCTTCATGCTCTTACTTGTTGTATTTTCAGTGCAGTAGATTTTTTATTTCTTGACATTCTCTTATTTCATCCCCTTATTAATGCCTAATGTGGCCATTTAGACAACACTGATTTTATCTATCTAAGAACATGGGAGTTCCTTTCATCTTCTAAGGACTTCTTCAATTTCTTTGTTCTGTATTTTATAAATTTTATTGTAGAGGTCTTTCACTTCCTTGATTAGATTTATTCCCAGGTATTTTATTATTTTGAGGGTACTGTTGTGTAGGGAATTGTTTTCCCAATTTCTTTTTCAACAGGTAGTTATTATGTGTGGGAAAGCTTATGATCCATGTTCTAGGATTTATTATGCTACTTTGCTGAATTTGTTTATCAGTTTTAGACGTCTTTTGGTACAGATTTTTGGCTCTTCTAAGCATAAGATCATGTCATCAGCTACAGATTGTTCAATTTCTTTTCTTCCTATTTGTAATCTCTTTGTCTTCTTTTGCCTAATTTCAAGCACTATACTGAATAAGAGTATTCATAGTAGATATTCTTGTCTTGTTTATGATTTTAAAGAAAATGCTTTCGGCTTTTCCTCATTCTGTATGACACTGGCTTTGAATTTGTTGTGTATATCCCTTATTATGTTGAAATAAGTTCTTTCTATTCTGAGTTTCTGCCATATTTTTAACATGAATAGGTACTGGTTTTTATTTAAGGGTTTTTCTGCATCTACAGAGATACTCATATAATGTTTCCCCATAATACTATTTATGAGGTGAGTTACATTCATTGATTTGCTTATGTTGAACCAACATGATATCATTGGGATGAAGCAAACTTGATTATGGGGTACAAGCTTTCCTTTATTATTTTCATGAAGAGAGCAAATATATATTTGCATTAGATTTTAGCTGTCAGGTATAAATAGAGGACACTTATAGTACTCCGAGGTCATTAAACTCTTCTTATATTTCACACTATTTTCCTATTTTCCAATGATAATGGAAACTGTATATCATAAGATTGAAGAGGACTTAATACTAACTATTTTTGGAAACTAGATGTATTCTAATGAGGGAAGACCCATCAAAGAGAGTGTCTCCCATACCCTTGAAAGGAGGTATAAAAAATATAATTTTATTGAGATATGTTAGTGATATTGTGAAATGTTTGGTATGAAGAGTGACTATTAGTTATGCTGAGCACTCCAAAATCATCTTTGCCAATATGTTAAAAACTAGTATCCTCAAAAAATCTTTAACGAGGAAAATTATAAAATTCATTTAAAATACTTTTATTAATTAAAACACAAATAAATTTATCTACACTGGAAGATATCAATTATTTCTTATAAAATAAACATCTACAGTGCAAAATAGAAACTTAAAATTTGATATATTTCAAATAATATAATAAATCAAAAAATCATGCAAAATAATTGAAGTATATAGGCATATTTAGAGGAGTGGTTCTTTTTATTTTCATATTGTCTTATCCTGATTCAAACAAATGGCATTTTTTAGAATCTATTTTCATGGAGACTTTCTATAAAAACACTTTTTCCCCACAGAAATTCCATTAGGTTACTTAATGTTTAGGAATGAAGGATTTTCTATATACATCTCACTCTTCTCTAGTACTATTTTTGAACAAAGAAATTTGCTCTGACATGCTTGATGTATTAGAGAATATTTTCAACATTTGGACAATTTCACATTTGTTTGTATATGATTTCATCTGGCAGAACTGCTAGGTAAATAGAAAAAGAAAAAAAAAAAAAACTGTACCCAGTAGAATCAAGTCTTCAAGGAATACACATAATGTAAACAAACACATATGTGTGATCAAACATTTAATAGTCTCTTCAATTCAGCATTTCCTATGAACCATATCATTTTATATCTGATGGTGCAAATTTCCTTCCTGATTTTAGATAACCCTTCCACTGCCCAATTACTAAGTTGCAACCCTCTGACTACCCCTTACACATAAATTTCAGGGTTTTTTATGATGAAGTGTCATTTATTGTTATATTTATCCATTTCTTAACCATAGAACATATGCATTTTAATCCATTTTGTACTGTTATAACAGAATCCTTGAGCCTGAGTGATTTATAATAATTGGACTTTTATGGTTCACAAGCCTGGAGGCTAGTATGTTCAGGATTAAGGTGCCAGCATCTAGCAAACAATTATAGGATGGAAAGCAGAAGGACAGGAGCTCAAGGAAACAAATGCACTCCTGAGAACCCTTTATGTAATTTCATTATGTATTCATAATGGGATCTAAAGTCATTCATGCCCCAGGTCCCAAAAATATACACAGAATTTTTGAAGGACATATTCAAATCATAATTGCGCCCCCGCTTCCTCAAATTCATACTCTGCTCACATGCAAAAATACACTCAAACCATCCCAACATTTCCAAAAGCCTCAATTTGTTCCAACATCTGCTTTAAAATATAAGTCCAAAAAGTCATCATCATATCACTGAGACTTAAGACATGATCCATCTTGATGTAAATTCCCTTACAGTTATAGGCCTTTAAAATAAAAACCAGTTATATCCTTCTAACACAGAAATAGGACAGACTTACCTTTTTCTCATTCCAATTTAAAAAAAAAAATGTAAGAAAGAAAAAAGGAGTAACAAGTCCCAAGCAAGTTCAAAACCCAACAAGGCAACAACACTGAATCCTGAGGTTGGATACGGATCTTCCTTGGCTCCATTGCCTACCTTCTAGACCTATTAGAAGATGGGGAATTGTGCTGTCAAAGTCTCGGGCAACCCTACTCTCTGGATTTTCTGGACTCATCCTAACACATCATTAAAACAGTTGGAGTCTCTTGCCTGTAGATTCCCCAGGTTGGTGCTTCACACTGGTAACTTTGAAAATCTGAGATCTCTGGGGTGGCCTCAACAAATGGCTCCACTATGCATTCACCTAGCGGGGCCTTTCTGTGGTGACTGTGCCATGCACCCACTGTATTCTACTTGAGAAATTAGCTCCATGTGGACTCTGCTGAGTTTTACTGTTCATACTTTCTGGGACAACAGTCAGATATGCAGCTGGGGACGCTTAAGGAAGGGCTGAGGAGTGTAGCATCAGATGGCAAGGAGAGGAGGGCAACGGCAACTTGAGAAAATCAAGTTTCTATGGGCACCATGGGCTTCTCCTCAATGTATTTCTTGTCTTAAAGCTGTATTGGGGCCTGTGATTGGAGTGGCAGCTGCAAAGATCTCTGAAATGTCTCTGAGATCATTCTCCTATTGGTTTGACAAACACTTTGTTCCCTCTCACCACACAAAACATCTTTTCCAATCCCCTCTCAGTCATCCACTTGGTTTGCTTTCCTACCCACGGCTTTTCAATTTTCCACGGGTAGGACAGCATTTTCCATATTTCTACATTATCTCTCCCTTTTAACTATTAATCTTGTCCTGAAATCACTTCTCTCTTCTCACATTTTACTGCATACTCTTAATGCAAACTCTGTAGCCTCCTCATGCTGGGCTGCTTAGAGATATCTGCTGCCAGGTATCCTAGGTCATTATTTTAAAATTCTTCCTTCCACATAGCTCTAGGGCAATATTCAGTTAGATTCTTTCTCACTTTATAACAAGCATAGGCTTTCCTTCACTTTTCAATATTTTGTTCCTCATTTCTGTGAGATTTCATCAAAGTGGACTTTAATGTCCATATTTCTACCAAAAGTCTCTTAAAAGTGTTTTTTTTTTTTTTTTTTTTTTTTTTTTTTTTAAGGGCTGTTTTTCAACACTGCTGCATTGGAAAGTAAGTTTAGAATACAAAAATTCTAGGAGAATCATTGAAGTCATAGTGATGTATAAATATGTGCTATAGTGATTATCATATTATTTTAAAATTTTATAAATTTTTGAAGTGATTCTGTAGATTTTGCTCCTCACCATATTTCCCTTGTATATAATTTTGCCTAGTGGGGTAATACTTAGGAAAAAATAAAATACAATATAAAAGAACTGACTACATTCAGTGTATACACACTATTTTAAAGTTATTTAATCTCAGCATCAGTTCTTAATTTTTATAATTATTATTTGCCCTTGAGGCAGGCTGTGAACTTGCAATCCTTTGACCTTAGCCTCCAGAACCACTGAAATTACAGGTATACACCACCACACCCTCCAGAAAATCTATAGTTTTTGAATTGGGCCTAAAGACATGAGAATTCTGAAATTTGTTAGGTTACTGAATTATTCTCACTCATTGATTTACCAACTATCTTATTTTGGCAAGCAAACATTTTTTTTAAAAACGTGCTAAAACTGAAAATCTATATTAAAATTTTCACGCATCTTTCAAAAGTTCCACAAAAATGAGCTGCAATGACCTTTTGTTACAAGAATAATTTATATGAGTTTGTAGTTTTCTGCAGAAGTCAAGAGAAGAATCAAATGTTGAGATTTTTGTTATTGTTGCCACATAAAAAGTATTTGTACACAAAACAATTATATATTTTGCTTTAGAATTTAAAAATGTACTGATAGGATTTAGAAAAATTGCATAGTCTTTGTGAGGGACACATAAATCAGAATAAGTAATATTTAGAAATTAAATTATTGAACTTATAGTAGAAATGAAAGCATAAAAATTTCCATGTTAGAAAATCAGACTAAATAGAAAGGAAAACAAGACTAAATAATGACAACAAAATGCTCTTGGAAGAAAATTATAAGTAAAAAGTGAAAAATAATCTCATTAAAAAATATAGCTGGGCTCACAGGCACACACCTATAATCTCATCAGCTCAGGAGGCTAAAAGAGGAGGATTGGAAATTCAAAGCCAGCCTTGGCAAATTATGGAGGCCCTAAGCAACATAGAGAGATCCTGTCTCTAAAATAAAATATAAAAAGGGCTGGAGATGTTACTCAATGGTTAAACACCACTGTGTTTAATCTCTGATAAAAACAAAATAAAACAAACAAACAAATACAAAGAAAGACAAGAAAAGAAATATATTTAGACATAATATATTTCCAATAGAACATAATAGCCTACAAGCAAAGATTCAACTGGTGAATAAGGGCCTTTGAAGAGGAAAACCAGAACAAATACTAAAATGATATATACATATTAAAAGCAAATACTAAAATTTAATATTCATTAAAAAACTGTTTTAAAAATGAAGCTAAATTTTGAAAGTGCACATTACTCATTTTAGGCAGGCAAAATAAGATCAAGCAATTGTAAAGTAAAATTGAGACAGCCAGCATGGTGGCTCACACCTATAATCCCAGCAGTTCAGGAGGCTAGGTAAGAGGATTGCTAGTTCAAAGCCAGCCTCAGCAATTTAGCAAAGCCCTAAGTATTCATTGAGACCCTGCCTCTAAATACAAAAAAGGCTGGGGATGTGGCTCAGCTCTTACATGCCCCTGGGTTCAATTCCCAGTACAGAGAGAGAGAGAGAGAGAGAGAGAGAGAGAGAGAGAGAGAGAATTTAGTATGGATCCTACTTTTCAATATTTGTCTTTGTGCCATGAAGCAAATTATTGATGATATTCAATAAAATGAACTGTGAGCCACAGATATAGCCAAACATACTCATCATACACTGAAATTTAAAGGCCACAGATATATTTTTTTTCTCAAAGTTTAATAATTATTATTATTAAGGCAAGAACTAAGTTCTAAGTTAACAAGAGAGAATGATGAAACGAAGTTATAGATAACATAAATATTATTTAGAGGAGAAAACACTGAATGATATTAAATAAAGGCAACTAAATATATTTTATACAATTGTTAGTATAAAAATAATCATTTGAAAAAAAAATATGAAAACATTCCCTAGTAATAAAAACTGCACTTTGAAAAAAAAGGTAATACAAGCAAGGACATAATGAGAGACTATATTGATGGTATTGAAAATAAATAAAATGCAAATTTTATGACAGAACCAAGATGTAACCTTAACACATTGGTGAAGTAAATTGTTTCAGCTCACCAGTGTTTTCAAATTAACTACAAAAACAAAATCTAACACATTTCTGTATGGAAATTGCACATTTAAAGATATTTGAAATGCTTACTGTAAAATAATTGTCAAGTTCATAGCAGGAAAAGAAATAAAACAAAAATAGACATCAGACTCTTTCTATTATGTTAGGTAGAGTTGAAACTTTGTGTCAGTAAGTGAGACAAATGGAGATTTTTTAAAATACATTTATTTTATTTATTTTTACGTGGTGCTGAGGATCGAATCCTGGGCCTCACAGGTGCTAGGAGAGAGCTCTACCACTGGGCCACAACCCCATCCTGTTTTTTTTTTTTTTTTCCTCATTAAACAAAAGTACAGCCTACAGAACACTGTCAGGTCTTACACAGTAAATGCTAATAATTACTCATCTAAAACCCAGTAATGTTCCAATTTCAATATATCTGAAGCTATAGGAAATTCAATGATAAAAATAAACATTTTTGCAAAAGATATCTTAGCCCTATACCTCTCTCAATTGAATGTAAGGAAAAACTATATGAGTAGTTTTTAACCTCATAACTGTAATAGTTAAAGGAGATCCACTGTGAACTTTGCTATGCTTAATTTCAGGAGTCAACTTGACTGGGCCACCCATCCCTGATAATTGAATGAGCATTACTCTTTCTCTAAGTGTGTTTTGTATGCATGAAATGAACATTTAAGCTGGATATGGAGTAAATCAGACTGCTCTATAAAATGTGGATGGGGCTCTTTCATTCAGTTGAAGGAATTAATTGATCCAAAGACTAACCTTACAGAATGAGAGAGGGTTCTTCATCAGGAAGCCTTCAGGCTGGATCTGGATCACTGCTTCTTCTTGGTCATAGCCTGACGGCCTTTGCCTCACACTGGAACTATAGAACTAACTCTCCTGCTCCCCTGGGTCTCTAGCTTGCCAACCCACCCAGAAGATTTTAGACTACATTCTTCAAAATTCTTCGAGCCAATTTCTTATAATAGATGTCTTTCCATACATCCTTGTTTGTTCATTTTCTCTGGAGATTCCTACTATTAGATATGGAAAGTGACAAAGCCCAAAATAACATGGCCTAGGAAGAGGGAGTGAAGAGAAAAGCAGCACATAGATAGCATTGATCCTTTCCCAGTGTTATCATTCCCACAGACAGAGCAATCCCTAGAAAGGAAGACAAAGCATTGATCCATCCTCAAATAAATCTTTTCCCAGTAACAGTACAATGGGACTCTGAAGGGAAAGAGATAAGCACTGAAGGCTGACCTCTGACCCTCCCTTCTTCTTCAAGTAAAAATATTGCCGAATAAAAACAAATTTTCAAATTCTCACACACCTGTTTCCTGAGTGCACAAAACCAACCACTGACTCTAGACCCCTCCCTGACTTGCCCAGTAACACAAACCCCCAAATTTCTAAGTGCCCCAAACTGACAAGCTCATTAACTAAGTCACCTCTCAGTATGACCTATATAAGCCCAGTCCCCTCCTTTGTCTGGTGGCTCATTTTCAATCAGGAAAGCAGGTCCGAAAGATTGAGAAGATCTGTGACATTTGTATCAGCCAGGTCCTTTTGTGCTAACACCTACTAATACAAATTCTCAATAAAAATGAATATATCTTCTTTTAAAGGATTTATAAAATATTCATAAAAATAAGGAAAAGTGTGTTATGTCTTAATGAAAATATGCAATAGGCCACAAATTTAAAATGACACTAGGAAAAATAAAATTCAGCAGATTCTTCCTTGATCATAATATTAAATACATGTGATTAAAAGGAGCCATCTTTGAAGCATTTGGAAGAACACTCTACAGAGAGGACATATGATTAAACTTTCCCTGGTAGGACCAAAATAAATAAATAAATCACCTCAAATTTTCAGAAGCAAAGAGTAATTGTGTAGCTTAAATTATATGAAGGAAAAAGATATTGCAGATAATATTTGTGAAATTAAAATAAGAAATGAAACAGCCATCATACCATACAGCGGTTTTATTAGGTTAATAGCAATAGATATGCAGAGAACCAAAGATAATGGAATAGTTTTGAAGTTAAAATCAATCACACCTACTGATAATTAGTTATAAGTTTAAAAGTAAATCAAGAGCTAAGAGTGGTGGCCATTGCCTGTAATCCTAGCTACTCCTGAGTCTCAGACAGGAGGATCGTGAGTTCAAAGCCAGTCTTAGCAACAGCAAGACACTAAGCAACTCAGTGAGACCCTGTCTCTAAATAAAATACAAGATATGGCTGAGGATGTGGCTCAGTGGTCCTCTGCCGCTGAGTTCAGTACCCAGTACCAAGAAAAAGAAAGAAAAGAAAGAAAGAAAAGTAAACAGGGTGGGGTTGTGGCTCAGTTTAGAGCACTCACCTAGCATATGATAGGTTCTGGGTTTGATCCTCAGCACCACATAAAAATGAATAAATAAAATATAGACATTGTGTACACCTACAACTAAAAAAACATTTCAAAAAGAAAAAAGAGTGTATCAAAAATAATACAGACGAGTTCTTAGGAACTTATGTTTCATGGGAAAGGATTAGGTATCCAGAACTTGAGACACCAGCTGATAAAACATGCAAGAAGAAATATTTAAGCAAAACTTAAAGATCTAACAAAAAATAGGAAGAAATTATTGTAGCTGAGGAATAGTGTGTACAATAACCCAAGGATGAATGTGAGAGAAACCATCAACTATTCTGCTACTAAAATAAATAATTTATAAGACAAGGTAAAAATAATTAACAGCCAGGATATGAAGGACCATATGAAACATATGAAGCAGTCAGTACATTTATGGAAATGTAAGAGACAGCTTTTAAAAGTAACTAACCTTAGGAATAACATAAGATTTGTCTTCCATGACCACAAGAGCTACCATTGAAGAAACAGAGGAGAGATTCCCTCCCATCCCACCCCCAAGAAAAGTCTAGTTAGACATTGTTGCAGGAAGCTTGATGGAATAATGGCCATCCTAACTACCGTGAGGAACAGAGTTGAGACAGTGCTGTGAAAGAAATTACATAATTTAGCCACTGTTATGAATAAAATCCATGGTGGTTTATAAATTAAATTCCTTATTAACTAGCAATTCTCAATGAAGACTGTATAGAAAAAAATTACAGTATTGTTTTTCTTTACAATTGCAAGCACAATTGCAATGTAATCAAGTAGAACAAATAAGAAGGTCAAAATGTAAAGAATCTTGAATATGAACAATGAGCATGTAGACAATTATATACTTTTGTTTGTCCTTATTTATTTTCATTCAAAGTCTTTAAACATTGTAAGAGCTACAAATACACAGGGAAAGAATTGTTTGTCTTGGTAATTTTCCTAGTAGTAAGTCAGAGGAATGCTTTTCTATCAGGAGGTAGTTCCTAGCACAGTTCTGGCTTTTTTCTCTACACCTCTAAAGGCATCCTGCTGGATTCACACTGAACATGGCCTGCAGTGGGCCTGAAGGCAAGAACTAGAGGCACAGGTCAGTACCACATGGTGAGTCAGCTGCTGCCTGCAATTATTGTGTAGTTGACTCCTCAGGGAAAAATATCATGAAGGAATCAGAAGGAAGACAAGTTTTTCCAATAACAATAACTTTCAGTTTTTAGGATTCAGAATCATGAAATTTTCTGATATTTCACTAATTAGATAAATTGTGCTTTGATGAATTTAGCACTGTTGACTGTGCCTATTGTCAAACTGTGTTATACATTTCCATGTCAACCTAAAATTAAGTAAACAATAATATTTAAATAAGACTGAGTTATTGGCCCCTTATGCTATATTAAATAGCTGTTATCATCACATTACTTGCTTACTTATATACCACTAGATATGATAAGAGGTGAGGTTTCTGTGTAGTATAATTTTTGGGGGAGTGGCAGTTCCAAGAGAGTGAACTCAGGGGCACTTGACCATTGAGTCACATCACCAGCCTATTTTGTATTTTATTTTTAAACAGGGTCTGACTGAGTTGCTTAGCTTTTGCTGAGGCTGCCTTGAATTCATGGTCCTCCTACCTCAGCCTCCTAAGCCATTGGAATTAAAGGTGTGCACCACAGTGCCTGGCTCTGTGTAATGTACTTTCTAGAGGGCTATTGTTATTCTTAGTTTCTTTTCACCACAACACAGTAGAGGCATAATTCCACGAAATATACTCTACTCTGTCAGAGACCCAAAAAATGCTTTTAGA
This sequence comes from Marmota monax, assembly GCF_021218885.2. Taxonomy (NCBI): domain Eukaryota; kingdom Metazoa; phylum Chordata; class Mammalia; order Rodentia; family Sciuridae; genus Marmota; species Marmota monax. The sequence continues at coordinate 1,009,743 of NW_026692134.1, read as the reverse complement.
ATGTTAATATTTTAAAAATAGTACACAGGAATACATTTGATTTTAACGAACAGGGTAAAGATTAGAAGACAGATATAAAATATATAGATATATGTATGTGTATGTAAAATATGTTCTTTTATACTTAAGTAAACATGCAAGTTTTGCTTTTCTTTATCCTTAAGTATATAGAATAATATAGATATGCACATAATGTTATAATACATATTTTTATTCCCCTCATATTTTATAAAGGTTAGCATATTTATATTTATATTTATAAAGAGTAACAAATGAAGTCTATAAACAAATATTTAGAGTTAATTTAAAATAAGATCTTAAAATGATAATATGGAATATGAGTAAAGGTAGTAAAATATAAACATTTTAAACCTGGTCTTCTTTATGTATCTTTCCAAAAACAAATGCTTATAATACAAAATGATAAGTAAGCTCTATTTTTGACTGAATTATTAATAATGCAATAGTACAGAATAACTTATAACTATCAAGTATTTAAAATTTGGAAAAAAAAGTTTAAAATAAAGCTCAGGGAAGCAATACTGACAAAAAAAGAGAGAGGGCGGGGGAATAAGCAACTTAAAAATTAAAAGAAATATGTTAGTTACATATTATAATGTTTTGAAAAGAAAAACAACAAAGTGAAAGACACTGACCCATTCTCTTTAATATATATAAGTTAAATTTATCAACATGTTGTAACAAAAAATAAATAAATGTGAGAAGAATGGAGTCATGAAATATATTTAAAAATTAAAATGTGATTATATTTTGGCCAATACATACTCAAAAAACTACATTTATTATAAAAAAGCATATTAAAGAACACAGATGTAACATTTGTCACTTCCCATATTATAAATAATTTAAACTTCCGAAAGTAATAATTATCGATAAGAGCATCTGGTTAATTAAGTAGTATATTTTTCAGATGTCAATTATGCAAAATTTATGAAAGTTGACAATGCAGAAAACTTTTTCTAGTAAATTATTTTTCAAAGTTTTCACAAAGATATAATTGAATAGCAAATGCATCCAACTGAAGATGGAATATAGAATCATTAATTTAAAATTGCTTGAATAAATCATTGTATAATTATATATTAGAATATTATGCTCTTTCAAATACAATGCTATGTGTTTATAAATAAAGGTATAATAAAACTTCAAGATGTGTATACTTAATATGTATGAGTATGTAAACATATATACACATATCATATGTTTGAAATGTATGGATTGATAATAAAAAAAATTTATATGTAAAGGAGAAAGAAAACTTTGACTTTTTAGTTCATTGCTACTTCTTTCTTTTTTCCCTTTACATGAATGTATATTTAAAAAAAATGTTTAAATTGTAAGATATTTAAAATAATGCTTTAAAATGACAAAAGAGTACATGAAGTGTTTACACTTCTCATTCCTCTCTCTTTACTGCCAATTTTCCCATGTTGTGTTATGTTTACACATGCTCACATTTAACGATTATACATATTTACCATAAGAAGAGTTCTTCTTTAAAATGAGAACCATTCTGGAATTATTTTCATGATAGTGGTTGTGAAATATGCCGATACATGGCATTTAACTTAACAATTCTTAAGGTAATGTTATGAAGTGACTTATAACTCACCAAAACTCATTTGATGAAGTCTCAACTCAAAGTCCCTCAGGATGTCATGTATTTGGATATGAGCGAGATTAAATTAGAACACATAGGTGGGTTCTAATCCAATGACTGATGTCTTTGTAGGAAAAGTTGATTAAAACACTAGCATGCACACATAGGGAGTAACAACCACTGTGAGGACACAGCAAGAAGGAAGCCATCTCCAAGCCAAGGACAGAAACCTCAGAAGAAGTAACCCTGCTGGCACATTGACCGTGGACTTCCTTAGAATGTCAGGAACTATGAAAGAATAACTTTCTGTTCTTGAAGACTCTATTTTTGGTACTTTGTTAAGGCAGATCTAGTAAACTAATACAGGCGAATATTTATATAGCTGTAAGCTTTCTCCTTTTGCAAGCCTGAATCTATGACCATGGGATACACTCACCTCTGTGCATATGGACTTTTCTTTGGGATGAGATGGATAGTAGCCCCTTATTTCCTTACCTGTCTTTGTTTTCCTATTATGCTAATTATATCCTGGAAGGTTATTTATTGTTATGATTTTGATATGAAATATCCTGCAAAAGCTCATGTGTTCCTGCAAAAATATTCAGAGGTGAAATGATTGAATTGTAAGATTTGTAACTTAATTAGTTCATCCTAGTTTGAATGTAATAGATGTTTAACTATAGGCAGGCAGAGCATAGATGAAGGAGGTGTATCACTGGGGACATGCCCTGGACGAATTATTCTTCCTTCCTCTTGTGCTCTTTGGTTTCTGACCCTGACATTATCTGGGAAGATTTCCTTCACTACTTACTGCTCTCTGATGTCCTGACTCATCTTGGGCCCAGAGCAATAGAGTCAGCAGTCCATGGATTGAGATCATTGAAACCATGAGGCCCAAATAAACTTTCTTTCTCTAAGTTGTTCTTGTCAGGTATTTTGCTCATAGCAAGACAAAACCTGACAAAAACACTGATCTGTCTACTTGTTGAGATTCTACTCACTATATTTGAATGCAAGCTAAGTTCAGTGACAAATTTCTCTTGTTCTTGTTTCAGCAATATTAAAAACTATTATTGACTTAAGTTGCTTCCAAACAAATTTATTGAAGATATAGATGGACAATAGTGTCATTTGGCTTCTCATCTAGGATGATAGTAGAAACATTAGAAACAACTTTAATGTAATGGCAGGCAACAAGTAATATCCCTAAGGAAGCATGTGTATGCAAAATATTGACTTGAATCAATAATTTCCTTAATAAGTGTGAATCATTGGTAAGAAAAAGAACTGTTGATTAGCAATATCATCACTGATAAAATTATGTTAAACATGTTTGAGAAAGAGACCTGGTGATACTATCGGAAGTACAAAAAATAAACACTGAGTATAAGTTTTTGAAGGAAACTATAGTACTAATTATACCAACATCATGTACATAATCTGGTTAGCTATTGGGAGAATTAATTTTGAATCAGGTCACCATTAAACGATTTAATACTTTCATAGAAGTTAAATAAACTAGGAATGTTTGAAGAACAATTTTGAATTTGATTTTGAACAGAAAATTTTCAAATCTTCTTAGCTGATAGATTGAATTTACTAGTTAATTAAATCATACAGTAAAATGTTCCACTAACATTTTCTAGCATTAATCCTATTTTGTTGTATCAATTCTGATCATCAGGTTTAATATACCCTGAAATTTGCCCCTCATCAAAACCAAATAACATGTAGTCCTTCCATCTACAACAGAATATAAAAACAGTAACCCTTCCACCTTCAACATGTGTTTATTTGTTTGTTTTTTCTTTTGTGTATTTTAACATTGTGAGAGATAGAACCCAGGGCCCCGCACAGGCTATTTTTTTATTGGTGAGCTGCATTCCCAAGGGCCCCAGTATTTTTTATTTTATGATTCTTAAACACTTAGCTAGTTTTAGCATTTGTGCACCATGTTCTTTCATTCTCATACATGTGTTAAAATTATTATTCACCTGCAATGTTTTTATTTTAAATACTGTTCTTGTCATTGCTTGTAAGATACTCTGAGATGATATGGGGAATATTTTATATGATAGAAAATAAAGTCAAGATAAATTTCTCTATGGGCTTTGGCATCCCTATTGCTGTAAAGTAGAGGTAGGAAGTGTGTCATATAAACTATGAAAATACTGCCAGAGTCATAAATTCTACAAATCCCAACACCTGGGTGTGTGTGTGTGTATGTGTATGTGTGTGTGTGTGTGTATGTGCGTACTGTATTTTTTTTTCTTTGTGTTTGTCTTATTCTTTAATGGTCCTTGGCTTCTGAGAGTTAAGTCTTTTGTCACTCTAAATTAATGTTAGAATTAATGAAAAGCAAACAGTCCTAGAAACATTTAAATGTATAACAGGATATATGTTTTCTAGTAACAAATGGTTGTTCTTTCTTATTTGTAATTCATTTGATATGTAAAATAAATCTGAAATACTATTTTAACCTTAATTATTATCCTTTTAAATTGATATGACATATGTTTTCATATATACTTTAGCATCAAATGTATGTTGATGAATTATATTTTCTGTGAGAAAACAATAGCGCTTTAATTTTGATATTTTAACTAAATATAGTGCTAGTTTCTAAAGATTTCCATTATTAAAAAAATGGGTATTAGGCAAAATGGAATGGTCAATTATGATATCATGAACAATGCAGTTGTAATTATGATGTATTAATATGATCTGGAAACTTATAGTCATTATTTTAGGCAACTAAAAAACATTTACAATTTATGATATGAAAGACAAGATTTGTTTATATGTCCTTTTTTTAAAAAAGATGAAAGCTAAGTAAAAATATTTTTAATGTATGGTAGAAAACTTATTAATAATGAGTAGAAAGAACGAACATACTGTGTTTTGAAAACTGAAGGTTTTCTTGTGACTTTTCTGTGACCTGGATAGATTGCAGAACTATAATTAGCCATCAGATCATGCAGTCATTCTAAAGAAGTAAAATAGCTGCATGAAACATATTGGTAGGTAATTCCTCTGAAGTCACCCATCTTCTCCCTGTAAATGTACTAGGATTGATCCAAAGCTTCATCTACAAAGAAGGTTGTGCAGAGACATCTTAGTAAATAACTTGAGAAAGTATAACAACAACTCTCTTTTGTTAGCCTATGTTTTAAAAAATTATCTGATTTTTCTCTTCAGTTTTATCTGTGCTTAAGGGGCCAATGCATAATGCCTGAGCAGCTCTCCACTACAAGTGTGCTTTGAGCTTTTTTGGATAAATGTCAAATCAGATGAAGCTAGATAACCTATTTTTTCCCATGTTATAAGAGAATACATGTCTTTTAACAATGAATTTACATTCCAGAAAACTCTTATGTGGCATCACATGGGGCCTTGATAATATGTAGGTATAGCATCATATGGCAAGGTCATGATAAATCTGTACTGAATTAATAATTTATATTTTTATTTCATTCTTTCAAAGTGCCTTTATATTTCAAAAGCTTTCTCAAATTCTAATATCTTATATTTCTATGTTACTGGGACAAATATAGAGGATCATGGTCTTCAAAGTAGTTCATATGCTCAATTAGGACATAATTATTTTCAGAAAAGTATTACATGAGTAAAATTATATTTAGGAAACCCATCATATGCCTGTAGGTTTGAAAAACACTGAAAGAATTCTGCTCTCTATTCATTTTTTCAACATACGAGTTTTTAAGTTAAATTGGTTTTTGTAAATTGTATTTATTTTCCAGAGGCTCAGTCATTTTCTTTTCCCTAAAATAACAGACTCACAGGCATTTTTGTGGAATTTGCTGATTCTTTGTTGACGAGAATTAATCCTTATTGTTTTCTCTTGCAGTAATGAAATTTTGGTAAGTATGTTAGTAGTACACAATGGAAAGTTATGTGAGCATTTTTGTTGTATCCTATCAGATTTATGTACCCCTTACATTTGCCTTTGGTAACCTTTAACTCTTAAGTCGTTTTGTTGTTGTTGTTTTCATTTTTCTTCTTTATAATAATACCTGCTTTATTGTTTATTCTTTTACTTGCAAGTGCCTCATTAGTTTTTGTAAATACATTCTCTTTAAGTTAAATAAATTGCCAATTTTCAAAAATCTCTTTATTTCAGAATTACCTGCTTGACTTACTCCTTTTTGTAAAATGTGTTTTTACTGTAGTTTTTTTTTTTTTTTTGGGGGGGGGGTGGTGGTGATTATTTTATATTGCTCTAGAGAACTTTTTCAGCATCTCTTCCTCAAAACACAAGGAAACATAACCACAAACAAAAGCTTCAAACATAAGCAAAGTGAAATAATGAAATTACCTAAAGACTATGGAATTTAAAGGCAGAACAATAGAATATAAAAAATCTATAATTACACGGAGATTAAAGATGAAATGGCATTTTTAAATTTCCCAGAGGAAATATCTGTATATTCATATTTACAATTTTAGTAATAACTAAGAGCTCACCTATGCAAGAAAATTATGTATTCATAGCTCCAGCTATTTGAAATTTTAGTTTTTAACTCATTGAGAGTAGAAAAATATGATTTTTTATAGAATTAGTTATTTTCAAAAGAAATTTGAAAAAATCTAAGAGGTACATAGATATGTTCATACACACTTATATGAACACACACACACACAGACATACACACTAATAGGACAAAAAAATAACACATAAAACAGTACATGTTTTCCCTCTTAAGCTTATTTAAAAAAGGTTGGTAATGAGACTATCAAGACATCTACTATTATTCTTTCCTGGAAGTAAGTCTTATATGAGTTATCTTTTAATAAATTATTTAAGATTATTCATGATTATTACATTACCTGTAGCGATATGTTGGTTAACTCCTTATGAGAAATGTACAAATATTGATTGATATTTGAAACAAAGTGCTACTTTTTTAACCTGTGATTCCATTAGCTAACTTGCCTTTATTTGCATGAATACAAAAACTAGATTTGATTTAAAAAAAAAAAGAGTCCTCAAAACCAGGAAAAGCTTGCATAAGCTAATTTTAGATCATGTTCAATTATGTATGCATGCTGCATTCCAGGATTAGCAAGAGAAGAAAGATTTAATGAGGTGAAAGCTACTTTTCAGTAATGATGCAACATCAATGGAGAGCATTGTTAGGTAATTACTAGGGAAATGTATAGAAAAATATTAAAATTACAATAGAATACAAAGCTGAAACACAGATGAAATATTATAGCAAGTAAATGTTTTTGCTATTATTCTTAAAATATACTGATCCAGGAGGGCTGCTTCTTTGCTATGTTCCTCCTTGACCTACCCAACTCCACAATGTCCTGTGATTTTTCAAGTGATTTTTTTCACTAGATGTCAGGCAAGTGGAAGGAGCAGCAGTGAGAGTACAACTAAGACCATATTAGTTGTTTTTATGTATTTTATTTATTTTTGTGGTGCTGGGTTCAATATTCAGCACCTCATGCATGCTAGACAAGTATCCCACCACTGAGCTACTTCCATAGTCCCACAAACTAGTTTTTGAAAGGCTGAAATTAGTGACTAAATGCAGTCAAATTGAATAGTGATCAGGTATATGGAATGTAAAGTTATTTTATAACTATAAATAACAGCTGCAGGAGGAAACACATTATCATCTGATAATATCCAACTCTATTTTCTTTTCCTTAAGGAAATATTCCCTAAATGTTTAGAAAATGTAGCTCCAGTTATGATTTCCTGAAACAACATGCATTTCTTCTCTATAGTGCTCAATATAATTTTAATTAACTTCATCAAGGTTAATTGAATGCATACTACAACCTCCTCCTATATGTAAATCTTGTGAAGTAAGGTCTAAGTCTGTTATAATTTTTACACACAGAGTCTGCAAAATAAATAGTAAACTTCAAAAAAATAATGCCCTACCCTGAGTGAACAAATGAGAAATGTGAACAAATGGATAGGGGAATTGTAATACAGAGTTGTCCCTTTCAGGAATACATTGCATATCTGGATACATTGGGTTCAATTTATATATTCCTCCTAGGAATTGACAAGATTTAAGAGATACTGTGCAGAGATTTTTCGATTTTCAGTAGACCATCTATAATGTTTTGGTTAAGGTGTCCTCAGACAGAAGCTCTAATGACAGTATTGATATCTAATGGAAGATTCAATGAAAACAAAAAAGAACCTAGGGAAAGTCTACTTTGCCTCAGAACCTATATACCTAAGCTCTTTGAGCACTCCACTTATATTTTATCATATTATACTTTATTATGTTGCTTGCCATCTGGTAGAACTTTAAAATTGCATAGCAGAAGATAACATTGTCCTTGCTAATCCTTGCCCAATTCATGTTCCATGCCATTGAATTAACTACCTATTCTACCTAGAAAAATCCATCTTCCTTATTCTTAATGGCCAGGAAAATGCTCTTACTTGTTCTTCAGGGAATATCAACATGTCACCTTCCCAATAAAGTGTTCCCTACCCAGGTGTATAAATGTTCAGTCCTCTTTGTTCCCACTGCACATTTTTTTTGTAAGCTCAGCAATTGCACTTGGCAAGTTTTACTGTAGCTTGCAGTGTAGGAGAATATTTCCAAGTAACTATTAAATGGTCTCATTAAGTGAGTTATGTTTCCAGCTATACTGCATTGCAGAGTGCTTGATATTAGTTAGACCCAGAGTAAACAGGTTGAACGCATTAATGAAATGTATATAGAATGTGGCAGAATGAGAGATTTTTACCATTTAGAGAAAGTATTAAAATATTTTAATAATTTTTAGCATTAAATTAGGTAATTTGAATATAAGACAAGAGTCTGGTTTGAATATTAGCATCTCTCCTTTGCTTCCAGAAGCTTAGATTTAGCTATTCATCTTCAAGGCTAAGTTTATCTATCTTATTTTGTGAGTTACGCCAGCACAATGTTTTTTTTTTTTTTGGCTTCATAATATTGTGTTCTACTTTCTTCTGATATTTACAGTATTCTATATCACCCATATATTCTTTAATAGCTTTTGGTATTTTGCAAAGTTTTCAACAATTAGAATGTGACATACTTGGATGTCATTCATCATTCAGTAATTAGCTTAACGTTTACAAATTTCATTTTATATCATATTACACATATAAACAGAAGAACTAGAAGTTATAATTTCTTACAAAATATGAAGCTTGAAGTAAAATTATTTTTTTTTCAAAATTATCTAACATTTTCTACTTACAGAAAATTCTATTATGGTATATACTGAAAGTAGAATGAGTAATGGAGGTGGAACATCTGTAACAAAACAATGAATAATTTTTTAAGGTTTCTTGGTGCAATGATTAAATGGGAGACCATGACTTTTAGTTAAAGTAGAATATGTCATGGAGATAGGCATATCTATAATCTTTTTGCAAATTTATTTTTCAGTTTATTGAATTTGCACATCAAAATGCTTCCAATATCTCCCATTGAAATTAAAAACAAAGCAAAATATATACAGACATACAGAATATACACAGGATAATAAACTATTTCTTTATATTCCATATATTTCTATCCTGCCATTAGTTCATATCTATCTTCTACAGTTCTAATTGATGCTTGTTTTTTTCTTAACACTTATTTACAGAACATATCACTGGACACTAAGATATTTGTCTCTGTAACCCAGCACCCAGGTATTATTATTTTAATTGTTTTTTAGCTTACATATTAAAATATATATGTAAAATATGAATGGTTGGTGTACCATATTTGCAATATCAGCTTTCGACCTTCTGGCATTTTCTTCTTACTCATTCATGAGTATTTCTTTCAGTTTGAAGAGCTTCATGTGGTATTTTTTATGTGACAGATCTAACGGAAATATATTACCAAGGTCTTTGTTTGTCTGAGAATGTCTTTATCTCTCTTTTATTTCTAAAGTGTATTTGGCTAGACATAGTACATCCAAACCTAATAAAGAATATAATATTCAGGTACAGCAAGGTCATAGGGATCCAGAAAAATGTAACTCAACATTCTTCTGTATAAGACTTCTTATACACAATCTCTAAAGTAAAAATTAAGAGGAGATTCTCAATGCAACAAAGGAGTAGAACTATGTAATGTTTTGACCAACCAACAATAAAAAGTAAAAAAAAAAAAATAAAAAAAATAAAACACAGTTGTAGGATATTATTTATTAATAACACTTCAAAAATATATATAGCAGGTTTCATAAGCAATAGTAAGTTAACATTTTAACAGGAAAATAATTATACCAAAGTTTCATTACATGTTTGAGAAGCTGAAGAAAACGTTGTTATTCTTCAAAGTGTATTAATCATATTTATTTAATGTTAGAGTCTGTAAACAAGTCAAAATAACAACTGGCATTTTGCCAGGGGAATGTTAGAGTTCGTAAACAAGTCTGGATGGTGCCTGGCAAAATGCCAGAGGGAGTGGTTTGAGAAGTAACAAAAGCGAGCCATTAAGTGTGGAGATTCCTTATTGGTTGACTGATGTATCTAGTTTATGCTAATTAGATAAGCTGTGTGGAATGTATAAATACTGATCCTGTCCAATAATAAACGGCTCCTACTCCTGCTGTATCAACGTACACAAGTTATTCGTCACCCCCCGGTTATTTTGCCCAGCCAGCTGGCCTTCGGCAATTTAAGAATTGAAGTTCAGAAGTATGGTGGACATCAAAGAGGGCATATGTTTTGCAATATAAAGGAGTGTTAGGATAATTTTTGCAATCTGCACTAAGATATAACAAATATTCTGATTTTAAACAGATATCAGTATCAAAGATTCAGCAGGAAATAGTTTAATATTGAAATATATGGAGTTAAGTTTGGAATGTGTTACAAATGAATGAGAAATAGCAAGTAGTTTTATATTTTAACATTTAACAAACCTTTAGAGCAGTGGTATACAATATATTTGATTCTAAACATAAGGATATCAGAGATGAATGAGATAAACAAGTCTATTTCCATATTAAGCTTACCTCATAAATAAGATGCTGAAAAAGAATATATTTAGTAATAGCACACACACACACTATATATATATATATATATATATATATATATATATATATACACATATATACACACACACAATTATGCTTTTATAGAGTAATAATACTATGTATGCCTACATTGTATCTAAGTAAACATCTTTTTATATTTGAATATTTACATACACATATACACTACAGAAAATACATAAAAACAGCCATATGTAGAAACTTATTACAGATGTGAAATTGTTAGTTTAGAAAGAAAAATCAGGTAGTATCTCATTAAGTATGTGTCATTTGATGGCAGACTTCAATGTATGAAATGAGACAGAGGAGCAAATAAAAATATTGGCAGAATATTTATTCATAAATTAGTACCCAAATGTTATAGGAGTTTTTCATGTAATAACCAAAAACTGGAAACAACCTAAATAACCTTCACTTATTATTTATTTATTTATTCACTTATTCACTTATTTTTTTTTAGTTGTAGTTGGACACAATATCTTCATTTATTTATTTATTTATTTTATGTGGTACTGAGGATCGAACCCAAGGCCTCACAAGTGTATGGAGGGTGCTCTACCACTGAGCCCCAGCCCCAGCCCCTTATTCACTTAATTTTTGATACTGGAGTGTACTCTGGGGTGTTTTACCACTGAACTACATCCCAAGGTTTTTTAGGTTTTATATTTTGTTTTTGAGACAGGGTCTCACTGAGTTGTTGAGGCTAGCCTAGAATTTGTGCTTCTCCTGGCTGAGCCTCTCAAGTTGCAGTTATGATAGGTGTGTGCCATCATATCCTGCCTCCAGATATCCTTTTGTATTAATGAAACAATAATGAACAAGTGACTGATACACATAAGAACTTGAACGAATCTCCAAGATGTGATGCTGTGTAATCATAAAGGGTCACTATGTTCATTATTTTTTTTTTATCACCTATCAACATACCCAACATAACTAACTTGAGAAAGGAAATTGTATTTTGGCTCACAGTTTCAAAAGTTGTAGTCCAAGATAGTCTGGCTACATTGTTTTGCACTTGAGGTAAAGCAGAACGTAAGGGCAGCAGGATATGGTAGATAAAATTGCTCAACTCTGTCAGCCAGGAAGCAAAGAGAGAACAAGAAAGGGATAGGCACAAGATAAACCAATCCAATGCGGAATCCCAGGGTCCTATTTATTCCAGCTAGGTCCCTCCTCCCAGCAGTCCATTCTGTGTTGAAGGGATTAATACACTGGTGTGGTCAGTGCCCCCATAATCCAATCTCTTCCCAAAAGCCCCATTTCTAGAGATTGCTCCCTTGGAGACTAAGTCTTTAATATTTGAGCCTTTGGGGGACATTTCACATCTAAACCATAAGTTACATATGATATAAATTCATTTACATACCATTATGGAAGACATACAATTATAGTGACAGTGATAGATGAATATGTTCTAGGGACTATGGTTAGAGGAAGGATGTGGCTAGGGTTTACATCAGAAAACTTGTCTAGGGATTAAAACAATTCTCTATCCTGATTACAGCAATTATTCAAAATCTGCTGAGTGAATATTCAAATCTGCTCATGTGATAAAACAGAATTCTAAAACCACCAAATTCATAATACTCCCCCCAAAAGTACTCCATAAAATTTTCTAAAATCCAATAATTTTAAGAAACTTGATGAATAGTATTACATAAACATCAATTGCTTGACATTGTCAATATTCTATTGCTAGGCAAGACATTATTTTGAGGTAAACATGAGCTCTGTATTATTTTTTCAACATTTTTTAATGCCAAATAATAAAACTACTTCAAAATTAAAACAGAAGACTAGGTAAAGAGCAACTGTTATTTAGGTGTGAACAAATATGTTAGAAAAACCAATTAGATTCATACTGTGCACAAAGAGCAGTGTTTGTAAAATGGATAAAAGCAATGCACAACAAACATTCGGATGTATTTAAAGTTGAATAATCTAGGAGTATGTGTAAAAGTAGAAGTTAGAGCTTTCTAGGTTCCTATTACTATTTGCAGTTTATTTTTTCTGGATGTGAAATATTAGAGTATTTAGAGTTCAGAAGTAAACTCAATTCATTTTTAGTTCACAAAGCAGCCAATGAAAGATTTTCACTTGTGCTTGCTAATGTGTCAAGTAGACACTATCAACACTTAGATTTAGATGAAACTTATATCTAAAAAATACTAACACAAATATGTTAAATAATTCACACATTGTTTAAATAATTAACCCACATTCTTGGCATGTGATTTTGCCATTTCATCTCCTGAACAGATGGAGCATATTCACCCTCTTGTCCAAGCCTGGCTCTGGATTGACAATTTGACTTGGTTTAGTCATTAAAATGAGTCAGAAGTGACAGGGTCCCACTTGAAGTTCCAGACTTGCAAAAATTTCTGTGCTTCATCGTCCACCTCTGTTCTCACTTAGTGAAGAACATGCACCAGCTCTGAAGATTTAGGTTATCTGCAGAATTATAAAAGTTTTTTAATTATTATTATTTATAAGGAATTATATACCCTTATATACCCTTGTGAAAAATAATGTCGTAGTTTCTTATGGGAATTAAAAGAGAGAATGGTTTTGATAATATATTGCACTATGGACAGTATTAACGGGCATGGAATGAATTTGCAAAGCCATACTCCAAATTTTTTTTAAAGTAATTTTCTAATTTTCACAAAAAAACAATATAGGCATCAATCATATACAATAAATTAATTGGCCATCAATTTCTACCATCCAAAATTTCTTTTATGTAATGATTTTTTAACTAATGAATTTTTAGTAAATAAACTCAAGATGGGAAGTATTGTTTATTTTTAAAGGCAATACATGTGTAATATCAGCATGATTGGAATAATAAAGTAAAACCTTAACAGTAACCACTTTCACAATTCCATATTGTTATTAAGTATTGTTCTTAATTTCAGTAGAACAGTGATGCACTATAATTAATATATTATTTAATCCTGTTGTTTTTAGGAAATTGTCAATTAAATTACTAATTTCTATATTTATTTATTTTTTTATGGTTGATAGATCGTTATTTTATTTATTTGTTTATATGTGGTGCTGAGGATCGAACCCAGTGCCTCACACATACCAGGCAAGTGCACTACCGCTGAGGAACACGCCCAGCCCCTCCATTTACTTATAATTAATAAATAAACTAAGTAGAAAATCTAAACTAAATAACTTTATATGAAACATCCTGCAACTGACCCTGACATTCTATTTAGTTTCATCTCCCACTCTCCACCTAGCTTCTGACCACTGAAAAACTAAGCAGTTCTATTTTAATAAATATTTTTATTGATTATCACATTTACTAACAATTGATCATATATGGAGACAAAGATAAAGAGAGAAAAAGAGAGAGAATCAACTGTTATGATTTCTCCTGAATATTACCATATCATTTCCCAAATTATACTGCACATTAATCGTCTTCTTTTGTATTTATATAAATTCTTGTGGCAAAATATCTTGAGTAGATAACCAATATATTGTTCATATGTCAAAATCTTCAACATTAGAATTATTACTATTACAATAAGCTTTTACCAGAATCCTCTCCATCTGTCCCAAACAAGAACACATAAGCTATTAAATAGTAAAGATAGGATAGTGAACAAATGCAATAGTTTTAAAGCAACAGTATCAACAAAAACAAAAACATAATAGCTGTTGAAGTCCAACTCTTTTTTAGTGAATCTATACTATACATTTATCTATTTATTAATCTGCTTCATTCCTCATTTGCAAAAAGATATTTAGTCACTGATTAAAACGTATCAGGAAATATGTTTGAAAAAAGAGAAACGAATACAATAAGAATCAGGGGCCTATTTTATTAAAGAATCATCTACATTAGAAAATAGCTTGAAACACCTGTTCTGACTAATTGCAGAAACTTTGCTCTTTCAGCTCTTCCTCACACATTGACACACTTATCTTGTCATCACTGAATATTTGCTAAGGATTCAGACAGGAAAGAAAAGTCATTCAGATTATGTATGAGAAACTAATAACTTCCATGCCTTGAAGAAGATAATTAGGCAAAAATTCAACTAGAACTCATTGAAGTATGGGAAAATGAATAAAAACTTGGAACACATTGTGTGGGTCTGTACCTGTATGTGTATGTGTTTAAACAATTCCATTTATTTCTTTTAGCAACCAAATATACTTTCTTTCTCTTTTTTGTTTGTTTGTGTTTGTTTACTTATTTTGGCAACTAAAACTGTATAGGTATACACTATGGAATTAATCCAAAGCTAATCATGCAGTGTTTCCCCTCACAGAAACACTCTAAAATCAATACTTTAAAACCAAAATTCAAATAATGTTGTCAGTAACAGAAAGAATTATGTAAATCAAGAAGCATATCTGATATTTTTCTTCTCTGGTTTTATAATAGTGTATGAAAACAGTTATATTAAAATATCAGCTATTCACTATTAATTCTGTATGTGATATTCCCTTAATGTTTGAGAAATGCAGTTAATTTTGTAGCCTGATGGAGTTTTTTAGCCCATAATCTAAAATATTAGTTAAATATTCTAAAAAAATATATCTAGAAATAAGATCTACCTCCAAGGTGTGAATATAAAGTTACAACACCTCCCTTGTCAGATATACATGGTTTTTATGTAATTATATTATTTTGAAAAAAATTAAGATTTGCATCTAGATCATATTCATCTTCTATACTGAAACTGAGCTTTAGCCAGAAAGACTTTTGTAATAGAATTTAGATATTTTTCTGCACTAGCTGAAGTGAAATTTTCATATAGCATATAATAATAAGACACATGTAAAAGAATATTTCCTATGTGGTACAAATTATTCATTTTGATAAATTTGTTTGGTTAAGATGGTGTGAACATTTCTATGAATATTAACAAAGGTATGATATTTACTTGAAAGTAAGTCAAGTCAAATAAGTCAAGTTAAAATAATTTGGAGAAGTGTTGGATTTAGTCAACTGTACTACAGTTGAATTTCAAACTTTTGCAGTGATATATTTGAAAAAAAATGAATCTCTTCCATCAAGATATTATTTTTTAAAATTTTAAATCTTAACTGATTCTATTTGGGACAAATGTCCTTTCTTATACAATGACAAGGCTACATTTCTCAATACTGGTGTTATTTATATAAGTCTTAGTGGTCGTTTTGCACTATTACTGTGGAGATCAATTTTCCTTGTAAAACCCCAAATTCAGTTTGGCATTGAGCATAAGTCTTTTGAGAACACAGCCCTTGCCCTATAAAGCAATAAAAATAAGAAATTGGAGGCTGAGCAGCTTGGAGATGTTCATATAAATGTGCTAAAAAGGAGTATGTGTCATCTATGAACTTTTGCAATTCTTAATATAGAAACAGACGTTACATTCAGCCCTGAGAAAGGACAGGCTTTTATTTTTTTTTCTTACCAGAAAATGCCATCATATCTTTAAAATGTCCTTCTCATTTATTTTAAAAGATAGTCCATTCAGAATATTGATCAAATTAAGAAAACAATCTCACAAAATGTCTCCTAAGAAAAGTTTGCTTAACACTTCTCTGTATCTACTTTTAAAGACCTGTATGTTGTACTCTATTTCTTCCTAATAATTGCATATTGAAAATGTGATATTATCAAATATGTCCTATTATCTCCAATTGACTGATTCTCTACAAATGTTTAAAGCTATTTAGATCATTAATTCTCTATATGAGGTATTATGAACACTACATTCAAAATAAATCTCCATTTACTCAAAATTTCCAACTTATTGTTTTAATTTTTTTTTAAATATGTCAATTCTCTTTTCCTATTCAGAAGGGTTTTCCCTTTTATGTTGCTGACATTGGTACTTTTCATTTTAGCATTAATTTTCTTTATTAGTTTAATGGAGAAATTATCAAGTCAATGATGTTTTCAATGAACTACTTTATTTCAATTGTTTTATATTGAACATTCAAATACTATATTATTAATTTAATTTACATTCTTATGTTCAATATTATCTACTTCTATTATTCCATATTTATTTCTTTTATTTTCCAACTTCTTGAGATGAAATATTCTATCATGGACTTTTTACTTTATTTTATTTTACAAATAGATGTATGTAAGTCTACAAATTATTTTCTGAGCAAAGATAAACTGTATTCAATTGTATCATGTATCTATTCCTCATTTCTCATTAATTTTCCTTAAAGAGTTCTTATTAACCATTGGTTACTTAGACGTATTTATTTCTAATAAAGGAATTTTCTTTTTGTTATTTTTAGCTTCATTTTATTGTGGAGAGAGAACATATTTTAAAAATTAATAATATAGTATGTATTATTTTAATTTGTAACACATAGGTCATTGAAAACAACAATAATTCTCTTATTTGGTATGTACCATACTTAAATTATCAGTGTTGTTCAGATATCCCATATGATCACTTTGCTTTTACTGATCTTTTCTCCTCTTGGGAGATACACTGGATTTGCAACATAATTGTGTAGTGAGTACATATCTAATCCATTTTGTTTAAGTTTTAAAAATATTTTTTTTCAGAATTAGGAAGATTAGATTCAATAAAGTTAAAATATTTTAAGGTATCAGGTGTATCAACAACCTATAAACTGAGTAAAGCTGTTAATTAGGATAATATAAATTAATTAGGATAAAATATAAGACTATAATAAAGCATTCCATAATAAAATTGCAAATATTGTAAGTCTAACATATGAGACAATAAAACATTGTTATAATATTTTCAATAGTATCTGAAATTATTAAATATTAAATTCTCTTTTTTTGTTATTGTTGTTTGCTTCATTTCTTTTCTGTTATTCCCCAGCCGTCTTTCTCATTTCTTCCTCCCCACTTTATAATTGAGAGTTTACTCCTTAAGTTTACTCCTTAAGAGTTTACTCCTCAGCTTTTGTTATTTTTCTGCATTGTTTTTCTGTAAATCTCATCTAATTCCATATTTTTAAGGGTATATAATTCCTTATAAATAATAATAATTAAAAAAAACTTTTATAATTCTGCAGATAACCTAAATCTTCAGAGTTTAAGGACACACTGACTTTAAGCACAGTCCATTTTTATCAGGTAAAAAACATCACTTTCTCATCTAACAAGGGGATTTCAATTCTGCTGAGTCATTTCCAAAGGACTTTTGGCAGCACCCCTCTGGAATTCACATTTCTCTTTGTCCTGAAATAACATTTTTCTGCAAAGTTATCAATACATTATTTGGAAGCAAATTCATAATTCTCTATTCTTAGAATGTCACTTTAATAATTGCATTAGAGTCTCATTATCTTTTTAAATAAATGCTGAGAAGATTATAGGTATAAAGTATGATATGTTTCCACACCAACACTTTCTGCACAATTCAGCAATTATGGTTATGAAAAAAAAAAAAAACAATAATGGACAATCTTCAGAGTGTTCCAGGTATTTAACCAACATATTACTGTCTATTCCATAGATTTTTCTTCAGGAAAAAAAATGTCAAGTTTTAGCTTGACAAAATCCTCCAACTATATAGACATATCTATCCCAACCAATGTAATAATTTATTTTAGAGAACATCTTACTCTCTGAAGGATAAAACATCTCTGTAAGTCATGATGATTTAAAATTGAAGAATAAGAAAGATAAAGATTTGGAAATGTAACATTAGTAATCTAAGTATTTAAAAATCTACTGGCAATAGCCTATGAATAAAAGAAATGCCAATCTCAAGGTAATAGAGCCATAATAAATCTATTCAATGTCAGTTTTGGATTAGCCAACTATATAATAAAATTCAAGATGACATTTTTCTCTGAACTTCAAAAATAACATGGATTAATTTTTAACACAAATTTAGCAGTTAAATTAGGTGTGCACAGAGCAAAGCTTTGTAATGTCAATTAGAAATTTGTATTTTCTTTATGAGGATTGTGGTAAATACTTGTCTTTTTCAATAAAAGGAAATAATTATATGTCAATAATTAATAGGTTGCATATTTTTACAGCTACATAATTATAATAAAATTCTTCCAAATGCAACTCCTTACTTAAATGCACATTTGAAATAAATTGTCATAAAGATTTTGTGTGCTTACTTGTGTCATAATATGAATGCAGAAAAGTATTTACTGGATAAACTATTACTTTTATCAGTAGACATTTTCTTGAATGTTCTTTCCATCATCAAGAGATTATATTAATTACCTTAAGTATATAAACTGCTCAGCAATTATATGTGTGGGTAGATAATAACAATTAAAGTCTGTTACATGAGCATCTTTACTTATTTTAACTAGATAAAATATTATCACAATTACATTATCTTTATGGTTTGGGGGGTAGCTTCTAAACACAGTTGTTGTGTTCAAATATGACAAAAATACAAACAAAGAAAAAGTATCTCACAGTTTTTTTAAAGTGTCACACATTTTGAGATATAATTAAGATGGAAGAAAATTTTTGTCCCTATATTCCCTACCTACTATAAATTGAAAAAAAAAAAATAAGAACAGAAACATAAGTTACATCACCAATGAAGCAAGTGAAGACACAATTCTAGCAAATATTAAGGAGGTGGAATGCTATGTGATCATTCAGAAAGAATTTGTGTAAATACCTTGGGTATAAAAAAGTGAAAAATGGATAAAATAAAAATTAAACCAGACAATGTGTTTAAATATGAAATAAATGAAAATTACAAACAATAGGGTGACATGATGGAAGTCCAAATCTTCAGGAATCAGTTCCTGAGCTCACAAAAACTGTTGGAATAAACTATTTTGAAATTGTGAAATCTAGTTGACCACTTACAGTGTCTATGAGAGTACTTAGTGTTTCCCATATTACAAGGGAGTGGAATAAGTTAAACAATGCCTCTCAAATATTATTGGGGTTGGCATACCTAAAATTTGTATAGCAAGATAATGGGCTGGAAATATGATATTGCAGTCTTGAATCTAAATTCCAAAATTTAACATGGGAGAAAACTTTCTTTATTGCTATCTTGAGTTTAAATTCTTTCTGAATAAAATTCCATTGTGTATATATGCCACTTTTTTTATCCACTCATCCTCTGAAGGGCACCTAGTTTGGCTCCACAGTCTAATTATTGTAAATTGTGCTGCTATAAACATTGATGTGGCTGTGTCCCTGCAGTATGCTGTTTTTAAGTCCTTTGGATATAAACAGAGGAGAGGGATAGCTGGGTCAAATGGTGGTTCCATTCCCAGATTTCCAAGAAATCTCCATACTGCTTTTCATATTGGTTGCACCAAATTGCAGTCCTACCAGCAATGTATGAGTGTACATTTTTCCCCACATCCTCGCCAACACTATTGATGATTTTCTTCATAATAGCTGCCATTCTGACCAAAGTGAGATGATATCTTAGAATAGTTTTGATTTGCATTTATCTAGTTGCTAGAGATGGTGAGCATTTTTTTAAATATTTACTATAAAATTTTAAAGCAATAAAATGTGTGCAATTATCATTAGGATGGACATATTGACTGAAACTAATAGAATTAATTCCAAAAATAAAATATTTTTAACAATGTTGTTAAGACCATTCAAAGGGGAAAGAAAAGTCAGGTAAATAAGGCAGAGACATGGTATGCAAATGAAAAAAATAAAATAAAATTGGATGCTTACTTCTTTCCATAATGTATAATTAAGTCAACATGTGTCAATTACATCAATATAAAAATAAAAATGTTAATTTATTAAGAGAAGACAAAGGTAAATCTTCATAGCTTCATATTTTGCAGGACAATCATATTTGTCTCCAAAATACAAGAAACAAAAGTAAACATACATGAATTATAATATAGAGAAATGTACAACTATTTTGTATTCAAAGAAAGTAAAAAGACAACATATAAAATTGGAAAAAAATTGCAAACTAAAAATTTAGTGTGAATAATGTATATAAGACTGCGAAACTCTATCAATAGAAAGATAAAAAAAATCAAAATTAAATATATAAATAAATTACTTAAGGACTCACAAAGCTACAACTATCTTATATTTGATAAAGGAGCTAAAAGCATGCAATGGAGGGAGGATAGCATCTTCAACAAATGGTGCTGGGAAAACTGGAAATCCATATGCAACAAAATGAAACTGAATCCCCTCCTCTCGCCATGCACAAAAGTTAACTCAAAGTGGATCAAGGAGCTAGATATCAAATCAGAGACTCTGCGTCTGATAGAAGAAAAAGTTGGCTCAGATCTACATATTGTAGGGTCGGGCTCCAAATTCCTTAATAGGACACCCATAGCACAAAAGTTGATAACAAAAATCAACAAATGGGACTTACTTAAACTGAAAAGTTTTCTCTCAGCAAGAGAAACAATAAAAGAGGTAAATAGGGAGCCTACATCATGGGAACACATTTTTACTCCTCACACTTCAGATAGAGCCCTAATATCCAGAGTATACAAAGAACTCAAAAAATTAAACAATAAGAAAACAAATAACCCAATCAACAAATGGGCCAAAGACCTGAACAGACACTTCTCAGAGGAGGACATACAATCAATCAACAAGTACATGAAAAAATGCTCACCATCTCTAGCAGTCAGAGAAATGCAAATCAAAACCACCCTAAGATACCATCTCACTCCAGTAAGATTGGCAGCCATTATGAAGTCAAACAACAACAAGTGCTGGAGAGGATGTGGGGAAAAGGGTACTCTTGTACATTGCTGGTGGGACTGCAAACTGGTGCGGCCAATCTGGAAAGCAGTATGGAGATTCCTGGGAAAGCTGGGAATGGAACCACCATTTGACCCAGCTATTGCCCTTCTTGGACTTTTCCCTGAAGACCTTAAAAGAGCGTACTACAGGGATACTGCTACATCGATGTTCATAGCAGCACAATTCACAATTGCTAGACTGTGGAACCAACCCAGATGCCCTTCAATAGATGAATGGATAAAAAAAAATGTGGCATTTAGGACTCAAACAGACATTTCTTTAGAGAATTTATACAGAAGCACGAGTCACCTGGGAACAACAATGACCCACAAGCAAAGGAAAATTATTTTCAATATTCCTGGTTATAAATAGAATGAGTATCAAAACTACAGTGAAACTACTATTTCACTCTCACTAGAATAGCTACAAAAAGTAAAATGAAAATAGCTAGTGGTGGTATATCCACATGTTTTACCTTCCTAGTAAATTAGCTAGAAATATCATTATTAGTCTCCACTCTCTGCCCATTTGGTTTCCATATAACCACAGATAATTCAAAAATTATTAGTCAGAGGGTTTAATGGTCACCTGTTTGACAAATAAACTATCTAATCTTGTGCTTTGTAACTTACAGATCTGTGAACTCTATATCTGTTCAAGGTAACCTCTGGTTGCTATATAATCCAGGAACCATATCATCTCACTAACATGTCCTTGCAGGAACACCAGTCACCTGGGAACAAGGGAGTCACCTCATTAGTGGCTCCTCTGGATAAAGCTGTCATCCTCATGTTAGGCCAGACAATGCCTTTAGCCATCAAACATCATAATAGAACACTCCATATTGGCAGGCATTCTATGATGTCTCTAAATGTCATCAGCAAGCATCAGCTGGAAGAAGTAGGTTGTCACTCATCAGAAACAGGGTTGGCAGTTACATAGACATAATGCCCTCAATATCACTGTAGAGAGACACACTTGTACTGTACACAACTCTGCACACTATCCTGTTGGAGTGCAGTTCAACACCATACATTTTCTATACATAGGATACGTGTTATGGGTGGTTGTTTGGTAATGATGAGGCTTTGCGGGGAGAGTTAATGCACTCTAAGTATTCTGAGCTTAGGAAAGCATATTTAGGGGATTCCTGAAAACAAAACAGCGAACTGAATTTTAGTATTGGAGAATTGAGTCTAGACAGGATATTTAAGTCTATAATTGAAGGTCAGAAATCATAGAGTTCTCCAAAATATTTAATTCTAATATGGAAATTCCACTTAACATTATTGTATAAAAATAATTTAAATTTGAAGAACCAGAATAAACCAAAATACTGTAATCATTTCTTTAGACTTCAGAATTTTCATACAACTTGACATAACTTTACATTCTAAAAATCCATAGTCTTTTAGTAATTCAAAAAAATATAGACACTAGAAAGGTACATTATACTGATGTACTTCTTGAATACAAAATACAATTGATGATATTTCTACATTATCAGCTTATTGATAATATCTGGTTTTTCATAGCTTCTTAAATTTCCAATTTATTTCAGATCAGAGAATGAGAAATCAGCATCCTAATGCAAGATTGTAAATAATTTTATTTTATGGTGTTTATTTTTGGTACCAGGGATTTATCCAAGCATTGCTTTACCACTGAGCCACATGCCCGCCCCCCCCCCCCTTTTTTTTTTTTTTGAGGCAGGGTCTCACTCAGTTGCTTAGGGCCTTACTCTACATTGCTGGGGCTGGCCTCAACTTGCAATCCTCCTGCCTCAGCCTCCTGAGCTGCTGGGATTACAGGTGTGTGCCACCATGCTTAGGTAAATTATCTTATTTTTTTGAACCATTTATTTGAGTAAGGTGATACCTGCTTTTGTTATTTGTTACTATTCAAAGTCAATGCTTTTAAAAGTTATTATAATTAATTAATGCTAATCATAAAGAAACACCATAAAGCAGCAAAGTAAAAGAGTAAGAAGCAAAACAAACAAATGAAACCACTAAATAATATTGAAATGTAGGCCAATTTGAATAACCAATTTTCAGAGATAATGTTGAAAACAAAAATTTAACCATGATATTAAATCTCACTTTTCATTGATATATTTTTCATGCCTTTTAACTTTTGTCTTTTAGAGAGATATTATGAGTCTTCTCATATATAGTAATAAAATGAGTCAGACTAATAATTACTTGATATTCTTCTCAAAGCCTTCAACTTGAAGAGATTAATAGACATCTATAAATGTACTAGTTAATCAATGTTGATAGTTCCTTTGGCTATGTTTGCCAAAAGTAATTCATAGAATGTCATAAGACACAAATACAGAAGAAAAGGAAAAGAGGACAAATTTAAAAGGAAGCTAGTAAAAATTGAACTGTTACAAATATGGGGAAAAATATGATCATACTTGTAAATAAAACTGTGTCAAAACTTTTTGGCTTTACTAGACAAGGAACGTATATTATAATGAAATACCTGAAATAAGTGGCTTATAAAGAGAAAAAAGTATTTTGGCTCACAGTTTCTAAGGTTTCAGTTCATGATTAATTGTCTCTATGATTTGGGGACTGACAAGAGGCTACACATAATGGTGGGAGTGCATGGTACAGCAAAACTTCTCTTAAAATCAGCCAGGACACAAAGAAGGATAGAGGGAGAAGCTAGGTCCAGTGTCTCACAACCGAATTTAAGAACATTCTCTCAATAACCTAGTGGCACCACATGAAGTCCCAACACCTCCCAATAGTGCTACAATGAGCACCAAACCTTTTTTTTTTTTTTAAAGGAGTAAAGTTTTATTTTGACTCATGATTTCAGAGGTTTCAGTCCATAGTTGCCTGGCCCCATTGCTGTGGGTTTGTGGTGAGGCAGAACATCATGGCAGGGAAGGTGTGGTGGAACAAAGCAGCTCACCTTGTGGAGGCCAAGAAGTAGAGAGAAAGAGAGTAGGAAGCAAGGGACAAGATATAGTCCCCAAAGGCACATTTCCCTAAGAATCCTCTCCCTTCAAGTAGGTTCTACCTCCTGTAGTTTTCCTCCACCCCTCAATAGTTCATTCATCTGTGAATCTGTCCATGGGTTAATCCATTGAGGTTAAAACCCTCATGATCAATCACTCTCTAAAAGCCCCACTTCAAGAACTTTGTAATGTTTTGAACAACTAATAAAAAAAAACACTGAAGAAAAGCATCGAAAAAAATTTAAAAGTAAGTTTCAAATATGTAAAAGATCATAAAGTTTAAAGACATATCTATATATGATCTCACCCTATTATGATTTAAATTTTTAGCTCCAGATCAAACAACTAGAACAAAATAAATGAAGTGGGTATAAATTATATACACCAAGCCTTTAACACAAGGACCTTTGCAGAACATTCCAAATCCAAACTATTGTAGTGCAAATTGTCAATCCCACATATCTTTATTTTTAAGGATATATTTCTGTAGCACTTACATTTTCCTTGCATGGAGATAACTTTCAGGATTTTTTTTTCTTGATATACGAAAGCTAGAGATCGACTGAATTCAAACTTTAAATAGTGGTTAAGTATTTCTGTACTTTAATATCCATATCAGCTTTAAACACATGTTACCATCTGGTTTTAAAGCCTGTAGGAAAATTTCAACTAGGATTAAACTATAAACAGAGAAAAGTTTGTTACTAATTAAAGAGAGGGAGAAATTGATGATGTGGGTAAAATCATTTAGAACAATTTGCCAACGGTACTCCAATTAAATTACTGTCAATCAAAATTGGTTATAGAGATTTAAAAAATTGGAAAAAAATGAGTCTACTTTATGCTCACTTATTTAAATATATTTGCCTCCTCTTAAAGTATTATTATAATAAAATATACCTTAACAGAAAATACAACTTTCAAATAAATATGGAAGTTAGTAAAAATTGAACTGAGTAAATTACTTCTCTCATTAATAAAAATGCATATTATATTATTAACATTCTGCTGAGATAAAAATGGTATTCATGTTAAAATAGAATGAGTAAATGTATTTACAAGACTATATTTTTAGATTAGGCAAAACTTAAAACCACTAAAATTTTATTTATTATCATCCTTTTTTTTCTGTAATCTTACACTCCCTAAATCCACCACTGATACAAAAACCTTCCTTTTTCTATGATGATACTGGAAGTTATGTTTAGCAACATGTACATGTTGGAGACAGGAGAAACATTTTTATTGGTAAATATAAAATAAAGTAAAACACACAATGAGTAGATTTTACTTTCAGTAGTAAAATAATTATCTACTATTCAATAGATAATATCTAAAATAACAAAAAAGATTTATTTATATAAATTAATTCAAAAGAGGTAAAATGCAAAAGAAGTCATGATGGTGGAGTGCATGCTCATTTTCTATAAACCATAATATAAGAGCTCTGAAATGTTCTTCATGCCATTTTGTGTATTAAATTCTAATGGAATAAGAGAGCTACAGAGTTTCCTGTTTGAAATAATGAACACACAGTGCTTTTCATTGGCATCTTCTATGGCTCCAAAATCAGTCTTTTTAACCTTTTTTTTTTCATGATTCTCATGCAATCTTTTTTTTTCAGTTGTAGATTGACACAATATTTTTATTTTATTTTTTTTTAATGTGATACTGAAGGTTGAATCCAGTACATCACACTGGGCAAACACTCTACCACTAAGGCACACTACAACTCCAACCCTCTCACATGATATTAATGGCCATTATTATATAGGTTTTCCAGAACCTGGTCAGAATGTTACAGATAGATCCTAGTTTGATAAGAGAGCTACAATTAAAGCCTTTCCAATAAATTGTTTTTTAATTTCTCTTCTGTAATTAGTGAACCATTCTGAGATTATTACTAGAGATGCGGCAAATCTTGTGTCTTGAGAGCAGATGTCTGGAGAAGGATAAGGACAGAACTTCAGACGGGAGAATTGTAGGTTTTTCCTTCTCTATCTGGTAACTTTGACATCTGTTATAGAAAGTTGATGATCTCTCTCTCTCTCTCTCTCTCTCTCTCTCTCTCTCTCTGTCTCTCTCTCTCTGTCTCTCTCTCTCTCTCTCTCTCTCTCTCTCTCTCTCCCTCTCTGTTTTTTTTAATGAGATTTCAAACTTTATTTATCTCTTTAAGATATTAAGACTTTACTTTCACACCTTTATGACTTATTTCTAGAACTTTTGATTGGTAATCGATTCCTTCTAAAATTTTACACAAACTTACTTTTGCAAATAAATGAAAATAACTATTTGCCCAGTGAGGTGACATGAACCTATAAATTCAACAATTTAAGAGGCTAAGGCAGGAGGATTGCAAGTTCCAGATCAACATGAGCAACTTAATAGGACCCTTTCTCAAAAAATATCTGGAGATGTAATTAATTAGTAGTAAAATAATTATATATTATTCAATAGATAACATATAAAATAACAAAAAAAAATTAGTTAAATTAACTTAAAAGAGGTAAAATGCAAAAGAGGTCATGATGGTAATATAATGGTTTTGAAGCCCTCCTGGTTCAATCCCCAGTACTACCAAATAATAAAAAAATAAAAAAGTAAAATTACTTATATAGGTCAATGTTAAAAGCTATGCCCAAAGTTTCCAAGTTAATGCATATTCTTTGCCCATGATAAATTTGATCTGTTGCCCATTTAAGGGCAAATGTGTTTAGGTAATTTTAGTTAATAATCATAGACTTTTTTTCTTAACCCAATATCAGATTCTATTATGCAACACAATGTTTGGTTCCTAGATGCAGTTAGAATTTTATTTTAACCATCCTATGTGGAATGCAAATTTTCTGTTTATAAAAATGTCAGTGTACTATCACAAATTACACATAGTTTTAAATTCCATACAGATCAGCAAGTATAAAAAGAAGACATGGGGATGGGAGGGATGGCAAAAGTTTTACCACCATCTTTCAAGACAGTAATTATCTTCTCACAAAATGACAAGCTTCACAATTTTACTTAAGAATCAGAGAACTGAATTTACTCACAACCTTACAATGCTGACTGTGCCAGAATGTTTTGTGGAAATTCCTGGAAAATATCAGAAAACAGTACTTTCTTCATGGAAAACACTAAATTGAGTGATTCATTTTACAAGGCAGTGATTGAAGATTCAGAACTCAGAGAGACAGACACAACTGGCATTTGCCTTACAAAATATTTAATTTAATTGCACACAAGATGGTATTTCCTCAGCCTTATTATTTTCCTTCTTTTAATTATTCCACACATCTGAGCAGTAATGATGCTTTTCTATTAAAATGGCAGACAAATGGAAAGTCATTCTGCATAGTGTTACACGGGTGAGTCCTCTCAATTTTGATTCGAAAAAGCACAGTAGTACAAAACAAAAAACAAACAAAAAAAGATTATGATAATTTCTTAAAGAAAAAACAACTGGATCTTTTAGATTAACATCCAAAACTAACACTCAGCTGGGCACAGTGGTGCAGACTATAATTCCAGTGGCTCTGGAAGCTAAAACAGCAGGAGCTAAATCAGCAGGATTCTGAGTTCAAAGCCAGCCTTAGCAATGGCAAGATGCTACACAATTCAGTGAGACCTTCCCTGCCTCTACATAAAATACAAGATAAGGTGGGGGCTGTGGCTCAGTGATAGAGTGCCCTTGAGTTCAATCCCTGGTACTCATGTCCCCTGCCAAAAGCTGACATTCATTGAGAACATCATATGTATAATAGCATATATTAAACAGTGTATATTAAATAGTGTATTCTTCCGTCTAGTTAATATTTGCCCTTGGTTCCTGGTAGGCAGTGATTAGTTGGGGCTTCTCCTTCTTTCTTATATGCCTCTTTCTGAAAACAGACTCTCTCAAAAAGATTATAGTTAACCTGAGTAACCCCTACAACAGTCTTTGTGTGTAGTCCTGAATTTAATATGGAATAGGTAATTGCTCTGCATTCAAAATTTAAAAATTGTCCCTAGAAATAGTCTAGGACTCTTAAAGATATCTCAATAAAGACTAACAGGTTGCAAATCTATCTGACCTCTTGTAATGTTTTTTATTTGTTTGTTTTGTTTTGTTTTGTTTTTGTACCAGGGATTGAACACAGGGGCACTTAACCATTCAGTCACGTCCAAAGCCCTTTTTTATTTTTATTTACTTATTTATATTTCAGGCAGGGTCTCACTAAGTTGCTTAGAGTCTGACTAATTTGCTGAGGCTGGTCTGGAACTTGCCATCCTCCTGCCACAGTTACCTAAGTGCTGGGATTACAAGTGAGTGCCGCCAAGCCTTGCCCTGCTGTAGGTAATTGTTTTTTTTTTTTTTGGGGGGGGGGAGTTGTTGTCATTGTTGTTGCTTCTAGATATACATGACAGTATAGTGTATTTGGACATATTACACATGTGGAATAAGTATAATTTGTTCCAATTGTGGTTGTAAGTGATGTGGAGTTACATTGGTCCTGAAATCATATATAAAGATAGGAAAGATATGTTTGATTCATTTTACTGTCTTTTTTATTTCCATCCTCCTTCTTTTCCTTTAGTCCAGTGAACTTCTAATCTTCCCCTCTTTTGTTGTGGGCTTAATACTGCATGTAGCTCTGGCCAGTGGATATAAGTTTTGATGGTTTTTGAATGCATGTTTTCCATTGTTTGACATACCTTCAGAAATTCTTTTCTTCCATAAAACAGGAAGCTCAAGTGTTCTTGATTTATTTTAATATATATTTGCCATAATATTTTACATACAATGACAATGTCTTATTTAAAGAAATTATTGTTCTTCAGAAAACTTGTTTTGGAGAGTTTTTAACTTTGAAAAATGTAGGCAGTATTATACATATAGAACTTGCATAATTATGTGGAAGTAGCGAAACAACTGAGCTTTTTCCTTGGTTCAAATAGTAAAATTGTCAGTTACAAAAGTATCATGCACAGGGCTGGCTTTGTAGCTCAGTGGCAGAGTACTTGCCCTTACATGTGTGAGGCACTGGGTTCAATCGTCAGCATCTCTTAAAAAAATAAATAAAGTATTGTATTCATCTACAACTATATATATATATGTGTGTGTGTGTGCACGTTTCTTTAAAAAAGTATCATGAATATAAGCAATATAGGAATATATATTAACAAATGGAAATACTAAAAAAGTTCTTACAGATAATATAAAAATAAAAATATTCTAACAATTTAGCAATTCCTAGGAAAAGCAATTATAATTAGAGATGAATTAAGGAAATTGACGTATGAGCATCGTATATTCCTAATTTTTAATATTGTACCATAAATAGATTGTTTAAATGTTCTAAACTCTTGATTTGCTTCTATTTATTTGAAATCACATGATACAAGCATTTCTATTTGAAGTCACATGATACAATTAAATGTGATATTTAATTCAAGTAGCTAGAAATTAATTAAAAACTGATTTCTTAATTTTCATGCAAGATGACTCAATTCTAGTTTACTACTTCTATTAATCAAGATTTGTGACAAATCACATATTGTCATTTATTAATAAATTAGAAACTAGCTCACATGATGAAAATTAAAAAAAAAAACTCAAATCCAGTTCACATAGTAATAGATGTACAATATTCAAAATTTTCCCATTATCTGTATAAATAAGCTTATCAAGGTTCAAGTTATTTGTTAGACAATGAATGTAAGTTAATAATTTAGTAGGTGACTGTATCTTTCATATTGCTCTCCTTTACATTCAAATAATGAACTTGGAAGAGTTACTTTGTTCATTTATCTTTCCATCAGATATCTTGAACCAAACATTGAGGGTTCAGTTACCAGTAGTTCATAGAATTTGTCTGACATCAATCACATGGTGCCCAGATCCTAGAAATCTTGACATATTGCAGAAAGAATCCCTAGCAGAATGTGGAAACCATAGGACACATGGAAAAATGTGAGTATATTATTAAACTGAGAAGGGGAAGACTTCCATCCCTCAATTAATGTTAGATAAATAACCAAGACTGAAAGCACAAAGCTAGTTTTGGATGGCTGGCTTTTTCCATCAAAGGAACATCACTTTAACGATGACATATGTAAGATGTGGTATTCCCATTTGAAAGTATTTCTGTTTCTATTACTTGCAACACACCACATCAAACTTAGTGGTAAATACTAACAGTTTGTTATGGTTATGACTTACTTAATTAGGAATTTTGAAAGAGAAAATAATCTGTATCTTTTCCTTGGTGTGTTTCAGGATCATGAAAGTTGAATAATATGGAGGCCTCTTCAGGCACATGTCTGAAAAACTGATGTTTACTAGCGGGTGGAATCTCAGCTTAGCTCTCCACCCTAAAAATTATACCTAGACACTCTGTAAGGCCTTTCTTCTTTGGCTATTTTAATTTTTCTTACAGAATGGTGGCTACATTAAAAAAATAAGCATCCTAAGAACAAGGTGGAACCAGATGAGTTTTATGATAGAATCTCAGATTTCAAAAACACCAGTTTTCCATATTTGGTTTACTAAAGCAGTCAGAAAGGCACAAATGGTTTAAGGAAAGATAAATTCATGGAAGTGCCAAGTGATAGTAACATGCCAAGTTTCTGGAAGAGCAGTGGGGTTGGCCATATTGTTTTGGCATTTTTGGAAACTGCAATATGCCACAGATAATTAGTAGTATTTATAACATACAGTTGTACTCAAATAATTACAACAAGCACTTGAATTTACCAGATCCATTTCTCCTTTATAATAAAATTTAATTTGTACCTAAAAAGCAAATTATCAAATAAATGAAGAAGACTTAAAATACTTGAGAACACTTTGGAAAAGCAAAAGTGACTAATAATTCTCAAAATATGTACAGTATATTCATCTGTTAATTGACTAACACTGAAATGAATCTACAACAATTATTATCCCAAGTCTAAGTGAGTAATAGGACTTCCTTCTTTCTTTCTTTCTTTCTTTCTTTTTTTTCCTGCCTGTGTTTTCTGTCTCTTTGAGCAAAACAAGGGGAATGTATGTACTAGACTTTGAGCAAAAGCAAAACAAGAAGAATGTATGCACCAGACTTTGATTTTTTTTTTAAATTCAAGGTAACTATAGTTAACAATAATATATTACATTCTTGAAAATGATGAGAATGATAAATGGTCTTACAGAAAAATAATTAACTATGTTGATTAGTTAGATTTAACCATTCCACAGTGAATACACATTTCAAGATATCATGTTTTGAATATAATGAATAAAAGTTCACTGAATTAGACAAAGGGGAATGAAAGGAAAGGGGAAGGGGAATAGGAAAAACAGTAGAATGAAATGGAACATAACTTTCCTATGCAGACTTTGATTTTGAACGTTTTGTAAGGAAGAGTGTTTTCAGGTTTGTATTTTTACTTTATCTTTTTTTTAGCAATTTCCCTCAATATTAAACATTGAAAGGGGCCAAGAGAATCAGAAATTTTATAACAGAATTTTATTACTGGGTATTGTGTGTTCTCCTTAATAAAACTTTGGCAAATAATTTGTAGTTGAGGGAACGTGTCTTTTACTTTTCCTTCCATTTTGTTCCACTCAAATCAACAGGGTAGGAAGGCAGAGAATGATGGATTCTGTTTGTTCACATCAAAGATTTTAGTACGTAATGGCAGAAAAACATAAGAATTTCTAATATTTACATGACACGAAAACATCCTGAGTTTCATAGTGACAGAACATATTCATAGGTCAACATGATTGTCATATTGTGGAGGTTTTGTTTAGCAGTCTTACCTTGCTGTTTATAATTTATTTAGTAAGTAATAAAATTCCACATGACAAATTTTTCAGGTTTTCTTTTCTTTTTATAATTGTAGATAGACAGCATATCTTTATTTTATGTGCTTATTTTTGTATGTGATGCTAAGGATCAAATCCAGTGCCTTACACAGGCTAGGAAAGCATTCTGCTACTGAGTCCTAGCCCCAGCCCCCATTTTTAAAAAATTTTTGATATTTAAAGATGTATTATTGAGGACTGAATTGCAAATGACCTCGGTAGATCAAACCAGCTGAAACTAAAAAGTGGTGGTTTTCAAAAGGTGCTCATTTTACTTTGAAATAATTTATATAGTTTATCCTATGGTTTTTAAATTTTATTATAAATATGATAGCATATAGCCTCTATAATCCATATATATTTTAAACTTAAACTTACTCTGATAGATTTTCCCCCAGTATTTGGCTAATTATAGATATGTCAAAGTCTGCCTAGCTTTAGGGTGTACAGTTGACTCTACTTGCCAATATGGATTGTTAAGAGGTTGTAACCATTATCATGTATTTGTAGTTTAGTTGAGATTGATTAGTGGCTCTCATGTTCCAGTTAAAATTCTAAATATTACTATGGATGTTTCATGAGGAAGATATTTTTTGTTTTCAAAGTATGCTGTACCCTGATCCAAATTAAGCATACAATTAATTTTACCTTGTATCAAAATATCCTTTGGAACCATGAAAGAATTTTAAAAATACATTCTGAAATTATATAACATTGCATTTGATGAAAGTGTTTGAAGGCAGAAAAAAAAATTCTCACACTTCAAATACAACCTAAAGTTGTAAAGTACACAGCATACACACAAACACATTTTTGTCTGTTTTATTTTTTTTACTTTTCTTTGTATCTTTATAAGCAAAAAAAAAAATCAAAGGGAAATCTATGTGTCAACCTTTGATTATGAAGTTGTAGTTATATATCATTCCATGATATGTACAAATAAGTAAATATATGAAATGAATATATATATATGTGTATATATATATATATATATATATATATATAAAATAAATAAACATGTATATTTATTTATACATGTTGAGAGCCACAACCAAGTCAAGATGGCGCCTGGCATTTTGCCAGAAGGAGTGGTAGAGAAGTAATGCCTGCAAGCCATTCAGATGATGATAATTAAGTTAAGCTGTGTATAATTATTAAGATAATGATTGATTGCTATAACTGGATGATGGTAAATTGAAAAGCTGTGTATTCAGTTGTGTATATAAACCTCTGCTGTCCGGCAATAAGGCGGCTCCTACTACCTCGGGTGCCCACTACTTTTGAGTTCTTGCGGAGTTCCGGTGTGAGTTCGCATGGGTGGGGGAATAAAGTTCATTCCTGTTTGAACCTACAAGTGGCTCGTGACCCTGGTTATTTTGTGCCCAGCCAGACTGTGGCATTTGGTGGCCCATACGGGGAATGCCTGAAGCTTGGGGAGAGAACAGTAGCCGATTTGGATTCCAGAGAGACTAACTAAAGCGATTTCTACAGACCAAAAAGAAGATGACTTGTCTCAAATCCATAACAGCTGATATCCAGAACTTCAGTTTAGCTATCCTTACATCTGCGACAGTAGTTCTCCCACACCTGGAGGGTAATGAATAATGAACACCATTAAGGCCTATTTCAAATGTAAAAAAACCTTGGGGCTTGCTTGTGGGAATACCTTCAGACCCATATGCAAGTTACAGGAAGGATGGGATATCAAAAGAAGAGTCAAACCCAGGTGGTAACCAGGATGCTTTTTTCAATATCTATTTTATTATTGCCCTCTCCCACATCATGAAGTTCTATTTTATTTTTTGAGCTCATACAGACCTAGGTTAATGTTTTTCTGATCAGTTCTATTTTTTGACTGTGGAGTTTTTAAACATTGCAATGGAGATTTCACCTATGAAAAGCTACAAGGCCTTTACTATTATGTTATGTGTTGTATGTATTGTGTTATGTGTGCACACTTGTGTTTTGTGTTGTATGTCTGTATGTGCGTATGTCCATATATCATATATGAGGAGCGCTCATGAAAAAATAGATCCAAATTTTTTTTTTTATTCACGTGATTTAAATGGTTTAATTTAAATTGGGTAAACAGCTGTTGAGGATTGTTTTAAAATGTGAACAAAAAAAGGTTAACAGATCTGTTTGTTTATTTTCACCTTTCCTTTTCATTATATCTAATTCTATTCAGGATACTAAATTGTTTAGAAAATTGCTTTTTATTAGTGCCTGCTGGAATGTTACGTAATTTTTTTTTAGCCATCATTGCCAGAACTCCTATCTTCCTCCCAGTGCCGGTGAAGACAAAGATAAAACCAAACTACAGCTTCTGCGATAGCCATCACAACAAACTGTATAAACTGATGCATCAATGAATATGTAACTCAACAAGTGATACTCAATCAAGGAGTCGATTTACTTTGGGAGGAAATGGACATATTAATAAATTCCTCTGCTTTGAACTATTTGCAAAACTTGCCTGGACTATGTATAACTTGTATGCATTGTGAATTATCTGTTGGTGCAGTGAATTGTGGTAGTGCTGGGGTATCTTTGCTGATGATGTCTTCAGTGGTACAATTTTTCCAAAAGGGGCCGACTATTGGCTTGGTGTCGTGGCATTTTGTATCCTCCCCTTTCTGCTTGTAGCAGGTTGTTTATGGTGTTTGTGTAAAGACCACTATCCACAAGTATGGCTAAATAATGCTGGGCCAGTAGTCAATGACGGGTAAGATCCAATTGCAATGGTACCAACCTAAGACAGGAGGCTAACGCCTTGAGGTCAGCTCATCCAATGACGGGTAAGGACCATATATAGTATTGGACAACCTAAGATAGGTATGGTTCCTAAGCCACATGCTTTTTGTTTAATTAAACAGAAGGAGGGAGATGTTGAGAGCCACAGCCGAATCGGAATGGCCCCTGGCATTTTGCCAGAAGGAATGGTTGAGAGGTGAGGCCAGCAAGCCATTAAGATGATGGTAATTAAGTTAAACTGTGTATAATTATTAAGATAATGACTGATTGCTGTAACTGGATGATGCTAAATTGAAACAACCTGTGTATTCAGTTGTGTATATAAACCTCTGCTGTCCGACAATAAAGAGGCTCCTACTACCTTGGGTGCCCACTACTTTTGAGTTCTCATGGAGTTTCCATGGAGTTCCCGTTGGTTCTCTCAGAGTTTCTGTGGAGTTCTAGAGAGTTCCCGTTGGGTTCTGGCAATAAAGTAGTTCCTGTTTGAACCTACAAGTGGCTCGTGACCCTGGTTATTTTGTGCCCAGCCAGACTGCGGCATATACATATATATATGGAACTAACAAACTATCATCTGTACCAACATTTTATTATTATTCATCAAAGACAAAGACAATGCACAAAAATTACTAACAAATAAATATATTATAAAGTTTATAATTTTTCTTCAAATTTATTAAAAAAATAGTTTTCTGGAAAGTAGTGTTTATAATTCAGTAACAGGTTATTTAGATTGCCACACATGAGGCAAAGTCATATGTTCACAAATTTTAAATCATCACCATAAAATTTAAATCATCATAAACTAATGTAGTCTTGTTATCATGAAAACCTAAATTTGTTCAGCTGAATGTGAGATCAATACAGTTTCTGAGACATGTATGAGGTTCTCATATAGATTCTCACACATTTTTATATCTCTGCATTGTTACAGCCCATGATAGGACATGGACTGAATCACTTATAAACACTGAGGCATTTGGATATAATCTCTATTAAGGTATTATTTTATGATCAACTTGATGTATATCTTACTTTGCTTTATATCTCAATGTGCTACTCGGTCAGCCTTATTAGACAAGTTCAGGCCATTAAGAGGTATATTCTTTTCCTAAAATATTTGGCTTCT
The DNA here is from genome assembly GCF_021218885.2 of Marmota monax. Taxonomy (NCBI): domain Eukaryota; kingdom Metazoa; phylum Chordata; class Mammalia; order Rodentia; family Sciuridae; genus Marmota; species Marmota monax. The sequence continues at coordinate 973,714 of NW_026692134.1, read as the reverse complement.
TGAAAGGTGGCTCCTTATTCTCAGGAATAAAGCACTTATAAAACAAATTAGTCATATGATAATATTAGAGAATTAAAGTTATAAGACATATGGACTTTTAGACATTAAGGGTAAACTCCAATGATATTGAAGTTTATGAGATTAAATATTTCTCTCTTAAAATAAGATTTAATATTTATTCACTAATGAATCTTGACAGAGTTCTCCAGCCCTACAAATATATTATTATTATTATTATTACTATTATGATTTATTGAGGCTATTGCAAAATGTGTTAAGTAGTATCTCATCCTGATTTTAACTTACATTTCTCTAGTAACTAATTGTATTTCATTTTAAATTTGTTTTATTTGTTTCATTATAGTCAAGTTGCATGAGTTCCTCATATACTTCGGAAATTAACCCCTTATCAGACATGTGGTTTTGAGTTGATTTTCTTCATGTAAATTTCCCTTTCACTGTATTAACTGCTATTTATGTTACACTGAAGCCATTTAGTTGATGTACTGTGAATTGTCTATTTCTGATTTTGTTGCTTATGCATTTAGATTCATATTAAAAAAAAAAACTTTACCAAAGTGAAGATTATGAAAGTTTCCCTTATGTTTCCTTTTTGGAGTTTGCTCATATTCCACACAGAAGGCCTTAACACTATTAGTGTAGATTAATTCATTTCAACTTTTTATCACTAAGTGCAATATCACTACCCCTGGATTAATATTGCAACAAATTTCAATTTCAGCGCATCTACTGAATATACAGATTTGAGCAAGCCATTTTACACATATGAATCTTGGCTATATTATCACTGAAAAGAAGTAAGCAGTTCTTGGTCTTTCATATTTAAAGTGATTAAGTTACTGAAGATGGATGAGAGAGTGGAGAGGGAACAATGAATGAGAAGTAAATAATACAAAACTGCGAAGAACATGCACTGCTCTAATTTCTAAGCTATGTGGAAAGATATTATTTTATATGATGCATAGTTATGATAACAGTAGAATAAAAGAGAATGAGGAATGGAAGGCTACAACCTGAGAAATTAATAACCTTTTGTCTTTTTCTCCATCTCTCTTCCATGATCTTTTTAATGCTGGCACTTTTTGTCCTTTTATTTTCCACTTTTTAGAATCCCTCACAGTGGGCCTAGTACTTGATCTTTGTACAAACTTGGAAGTTCTATATTTTCCTTTGCACATCAATCTGTATATTCATCATTAATTCTTTTTTTCTTTCTTTTGCACTTTCTTTCTATTCCCCATGTTGTTAAAATAATGAAGAGATATACCATGATTAGAAATTAAGGATGGAAAACAAATTTATGGTGAAAACATCTATTTGTGTATTGTAATTTCTCAATAAACTGTTTTTCTAACATGGGAATTTGAAACATTGAATACTGAATTTGATCAAATAAAGAATGACTAATTATTTACTAACTTCAATTGAGCTAGAATTATTTCAAAATACAATATAAAAAATATTAATGGATTGATATAATATTATACACTTAGGGTACACAAAAGCTGAGTGAATTTTTCTTTTTGCTGAGATTTCACATCAAAATTATTATATATTTCACATTCAAGAGGTAACATATCTTTTAAATGGTCACTAAATATATGAATATATGCTCACCTTTTTTATTAGCAGAAAAATATCCATTAAATTTACATTGGGACCTGCAGCAATTATTCTTTCTAAAAATATGTCATCACCAACCATATGGTAGTTGTTATTATTTCAATACTTAAGCCATATTTCAGAGTTAACATTGCATACCAATTTTTCATCTTCAAAGAAATCATGCCATTAATGTCTTCTTTCATACTTTTAATGTACCCAGATTACCTTCATATTTATATTTTTGTTTATAGTCTTGCTATTGTTTCAAGATGTTGTGTCATATTGCTCTTTGTACCTTGCACAATCTTTATGCACTTAATAAAAAGTACATTGTTTATTTAAACTAAAATTATTATTGAGTTAGTTATTGTATTATCTATTTCTTTTAGTTGTCATGACAAAATTTTTTTGTCTATTTTCCTGTTTCCTCAAGAGTTAAATCTTATTTTCTCATTAATGGCATTTCCAACTTCCCAAGAATTATTTAATTATATCCAAGATAGTTTAAATCTCCCACAAAGTTATTATATTTCAATTATTGCTACCCATCAGCATACAACACCATCTTAATATATTATTTTGTTGCTGAGAAACAGAAATTTCAATGAAAATTATTCCAAATGCAGTACCATACTTGCTATATTGTTTGAAATTTCCTTTCATATAATCATACTATTTAATCTCTGTTATGATTTGGATCTGAAATCTCTCACAATGTCTCACGTACTTAAAGACTTCCTCAATGTAGCCATGACCAGAGGTGAGGTTATTGGGAAATGACTGGATCATGAGAGCTCTGACCTTATGACTGGATTAATCCATCTGGATTAATAAATTGTACATTAATAATTTGAGTGGACTTTAGAGGGGTGGTGGAAACTGTAGGCAAGTTAACAGGACTGACAGAGGGGAGAAGTAGGTCATTAGGGCCATGCCCCTGAGACTTGACTTCATCTTGTCCCTGATCCTCTTGCTTGCACACGTGTGTTCTCTCTCTCTCTCTCTCTCTCTCTCTCTCTCTCTCTCTCTCTCTCTCTCTCTCTCTCCTAGATCATCATAAGTGGAGAAGCTTTCTTCTGTCAGACCATGTCCTTATGATATTTTACCTCAAGCCCAAAACAGTGAGGATATCTGGCCATGGACTGAAAACTTTGAAACTGTGCCTTTCCTCCTCCAAGTTGTTTGTGTCAAGTATTTTGCTCACATCAATGAAAAGCTAAGGAATACACCTCCCTATAAATAAAAAAATAAATATTAATCTTATTGTTAAAAATCACTTATTTAAAAATACATGCAAAACACCTAAAACATTCCTTCACTCCTGTGCCGTGCATAAATCTGTCCAATGTATTAGTTTACATGAATTTATTTGAGTCTAAGATCAGTTATTTAGCTAAATCATATGTCCAGATAGTTAAATCTGAACAACTGATTCTCTATTGTGTTTTAATTGAATAGCTATTTTTCATAATCTCCATCAATATGAAAGTTTAAGTAGGTTAAATTCCAATACAAGTAATTAAGAGACATCACAATGAAAGTAATTAAAAGATAACTCAGGCTAATTCAGAAACCAAACCAATGAAGGCTGTAACTTAATAATGTGTCTAGTTTTAAAGCTAGATAGGTGCTAATTATTTGAAGATTTTACAACACTAGATCTTGTAAAATTTCTCAATGGTCACAAAATTTTGTGAATAATAAAACAATAAAATGCTCTCACTTTAGTATAAATATGTTCTTTAAAAAAATACAGTAAGACCAAAATTGAATTCTAGAAACAAGTTTGTGTAGTACAAGATGGTCTTGTACATGAAGATGGTTTTGTAAATGTACCACGAGAGACCGTTCATTACTTTGAACACATTGATCAGACAGATGTTACATTATTTTCTCTAGTTTATTTCATTTATCCTTCATTTGCCAGAATATGTGAAAATACAGATTTTTGGCCAATATTCCAGCCTAATGCTGGTCTTGTGATCTCAGCTCTTAGATTAATATAATAGTATACACTTAGGGTACACAAAAGCTGAGTGGATTTTTCTGGGGCTTTGAACATGTATTTGTGTTTTCTCAAGGAAATGATGGTATGATTAATACTCATGTTCTCAAAGCACTTATTCGGTAAATAATCATCTACATTATTCAAAACTGCTTATATTTGCAAATGAAATGGTTATATTTTACAGTTTTGTCTGAGGCACCTCAACACATTGAGTTACCTTGTGTTTGACTATATTTACTTGTAGTTTGTTTATTATTTCATTCTACTAAGAATATTTACTGTGTTTATTGCATGTCTATCCCATAATCAAGATAAAAGAATATCCATTAATGTTTGTCTATTTACTAAGCAAGTTTCAAAAGTCAATGATATGTGCTGTCAGTAAATATATTTGTACATCACAATTCATTTGCCAAAATACAAATCTTACTGAATTTTTAATTAATTATTAATTAATTAATTATTAGTGTTAATCTTAATATTTTGATTTTATTATATTTTAAAAGCAACAGGATTATGGAAATTAAACCATTTTTTCCTAGTTACTTAAGATTATGAAATTAAAGTCATACTGTTAGTCAGGACAACTCATTTTTAGAAGTAGTGTAAACTAATTTCTAAACACCAAGTGTTTCATATTTTCACTATACTTCAGATTATTAATCCAAGTAATCTTAATAGTCCTAGAAAACTATTTACTCAAATAATTCACACTCTTGTTTGTTTTATCAATTCAAAAGTTGTTTTATAAAATCATTTGGTTTACTGAACTACATATTAATCACATGAACATATCTCTTTTATAATGCAATGCATTTAGAAACTAAATATTTGCTTTCAATTTTTCTTTTCATTGAAGAACATGGATCATGGAGCATTAAAAAGTGTATTTAAAATATACCTCTGCTGATTGTCTGTCGTGAGATTACATTAAATCATTTACCCTTAGGAGGTTTCATGTTTCATCTGCAATGCAGTGAAAAAAATGGGATTAAATTTTGAAGATATTGAAAATTTTAGAAATGATGTATGTCAAATGAATATCATATCCTGATATAATATGATTTTCCTTTTAACATCATCAAATTTAAAAATGTGGAATAAATAGTTACCTCCAATGTTATACCTTTTTAAAATCTAAATAATTTGCCCTGAATAAATACCTGTATATTAATAATTTTATAAGTAATGTTTTTAATATCCATACATGACAATTTTACATGTTTTATTTTATATTCAGTATATTATATATATGTATATATATAATATATACATTCAGTTATATGATATATTCAGTATATAATCATGATAGTCTTATGATTCCCCCTGTTTGGGGGAAACCTAAATAACCTCAGGCTTGACATTTACTCACTCTTTGTAGCATAAATTCATTCCACTAGAATTGGTCCATGTTTATTCACAAGTGCCTTCAGGAGTTGCTTTTGTGATATGTTCAGAATTAAAAGTTTTTATCTATAACAAGATCTGTCTGATAAGACTTTACCCAGAAATTCACTGGGGTCAGAATTCCCACCGTTCTATTTTTGGAATATACATTTGATCATTCTTAAATGCACCAATGGCTTCACATTGTTATTAGAATAAAGCTCAAAGTGTTTGACTTGCCTGCTTATTAATATCTCTGGTTATAGCAGCAGAAGCTTCTCCTTTCATTCCCTCTGCATTTCTCAACATGATTCATCCTTCTTGGGCTTCTCCTATACTGTCATCTTCTTTTGTCTCTCTCTCACTAGTGCTTTCACTTACCAAGTTTGCTTTACAAGAATGTCTCCTTTTTATTTCTCCACCCAACTGTTTGCTGAAAGCAATACTGTTCTCCCAGTAAATATAAGGATCCACTCAGAAATTTTCTCAGAGCACTTTAAGTTTTTCCTCATATTTTTATAATTACTTAAATAATCCCTCATATTTGCATGGTTAGGTATGTGTGCAATCAGAGTGAAGAAATTACCTCCTGTATGCAGCAGTTATTGCAGAATACAATCACAGTAAATATTTGTGGAATAAACAAATATGTCTCCAAAGAGGCCTCACAAATTTTCCTCGTGTATGTTTGTGGGTGTTTGCTTGCTCATTTTTTTTTCACTTTAATGTTCTGTTTAAAATTTCCTTTTATTCTCTTGAAGCACTGAATATACTTAACACAATGATCATCAAAGCTGTCCTTTTAGCTTCCAAGCCTCAAAAGATCGAAATTCAATAAGGTTTGTAGTGTGAAATCTATATTCTCACATTTTATTTTTATGTCATCATTTTCTAAGAAATTATGGAAAACAAAATTATTAGAAGTATTAATTTGGATAAAATAATGTGAATTATGTTAGTTTTATTAGTAAATCTTCAGAAGTTAAGACATACATTGATTTTTCATCTTGTTTTTTATAAAGTCATTCGCATATATCTTAGTCATGTAGAATTATATCTTGTGTAAGGTTTCTTTATTTTTAAAGTATTTTGTACTTCAATCACTTGATAAATCATCTAATTCACTCTGATAATTTAACATCCTGATTCTTTTCCTGATGGAAAACTGGAATCTACTTGAGGACAAGAAATATGGAACTTTTATTTCATCATGTTAAAATTGGATTCAGTTGTTTTAATAAATAAATAAGGTTTTAGAAGCACAAGTGACAAAAGGTAGATAAAAGAGTGATTTTAAAAATGTATAAAATTGTTAGAATACAGACCAGGAATTAAAGAAATCATTAGATTATACACTCTGAAAAATGTGAATAGAAACAAAATGCAAAAATCTGAAAGCAATTTGGCAGGAGTCCAGGAAAATATTGAGGAAGAGTTGATTTAATGATGAGCAATGGTTAAAAATCTAACAATGGATGATTCTTTCTCAAGACTTCAATTTGCATTTATCAAATTTCTACAAGGATCCTCATAGAAACTTCCACCAATCTAGATTTTTTTTTTTTGTCATGAATAAGCCCCTGCTTTGGAAGTAGACAGTCATAACAGGATAAGGAATAAAGGGCAATTCAAAGTCTTGAATTTGGATTCTAATGTTCTCTTTCATGATTATGACGGAAATTATACAAAGGAACATGGAATTTCCCAGGATAAGTTTTATCATTGCAATAGATTTTGGAAAAATGAGATTGATGCTGTGTAGAACATCACCATTGCCAACAGCAAATATAACTAAGAGCTGGAGGTATGCCTTAGTGGCAGAGTACTTGCTTGGCATACACAAGGTCCTAGATTATGTCCTCAGTAGTATAAATAAACAAACAAATAAATAAATAACAACAATAAAAATATCACAAAAGAAAAACCTGAAAAATTATCATCACAATACGTAATGTGAAAAATTGTCCACTCATCCGTGTTTTTGTAGTAAAAGAAAAGAAAAAATCTGGTGGACTTCAGAAAACAAAGTCCCAAAATGGCCAACAGGTATATGTTAATTAGTAGATGAATGTGGGAGAATTCGTTTTCTCCAATATCAAATACATGTAACAGGTTTACAGGAAGAAGCATTGAAAGAGTTAGGTTAGAATTTCTTTAATTGACCAGTAGGTGATTAATTCTATGAAGAAGGAAAATGAGGGTCTGGAACAAAATTGGGTTCAGCAACAGCACTAGAATGTCTGTAGACATCAACAGTAAGATTTTGGAAGGTACTTAATCATGAAATATATAGAAATATTTCCTGTTAAATACTAAGCTGAAACAAGGAACATGAAAGTATCCGAAGGAAAAATACTATAAAGTAGAGAAAGGGGAAGTACACAAGAACAGTATACCAAAACTATGCTTATAGAATAACTTAAAATGTAATACACAATTTAAAAAATGACTTAAAAGATGAAAATAATCAAATGTATAAAAGCACAACATAGTTGAGCATTAGAAAAAGTCAGAATAAATTGACAGAATTTCAAACAGAATTAGATATTAGCAAGATCAGACCTACCCTCAGCTCCAGAAAGCAGCTGACTGGCCTGCCCTGAGCAGCAGGCCAGTCAAAGGCCCTGAGAAGCAGATAAATGACCATGCTCACCCACCCTCTCACCCACTCACCTGCAAGACTCTGAAACAGTCAGCAGCCTTTCCTTAGATCCTCTTCCCACCAAACCATTAAAAATTAACCATGTAGCCCTAATCATTTCCTGGGGCTCTAAGGTAGAATTGAAAATTAAGAGATTAAAAAATAACTTAATCATTAGAGCCAATGCAATCTGAAATGAAATACCACTCCACACTTGTTAGAAAAGACCAAAATTTAGTAACAGATATTGACTAAACAGTTATTGATAATCATGTGTTATAATTGAAAGTAATATATTTCTGATGACAATACAAACAAAAATTTTATACAAACAATTTTTAAAAAAAGATTCTTCATGTTCTGAAGATATTAAGTTTACATATACTATATAAATGCATACATTTCTCTAATTGACATTTAATCAAGGACAATTAAAGCATTACTCACATTCACTGTACTGAAAAATACTATACAAAAGTTGTAGACAAAGTTTCATAATAAATTCATTTGCAATAGCTCATAATTAGGAATAACCCAAATGGCCTTAGATAGATTAAACAAGCTGTGAGATTCAATAGAATATTTCTCAGCAATAAAAATTATGTATTGGGGTTGAGGATGTGGCTCAAGTGGTAGCGCGCTCGCCTAGCATGCACGAAGCACTGGGTTTGATCCTCAGCACCACATAAAAATAAAATGAAGGTATTGTGTCCACCTAAAAAAACTTTAAAAAAGTAAATATTTTTTAAAAAATTATGTATGATCCTACTTACGTAAAAGTAGGGGAAATATAATTTATGACAAGAAAACAACTCAGTGGTTCCTTGGCAGGAAAGGTAAGGAACCAGAAGGAATGAAGGGAAGCAATACAAACGAAAACACAGATTACTTTGGGGAATTCAAGGTATGTTTATTTATTTATTTATTTTGGTGATGATTTCACAGCTGTAGAAAATTGTCCAAGTATTCATCTCAATATGTGAATAAATACAATTCATTAAATTATGCCCTTATATGTAAAAGTAATAACTCATACAGTTACAATTTTTGAATACAAATAAATTATTAGATCAATATGTATTTTGATCATAGGTAGTGAGTGATCACACATTCTTCTTTAAAATACTAGGGCCTAAGAATTATAAGGTATAGTTAACAACACAATAAATTCCTCAAAAACACTGGCAGAACACTGAATGTACTGTAATTTCTGAATCTAAAGAGGTATATATTACACAATCTTCTATAAATAGAAAAGTTTATGTTGAAGCAAAATTATTTTCAGTGGAGACTGAAAAGACACGTTTAAGATATTGGTAATATTGTTTAATATGACGAATAATAGAAGCAGCAAATGTAGTTCAAAATGCCTGACCTTTAAATTAAAATAGTCACTAAAACATTGAAAATGGATAAAAATAATAAGTATGTGTAATTAAAAATGAATTTATAGTGGATGACATTTTATCTTATATAATAATACTTATTTAATTATGGGAATTGTTATGCAAAAACCTTACTTAAAAAATATGAGGAAAGTCTTGTAGGTTAAAAGGATGATGGTACAGACTTATTTGCTCTCTAATTTCACTTGAAATAACTGTCTTTTGTTTATCTTGATCAATATATACTATTAAAAATATATTCATATAATGACACCACAAGAGTATAATGCTGACTTTGCTAGTTTAAGATTGTTATGGTAGCATAGATAGATTCCACTACAGGAATTGACACTGTAATTTGTACTCAAGTAAAAACAGATATTACTATTACTCTTGCATTCACATAAAAATGCACACATAATCTAGTAATCTGCTAAATAAAAATGAGATCTTTAAATGATAGATGAGAAAATTTGTAAATCAATTTTATTGTAATTATGACAATACGTTAACGGAAATTGTATTTTGGCATTACTCACATTCACTGTACTGAAAAATACTATGGTAAACATCAACAGGATAATACCCAAAAATGAAAGTTTCATTCTATATTTAGCATATCAGAATCTAAATAATTTTGGTGAGAACAGCAGTTCCTTTATTCAATTTTACACATATATAGAGGATTTTTACTAAAATTGTAACCCCAGGAGTCTAAATACTAAGATACAATCTAACTTCACAAAGTTAAGCCTCCAGGAAAAAGGTATTAGTTTTTCATTGGAAAATCATTTTTTTTTTCAGTATGGTGTTAGTACTAATTTGTTCACTTCTCTTCCACAATTCCATGGAATTGAATCATTTGACCATTCCAGTTACATATTCAAACTTTCTTTTAGCATGTTATTTTAGAATGTAAATTAATGCACAGTATAGACCACAATAAATTAAAGAATATAAAACTGATATTTTTAAAGATCTGAAGCAAGTTTAGTTGCCTTTGTTTTATACGGTTTATTGTTATTATTTTGAGAGTACATTTTCAAAGTGTGCTTTGAATATAGTGTTTTGGTAGTATATTGATTTTTTGTTCTACCACAAAGTGATTACTTTTCAATAAAGAATGAAAAATATCAGTTTAGTGTTTTACCTTTATATCTACCAAGACTTAACTTAAACTTAACATATTTTATTTTGTGCAGGATGAGTTGAGCAGGTCATATTTTAAATAAAGGAGGATTGTTGGTATAAAATGATGGCTATGTGTCCTTCCTGATTCAAGGATCACCATAGCAACCAGAAAAGAGGATTGTTGCTTAGCAACTGGAAACATTAATGAAGGGATTTCCCAAATGTAGAAAAAAGTCATTGGAAGAACTTTGGGATTTGGCATAAATAAAATTTATTTATGAAATATACTAGACACATTATCACAAATATGAATATATAATGCTTCATAAGAGACAAATATTATTTTTAGATAAAATTGATATTTTATCTAAAATAATAGTTTTGAATTAATAACATAATTTATTGACAAATTATAATAAAATACTAGAACTACTAATATTCTACCTTGAAATATAATTAAAAGAAAAGCTAGAGTAATTTTAAATATACAATTATCATATGTTGTATTACAACCTGTCATGTAGGTAGGACCAGGAATTTATCTAGTTCAGCTACTGATCTGTACTGCATTTGCTAATGCACATGCTACAGCCATTCAAAACATTTCAGGAATTGTTTATTAAGCTAAGATATCACTGCAGTTACAAACTGTCCATGTCTGCATTAACTGAAAATATATCTTCTTATTGAAAATGTCTTTCTTATTAACATTTTTCCTTGTATTCCATCTTAGTTAGTCTTAAAAAATAGTTCATGCTACACAGATTTTAGGAATTCAATTGATAAAACAGTAAACTGGGTCTCTAAGGCAAGTGTTTACCTATTTCACTATATTTGTTTTTTATATGTTCCTGAATCTATTTAGAAATATTAGTGGAGAATTCATGTTAGCTTTTACAAAAGAATATAGACATAGTTTATTATTTAAAATATTTTTCAAGTGCCTCTCAATGCGTTGTCATTGATTTTATAATGATGATATCATCACCACCATCATCATCACCATATCATAAAACTTATTTTTCAATGATATAGGTAACTTTTGTATAACACCAATATTTGACTAGGCACAAATTGTATACAGATCATATTGTTAATCTTCACAAAATATCTGCAAATAATTACCTCTAATTTAATATAAAGAAATGGAAATGTAAAAGGTTTAATCAATGCAGATTATATGATAAGCTACTATTCTTAAATATGATCTATATATCTGAATTACATGGGTTGAAAACTCCATGTAGTGATTTGCAAGTTATACCACTGTGCCACCCAGTTTTGTTTTAAAATGTTTCTACAAGTACTCAGTCTTCAAGGGTTTTATGACTTAACATTCACATATAGAAAAAATAAAAGAATTGTGGAGATGAATGAAATTATTATACATAAACTGTCAATAATATAGGTATGTGCATTGATACATAGAAGGGAGAAGATTAGAAAAAGCTAGCTCACAGGGGATTATTCCAGAGTTCTGCATACCTCAGTATCCAAGTCTAAGACACCAGAGAATATTCTCTTAAACATTATATGATAGTGTTGAACCATGTACACTGTGGCCCTAATGTTTGTCTGAGTAAACATTAGGATATGAAATTATTAAAAGTTTCTGTTTACTTGTGTCTACAAATAGATAAAAAAGAATTATCCCTGCCTTCACAGGTTGAATTTATTTTAAATATCACTCTCTCTGCTTTGAGAATGATGTTGAGATATTCAAATTTATGGCTTTTATACTTCAGATTTAAAGTTCAGATGACTGGAAAATGCATATGAATTTTACGAATTTATTTTCTGGACTGAGAAAAATATAATTATTTTGTAAAATAATTATGTATTACAATGGGCATTAAAATGAGCATATTTTTATTTTTCCTCTTAATTTTATCTTTTCAATTACATACTTCTATTATTACAGAAATAATTTGTCACCATTTCTCTATTTCTCTCAAATGAGTATCTCTCAAATAATTATTAGAATAAACATCTATAACACTGAAATATAAACCCTTAAATTATTAACACTGTTTACAGTTGTGTGAAAAAATTCATTATTTTTCAATTAGAACGTAATTTGTGTCCACCAGCCCATAGAACAATGCTTGAAGTTCATAATTTTTCAAAAATAAAATTAAAATTGGAGAAATAAGTAAATTTGTATTACTTTCAGGAATTAATAAATAAATTTAAGTGATCATTATTAACACTGTTTTCATGATAATTATATTTGTTATTAAAATCAACAATTTAAAGTATCTCTATTGCTAATTTCTTCATCTTTGCTTGACAAGCCTTGTTATTCTATTTTAGTATGCCATTGTGATAAATAAAATCTAGTTTTCTTATAACTTATATTGTCAATATAATATCATCTCCTTTATTCTAATGCATCATGAAATAATCAACAGTATAGCAATCTATAGCAATAATCAACAATAAACTTTGTTATTTATCTTGTTTTAAGTCCTATATTTTATTATTGCTTAAAATTTTGCCCACTATAATTACATGATGTGAAAAGTCACATCTTATGGCAAATATAATACATAATTTGCAATTATTTTGTCTTTTTCTCCAGTTCATCTTTTTGCTTTGCTGACCTTTTTCCTTCTTCTGTGCAAAAGCTTTTGAGTTCTTTTGAGTTTGTTGCAGTTCTATTTGTCAATTTGGCTTTTGATAAATATACCAATAGATCATTGCCCAGACCAATTTCTGATAAGGGATTAAATAAGAAATATGTAGGAAACTCAAATAACTCAACAGAAATAAAGCACATAGCCAGGCCAAAAGAGGGCCAAAAAATGAATAGATATTTATTAAAAGAATAAAAATAATTTTCCAACAGACATTTGAAAAGAAACAATGCTTGACATCACTAAGCATCAGGGAAAGACAAATGAAAACCACATGAGTTTTGTCCCAACATGTGTTTGAATTGTCATTATAAAGCATATAAAAGGTGGTAATTTAATTTATTTTTTTTATTTGTAGATGGACATAATGACTTTATTTATTTATTTTTATGTGGTGCTGAGGATTGAACCCAATGCTTCACATATGCTAGGCAAATGCTTTACCACTGAGCCACATCCTCAGCCCCAATATTATAATATTAAAATATTTTTGAAGAGCAAAAGGAACCCTTGCACATTGTTGATGGGAATTCATATTGTTGCAGCCATTACAGAAAAATATTATAGAAAATATTTCCTCAAGACATTTGTAATATTTCTACTATATGATACAACAGTCTGACTTCTGGATATATAATCATAAGTTAAAAATACTAGTATTCAAATATAGATATGTGACATATAACACACACACACACACACACACACATACCCAATTGAATATTATTCTGCTTTAAATAGATGGAAATTTTGTCCTTTTCAACAACATGGACAAGGGATATATTATGTAAAATAAGTCAAGCACAGAAAGGAAAGTACCATGTGATTGCATTTATTGGTGGGATCTGAAAAATTTGTAGGAGCAGAGCTTGGAGTGTTGGTTACAGGAGGTTATGGAGGCACAGAAAGTGGAGAAATAATAGCATATATTAAAAAGATTCATTTGTGCAGGATAAACAAGTTCTGGATACCTAATGTACCTAGTTCTGTATACCTAATGTACACTGTTGTGACTGTATTATGCTGTATTATATAGTTTATGCTGTATTATATAGTTTATATTTGCTTAGACTATATCTTAAATATCTTGGTTCAATTTGCTCTTCCTTCCATACAAATCATATTCTGTGGTCAATCATTTTCATCATTCTCCTTGCCTTTCTTTCTCCATCCCACATGTTGTCAAACAATTTTAATTGCTATAAACACACTGTCATTTCTTCCAGATGGAAAGAGGAAAAAGGAGAAGATAGGCATTCAGATGAACCTGAGGAAATAATTGATGAGTCCATCCTAATTCTATTTTAAGATTGGGAGCCAATCTCATCACAAAGTCATGAAAATTTAATTTCTGTTTTACTATAGTTTACTGCGATTTCTAAACTTGCTTGGAATGCCTGCCCATGCCTTGTACTCACCCATGCCTGGCTTTCCCTGACCAGATAACAACCCTCTCTGAAACCTTAGTGGTACCTCATAAATTCTGGTGTTGGGATATAAATTTACTCCCTAACTTGAAATGTTGAACCATATAGATTATTAACCTAGTATCTGCCTTTGTATCATACTTGTCAAAATCCTGTTATCTATAATTTCTCAAGACATCTCCCTTGTGCAACTTTTTATGCTATAAAACTATGCTTCTAGAGAGCTGGGGTACTATTCTCTAATCCAAGAATTTCAGGAGAGACAGTCCTGGCCAGAATTACAAGCTTGCTTTAATTTGATTTAAAATTGGAGTCAGTGGCCTTTTCTTTGCATGGTGGTTTAACATAATCAAGAGGAAAAGGAGGAAATCTTGCTGAAGTATAACCTCAAAAAGCAGACACATAAGGATGAAGGTAATGTATATGCTAATTAGATTTATACTAGTTATCATTTCTAAATGTACATGTATATCAAAAGACTGTTTCTATTTTAATTTTTTTGTAGTTGTAGATGGACAGTATAACTTTATTTGTTTATTTTATATGGTGCTGAGGATCAAACCTAGTGCCTTAAACATGCTAGGCAAGTGCTCTGCCACTGAACTATAGTCCCAGCCCCCAGATACTATGTTTTATAAGTTAAATATATAAAGTTTTGTCAATTATGAATAAAACTGGGGAAAAATTACAGATAAAAGAAATAAAAAATCTGCAATTGAGGACCAGTGGGGGACCAGAATTAGAATTTCTATGTCTTATCCAATGATTCTGAAGCAAAACCTAATTTGAGAAGCAATGCCACTATTTTCCACTCTAATATTTAAGTTTTGTTCAAAATTGAAGAAAATTTCATAATCATAAATTCAAAAACAACATGAGCAATTCCCCCCTCAATCCATCATTTCTTCATGTCACATGAAGATTTATCGCATTAGTTACTAAGAAAATGAAATAAAACAGGGTGCAGAATATGCACCCAAGAATTTCTGTTTCCTAAAAATACTTCTTAATCACATACTACTTTCCAAATTCAAAGGTCATATATTATCTTGTATAAATTTATGTTAACAATGTGATTGATATTTATATTCACAATTTGTTAGTATTTTTTTTTTTTTACAATAAATGTGTTTCTTGGGAGAGTCACACATGGGATCCAGAACTCATGCAGTAGAAATCTTCTCCTGCCCTCCCCCCAAATAGGAAGCCAATTGTCCACATACATTTAAATAATTTCTACTTCAGCATGATTTTCTCCTTTTCCTCTTGTTATTTCCTCAGGCTCATCTGCATGCCCATTCTCTCCTTTTTCCACTTTGCATCTGGGAAAAATGACAGTGTGTTTATAGCAATAAAAATTATTTTACAGCATATGGAATGGATAAAGAAAGGCAAGGAGAATGATGGAAATGATTGACCACAGAATATGATCTGTACAGAAGGAAGGGCAAACTTAACTAATAGAACACTGAACACAGCAAAGGGCAGTTTCATCTATGGACTGGAGATTCCAGAAGAGTCACATGTTTCTGCGATTGTGGTACTACATAAATCTGATAATCAATGAGTAGAAAAGAGGGAGAACATTTTGAAAATATGTGTAAAAAAGGTTGAAAGACAGAGTAGTTTTGGTGAATTCAGAAGATGAGTTTGTGAAAATGTGGAAGGAAGGAGAGGTAAATTTCTATAGCTCATCCTTGTCTCAAATGCCATTCAGGAAACTAAGACCTTATAAATGAAGGTTAAACATTACAACTCCAGAGATTATGGAGGCACAGAAAGTGGAGAGAGAACAGCAAATATTAAAAAGATTGATTTGTGCAGGATAAACAAGTTCTGGATACCTCATGTACTTAGTCAAAATTTCAGACTGATTAAAGTGATTGATTACTGCTAAGACTAACCTGAGAGGTCAGAACTATAGCAGTGTGTTGAAGTGCTTTTGTTGGTATTTGCTGTGTGCTGAGCTTTTTCTGGAGAGTCTGGAGGCAGAGGCCTGAGAAGAATTGGGAAACTCCAAGGAGAAGTACTCAGATGGTCAGAGAACTACTTTGGATTTGGGACTTGAATGAATTTATGACTAACCACTGTGATTTCTTCTGAGGTAGAAAATAGGGTTACAACACCACTTTGGATATGTGTTTTAAAAAAATAGTCGTTGATGGGCACAATACCTTTATTTTATTGATTTATTTTTTCTTAATGTGGGGTTGAGTATGAAAGCCAGTGCCTTACACCTGCTAGGCAGGCACTCTAATACTGAGATACACATACATATAATCACTTGGGTATGCATCTTTACCCTCTTTTGTAATCCACTGAGAACCTTTATTCATCTGCCTTATGCTAATTATTTGTGTATGTGATTAGTGTTTGTAAATTTTCCTTTTCCATAAATTTAAAAATTAATATATTTATTTGAAGCAGGAAAATCTGTGATGTTACCACAATGCCATTTTTACCAAACTACATATTTTTTGTTTCCTTGTTTTTTCTTCACATCCCATTTTTATCTCTTATTTTGCTCCAAACGTACATTTATATTAACAACAACAACAAAAAAATAATAATAAGAGAGAGAGAGATGATATTCCTTGGTTTTTGAAATGTTTGAAACTCTTTATTTTTCCATTTCAACTTCTAGGTGATTTAATGTAAAGAATTGACCCAAACAAGAACCAAAATTTTAATAAAAATTTGCATATCTATGTTTTGTTAGAATTGACACTGATTCATTTTTCTTAAAGGTACTTAATTTTTTCTCCTCACTTTTTTGGTAAATTATTAAATATTACACATATTATAATTACCATCGGAGTGAGAATAAAATTGACACCTGTTTATCCCACAAAAAACTGAAGGCATAACTTACATGTGTATCTTCCAATAGCAGTTTTATTACATTTATAAAACTAGTTGCCAGAAATTGAAGTGGAGAAATGATGACATCAAGAATAAGATATCCCAGGGAGAGAATTAATGTCAAAATAATTACATGGTTCACAGTCAAGGCTGTATGGTTATTAGCAACTCTAGAGAAGCTAATTAAGTAAGTCAAGAAGTGTGTTTAAGCCAGTTAAATCAGAGTGTTTCTATGGCTTCTGAACAAATAGGTAACACCTAAGAGCTGAGAATGTACTCATTAATCAAAGGAACTGAAAATTATATCACATTGATTAAAACCACATGTAGTAAAAATGCCTATTTAGTCTTCTTTTAAATGAGATCCTAGCAAATGCTGGACTGCTACTAATTTTAATTTACTTCTACAGTTAGACAAGTTTTTCATTTTATTATTCTCTCAACATTACTTTTGATAATTACCTAATATTCTGCAAATTCTCATTGCTTTTTTAAAAACTCAATACCCATTTCTAGTTTTTAAATGAGGCAAAGTCAGACTTTAAAAAAATAAAACCAACAACATCTGTGATTAAAAAAAATGGAATGATCAGTAGGTAATCAAAATTAAGACCTAATATGCAACATTTATTCGCTGTTCAGGTAAAAATTATTTAGTTGTATTTATTTGTTGTTAAATATTGCAAATATTTTATTTAGAAAAAAAGTCCCTCTTATCTCCTATGCTAATAATAAGGCAGAATCATATGCTTTGGGGAATAAAAAGCAGAATATGCAAGGTGAAATGATATATCAAACAATGTCATGTACAAGTCTAAAAACTTGCTCATAATTGCAAGTCACAAATTGCATTCATTTCCTAGACTGCCTTCAGAAAGGTGATTGCTTGGGGGATGTACCACTGCACAACTTTTAGGAAGATACTCTTTAGGTTCTCATGAAATAAGTACAAGGTGATAAGTTAGCAAAAGATTTCAAGTTTCATATCACACAATTTTAGTGTAATCCATAAACAATTATAGAGCAGAAAAACGATCATCATTCATAAAAAGTGTTTCAAAGAATTAGTCAAATAACTTTTTAAAATTTAAAAATTCAAATTTTATCTTTTCTGCATCCAAATAAAAGTTGGAGACAGTTTTGGAATTTATTCTTGTTTTAAACATAAAATAATTAGAAATCAGGATATATATATATATATATATATATATATATATATATATATATATATATATATATATATATATATTGTAAATGCCAAAGAATAGAATATGTAGTCTTAGAAAAACATAGCTGAGGAGAGGCTGGAGCTGTAGCTAAGTGGTAGAGCACTTGCCTCACAGGTGTGAGACCCTGGATTTGATCCTCAGCACCACATATAAATAAATTTAAAAAGGCCCATTGACAACTAAAAAATATTTAAAAAGAAAAAAAAACGCATAACTGAATAAGAAGTAGAAAAGGAATTTCTGCAGGACCTTTAAGTCATGTTTTGTTGTATGTGTAAATTTATTTTTACTTTAATTATATGCAAACCAGCCAGCATCTTCTAAAATTTAGTGAAAATATTTAACATTATTCTACATTTGAATACCTGCATTTTGAGTTGAGCTTGGTGGCAAGGTGTATTGTCAAAAGTTAGAAATATTAGAGAATTTGTATTTTTGTAATTGCAAGCATTAAAGAATAATTGTTCAACATACATGTTAATGAATCCTGTGTCTCAGAGACTGATAACCTCCAAGCGACAGAATATTAAAGAAGATGAGCTTTATAATCTTACAGAACTTGACTTTTAATCCTAGATTTTAAAACTACTGGATGTGTGACTTTGAACAAATCATTTATATATTTTCTTATTATCTATGTGTGTTCTGTAAAGTGGGGCTTAATAACGTATCCCTCTTGTAGCCTTTTTGAAGCAACTGACCACATTGTTGGCTCAGACATGTTTAAGAAAAATTCCTAGACATTGAGATGGTCAAAACTTCCAACAATGATGTTATATTAGAGCAATATACTAGAAGAACCTACAGAAATTTAAAGTTTTGAGGAACACCATGCCATTTCCCAGACTAATTAAATTGGAATACCTATGGAAGGAGTCCAAGCATAGTTATCTTAAAAATAACTTCTCTAGTCACTATATATGGCAATTCAGTTTGAGAACCTGTGATTCAATTCAAAAAAAGATTCATTTTATGGATTATCTTAAATATCCTGTTGTCATGACAGTTAATGAATTAAGTATAAAAGTGCTTTAACTGGATCAAAAACAAAAAATGGAAAAAAGATAAGTCAAAACATTCTTGGAACAAAAAGAGAATCAAATTAGAAAATAAAATATGATGAATTCATTACTCTTCAATTATAAAATAAAATAGCGAAGAAGTAGCAGTTTTTTCAAAGGAAAGATGAGGCATTATAAAGTTAGCATAATCCTTTTTTTTTCTTCTTTTTTTTATTGGTTGTTCAAAACATTATAAAGCTCTTGACATATCATATTTCATACATTAGATTCAAGTTGGTTATGAACTCCCAATTTTACCCCAAATACAGATTGCAGAATCACATCGGTTACACATCCACATTTTTACATAATGCCCTATTAGTAACTGTTGTATTCTGCTACCTTTCCTATCCTCTACCATCCCCCCTCCCTCCCCTCCCATCTTCTCTCTCTACCCCATCCACTGTAATTCATTTCTCTCCTTGTTTATTTTCCCATTCCCCTCACAACCTCTTATATGTAATTTTGTATAACAATGAGGGAATGCTTTTATATATTTATATAATTTTGTCAAAATAAAAAGGCAGATTCTGAGGAAAAATTTCAAAAGTTATGTCTAATGATACAAAAAAACCCATGTAATAACAAATGCATAATTGGCAATTTTGCATGTGATTTGTAATTTGCTATTGTTTAATTTGAAGGTTAGTTAAATCACGTTCTTTGCCTGTAGAATTTTAGACTGTAACTTTTATTCTTTTGAGATCTTCTAAAATTATTCACCTGCATTTGCCTTGGTGAATTTAAAAAAGTAGTCTTAGTTCAATATCTATCTGTCCCAGGTGTATCCCATATAACTATGACAGTTTCAATTGCTTTTATGAAAGCAAAATGGGGTTAATACAAATTTTCCTTTGTCAAGGAAATTATCAATTATTAAAGATACCAGGAAATTTTTCTGAATTTATTTTAATATACAAGCAGAAGTGAATTTTTACAAAAAAGAATATTTTACATCTATACTTTGAAGTGTTCCAAGAAAAATAAAAACGTGTGTGTGTGTGTGTGTGTGTGTGTATATATATATATATATATATATATATATATATATATATATATATATATAATAGGGATTGGTTTGTATTTAGCAAATTGAAGAATGATTTATCAATTTTTCATTTTAAAATGTAACTGAATATATTAAAATGTAATATAGAACAGTACTATACATCATATATAAATTATTACTAAATGAAATGAGTGCATAAATTTTGGCTTAACTGTTTTATAAATCAGAATTTATATCTTGCATATATCTAGCTCTGAATGATATTTTCTCATAATTTCTCTCTTTCCAAATGTATGTATAAAACTAAGGCTTTTTATGGTTTAATCATCCTGTTTACTTAAACAGTCATTCATTTACTATCAACTTGTGCACATAAGATTTTTTTTTTTTCAAATATTTTACTTTCAGGCTAGAACTAGAGCATGCAAACCAAGATTGTTACCCACAAGTGCCTGAAGTATTCAAATTCATATTTTTAAAATCACACACACAATCATACAGAATAATGCTTCCATAATATGTTCACATTATTAATCCTGGAATCTGTGAATGTTGCTTTGAATTACAAAAGTTATTTTACATATGTGGTTATGATGAGAATTTTGAGATTTGGAGATAATTCTGATTTATCCAGGTGAAACTATTGTAAGCATGAGTTCTTGAATATGAAAATAGGATGGAAAGGAAGAGTCAGCATCAAGCAAATGTGAAGTGGAAAAGACAAAACACTTCACTAGCTGTGAAGATGGAAGATGTCACAGACCGAGGAATGGGGGCTGTCTCTAGACTGAAAAGGCAAGTAAAGATACTTTCCTCTGTACCTATAGAGAAAGCATAACACTGATAAAATCCCTTATGAAATACAGAATTTCAGAGCAGTAAAATGATAAAATTTCATTTTTTCAAACTACCAAGTTTGAGAAAATTAGATTTAAGAATAATTGCTATATGTGCATGTGTACATATTTATCTCTACATAATTTATAACTGCATACCTATCTCTTTCTCCCTCTTTCTCTTTCCCTTGATCTCTAGACATTTAGCTATCTGTAGATATAGAGAGTCAAAGAAGTTTTGGAAACTAAAATATATCAGGAATTCAGAATAAGAAACTATACAATGTGGCTTAACTGTTTATTTTATATTTTACTAGGTGACTGACCCTATGAAATTAATATTTGAGAGACACAACCACTGCTGTCCTCTAAGATTTGGACTGTAGGAAGGAATGACCAAGCCATATACATAATGAAGATTGGGGAATGGCAATGATAACATCTAAACTGGCACATGCTAAGAACTTTTGAATTAAAAGAGAAGAAAAAAGGAAGGGTTTTAGGATATGTTTTAAGAAATATTATTTTAAAAGGAAAAATATATTAGTAAATAATTGCTGTCTGGCCTTTTATGAATGGTAAATTAGTAGGGATTCCCCCCCCCCAGAATAAGCTAATCACTTTCTGTTTTTTAATTGTAAAAATATAATGTTACCAACAGTTTCAAAGTTAATTATGAAAGTAAATACAAACTAAAAGATACAATGGTCATTTGCACAGATAACATGTTGTCAAGAAAGTCAGGTCCTTGGGCTGGGGTTATAGCTCAGTGGTAGAGCACTTGCCTCACACATGTGAGGCACTGGGTTCTATCCTCAGCACCACATAAAAATAAGTAAAATAAAATAACGATATTTTGTCTACCTTAAAAAAAAAGAAAAAAAAAGTCAGGTCCTTTTATTTCTATATGCTCGTAGGGCCTAGTACTATACTGGGTAGTCTCCTGGAAAATGTTTCCTAAAACAAAAAATTATCACAATTTACTTACTTTTAAAGTTGTTGTTTGTTTGATATTTAATAAAATGTTCTAAGAAATTAGAAAGTGAATGATAAACTTATGAATGACAACTATGAAAAGCTTGGATCCTTTTCATTTCCAATTAAGAATCATTACTCTGAATAAATATTCAACCACATAATCTTCACAAATTTATATATATATATATATATATATATATATATATATATATATATATATATATATATATATATATTCACAGAACTTTGCTAGAAGGGATGTTTCAAATATCTATTTCAAATCTTTTATTTCAGAATTATGAACATCTTCAAATAAAAATGTTCAAAGTATATTCCACAATGTCACAATGAATACTATTTTACTTAGAATTCTATTAATAATTTGCCCATATATATCTTCAATTAAACTTTCAATGTGTCTTAGAGAATTTACAGGTTAATTTATTGTATTTCTATGAGAATAAGAAAAAAAAGAACAAAATTGTAGAGAATGGCACTTATAACAAAGTATTTTAAATATGCCTGGGGACATACAATGTACATATGCCAAAAATAAAATACAACTTGACTATCACAACATATATATGGGTATAATTTAATCACTTTCAAGACCTACTCCAAAGGGCTCTTTTTGTTTCCCCCAAATCTCTTAGTTGAAATCTACAACTTGATTTTGCAATAGGTAGGTAGTTGTATATGGAACTTTTGGAGGTCATTAGGCTATGAGTGTGAAACACATCTAAATAGAATTAGTGTTTTCGAAAGATGTCAGAGAACTCTCTTGCACTATTTCTTCTTTGTAAAGCTGAAAGAGAATTCATCAGTCCACAACCTTGAAGAGGATACTCATAATAACTCACTCTTCTGGCACCTGATCTCAAACTTCCAACTCCAGACTAGAGAAATTAATTTTTCTGAGTTGCTTAGTCTACAGGATTTTGTTATAACAGCCCAAAGTAAGATACCCACTAACAAACAGACAAAAAAAAAAAAAAAAGGAAATGACCACTTACTTAATCAAATCATTTACTATGTTTGAAAATGGGATAGAAGACTATTTTTATTGCCTGTTTTAAACAACACTTTGTTTACTTTATATTTGCCAGGGGTTTAATACTACAAGTCAATGTCTTAATAAAAATCATTGAACCAAGCATACAAAGATATTTTCCCATAAGACCTTAAGTTTCAGTTGCTAAAACTGACAATGAAATAATCATAATAGGTATATAATATATTGTGGTCAAAAGATTGAAAAATATTATTGAAAAATAAAAATCATGATAGGTAAATAAAATAAGGTTCTCATATGGTTTAAAACAACAAAAAATTCAGAATATGAATATATTTATCAACTTATCCACAGAGGTGTTTTCATACATATTTGTTAAGTCTCCAAACCTCCTATGATAGATAAATCCTTATGAATTAGGATCAGAGAACTGAATGGATGCAAATTCAACTGTAACATCACAAGTGATGTGTTCAGGGACTCAGTAATGGCACCTAATGTGGAAATATCTCTTTGTGAGATTAAGTATTGTTACATATTTTGCTATTGATTCAGGTTGATTCCTGGAAGTTTAACATAAGGAAAAGGATCAGTGTCTTCTGGGTATTGTTCTGTATGTGAGAGAACCCTGTTTTGAACTGGAAGCTCCCTGACAAAGGAATCAGAACACAATTCAAGATCCATTTACAGCTAGAACAAAAAATTCTGTTACTCAGACTTGACCACTTTAGTCTTCTCTTTAAAGTAATAACACAAGGAAAGAAACTCATTGTATTATGTGTATATATACCACATTTTCTTTATCCATTCATCTATTGAAGGGCATATAGGTTGGTTCCACAGTTTAGCTGCTGTGAATTGTGTTGCTATAAACATTGACAATGGAATATTATTCAGCATCAAAAGAGAATCAAATCATAGCATTTGCAGGTAAATAGATGGAGCTAGAGAATATAATGCTAAGTGAGATTAGCTAATCCCCCAAAAACCAAATGCTGAATGATTTCTCTGATTTAAGCATGCTGATTCATAATATGCTGCAGGGGGTGAGTAGGTGGGAGGATTAAATGAACTCTAGATAGGGCAGAGGGGAAAAGTGGAGGGAAAGGAAGGGAGGGGAATAGGAGTAGGAAAAATGATGGAATGCAATGGTTATCATTACCCTAAGTACATGTATGAAGACACAAGATTTGATTCTATTTTGTATACAACTAGAGGTATGAAAAATTGTGCTCTATATGTGTAATATGAATTGTAATGCATTCTGTTGCTATATATAACAAATTAAAATTTAAAGAAAAGAAACTCATTGTAGAATTTCCATTTTTTGCAGATGTAAATAGGTGGTGATTCTCTTAATAATTTGCACATTAGAGTACAGGGCACTTCCTCTCTTACTTTCCATTGTTATCTATGTTCTTATTTATTTTTTTTTCTTTTTATACAACCCATTTGAATACATTTTGTGTTTAATAATTAGTGCTTATCAAAGTGAGGGTCCTACCTTTCTGTGGAGACTGGGAGATAATGACTCCATTTTTCTTAATGATTACAGTGCAGAAGAATTGCTCTCAGAATCTTGAGAAACATTCCTGAATTAAATATGCGTGAGTTTTGGAGATTTTCTTCTCAAAAGGACAGATAAAGCATTTCAAGGAGAGAGTGTTTGTCTGTTTCTTTGTTTTGCTTTGTTTGTATATGATCTAAGAAAAAGAAATTTAAAAAAAGCTATTATCTCAAAACAAACAAACAAACAAACAAAATCCTGTCTAACCTATAGTCAAACTCAGCGGCACTTAAGGCCATCTTGTTCAATGCATGTAGAAAGCCAGCAAAGAGCTTGACTCTATTAAAACAGGGAGACTAGAGTCTTCAGTGAGTAATTCTCTTCTCAGGAGAGAGGACAAGGTTCCTGTAAAACCAAGGTGTTTTCTTATGCGTGTTTGTGTATTTTCTACTGCTCTCTGGCTCCTGTTGCTCTGGACAATTCCTGTCCTGGTTCCTCTTTCACCCTCCATCCCCAGGGTCCTATGATAAAGCCTGAAGAGTAGATAACAAGGAGTAAATAAATGAATCATTAGAACAACTGCAAGACAATGAGCACCTAAGCCAATGTCCAACTTGTTGCCATTGTAGCAGAATGAAATCAAAGCCAGGAAGGGTTTGTTCTAGTTCAGTGAAACAATTGTGAAAATAGGGTGAGGATACTGAAATGTCGGAGGAGCAGAGACCTTGGTAATGTGAAGAACCATGAACCAAAGGAAACAAAAAGTCACAATGCCAGGGACAGGAGTCTGAGCAGCAAGCCAGGAAGACTATCAAAGGAGCAGAAAAAAAATCTAATATAGAATTTGTTAGATGTCAACCAAAGGTACAAGTCATCCCTTAAGAATACCTTGGTTTGTGGTATGTACAGGAAGTGCTTGATAGATATCCTTAACCAATCTAGAAAGAAATACTGTTTATCTAAGGATATACCCAATTCCTAAATTGTGCCTGAACTACTGTTAGACCAGGACGCAAGAAAAGACCACTGACTCCAATTAAAATCAAATTAAAGCAAGCTTATTATTTCGACCGGCCGGGCTGCCTTTCCCTCCCAAAACGGCGGGAAGAAGACAGCCCCCCAGCTTTCCTGCAGCCCAGCTTTACAGCCCAGTAAGTTACACAAAGGGGGGTTACAGATAACAGAACTCTGACAAGCATCACACTAATGGTAGTTTACATTTTTTTGCTGGCCCCAACATCAGAATTTATGAGGACCATTAGAGCCTCAGAGAGGGTTGTTGTCTGTCCACGGAAGGCCAAGATTTGTGAGGGGTCACTAAAGTTTCAGAGAGGGCTGCTATCTGGTCAGAGAGCCAGGCATGGGTGAGTTCAAGGCACGGGCAGGCATTCCAAGCAGGTTCAGAATTTGCAGTAATTTATAGTAAAGCCGAAATTATCTTTTCATGGCTTTGTGGCGAGATGCCCAATTTTAAGAAAAGATCAGGTTGGGTCTATCACTACAAAACCACAACCTTGCTACACTCAGACTGGTTCAACTGGATAAATCCCATGCATATTTGATGGATTCATCCAATAAAACATTGAGAATTGGGATGGGGTTGTGGCTCAGTGGTGGAGCATTCACCTAGCATATAAGGGGCACTGGGTTTAATTCTCAGAACCACATAAAAATAAATAAATAAAATAAAGGTAGGGGTCCATCTGCAACTGAAAAAAAGATTAAATATACTGAGAATTGATCAATATATGTTATGCCAGTACTGTTTACATGCATTTTCACAAAGAACTTCAAATATAAGAAAAATATATAACTTGAGGTAGCAGAATGAACTAATCTAATTATGACATGGTCTTTGGATATTTTAGGAACAGAAACCATAAACTGCATGCATTTTAAGCCACAGTGAAAGAACAGGATATGCCTAATGCTAAACCACATGCTATTACGAATAAATCTGTCCTTTTGGGAGAAGTAATTACTGCTACTCTTCTGAACTTTAGGTACCTGCTATTAACCCAGTAGGAAATCTTAAATTGTAATTTACCCTGAAGTCAACCACTCACAGAAATGAATGGGCTCCTCCTTCTAATAGAAATAACAAACACTCTTTCATTCCTTCCTTTGAGCTGGAGGGGATGATCATTGCATATAAATAGCGTGTATATTGTTCACATTTAAGTATATTTTTTGGTGTATTATTTCACTTAAATTCATGTAAAGTTGAAAAATCAGTGGTAAAGTATAATGTTTTCCTTTTAATTGCTGTTATTTTGTAGTGCTCTAAATGTAGACTGTTAGAAACAGATCAGTAAAACAAGCATTTGTAATTATTTTATATAGAACATTCACAAAAGACATGTAAAACTGTTGTTGTCTCTTTTTAAATAACAAATGCTTGTTTTAGATGCTAGTGATTGCATCTGCTCACTGGCATATTTTTTCCTAGTTTAATGATTAAAGGTCTTAAGAGAAATTCACCTATATCAGTCATACCATTTTTGGCAATTTCAGATGTACATTTATGCTGCTTTCTGACTGAATACTTGAAAAACCAAGGAATTATAATTTGCAGTAAAGTGTACATAGAATATTAGAAAACAACAAATAACTTCTGACCTATAAATAATGAAAATGCTCTGATATCTCAAGAGTTTTGTGTGTAAAAATGTTTGAATGTACATCTCTGTCCATAACTATCTGTTATTTAGTACCATTATTTATAATCTGTATCTAAGAGCATTGTTCTAATACATATTTTGCTACATTAATTTGTGAAACAACTAACATTGAGTACATACTATGACATCCTCTGAAGTTAATGTATAAATACATAGATGGTGCTGGTGAATGAATGAATAATTGACTGTCACTTTATGAAAGAACAAAAGGATCAAGGTCCAGAGGGGCTCACCAATTTTTAATCTTCAGGTCATGCTGTGAGTTCACAATTTGCAGTATTGATATGTATTTTTTTTTCTTGGAAATCACCTTGCATTTAGGCAGTTTACATGAAATAGGCTCAGTAAAATTGGTATTTGCCTCATTACCTCATTTCCCCACTGCTTTTATTTGTTCACAGGGAAATGTGTGAATATCTCAAGGAATTTAATATTTTAAGGTAGTGTCAATTTCTGATGTATGTATCCTAATAGTCACAATAAAATTTACCTTATATACTCAAATAGAGGACATTTGTATAAAATAATATACTACACCATAAAAATGGGGAAAATATCTTACAGGGAAATGACAAATTCTTCCTGAAAATTTTATCCTTATTTAATTAATATTGTGAAACATACTTTATAGTAAAGCTGAGGATATCCCTTCATTTCATACATACTTGATAAAAGTAAAAAAAAAATTGCTTAACACAATGTAAGACAATCTGTGAGAGCTGAATAAATACTGGTTGACTGGCTGTGTGAAGTAATATATAGGCTTTGTAATGAAGATATAGTTTACTAAACACATATTGAAGACATTCTAATTCAAATAGTTCTAAAGACTTTGCGTTGCCTAAATTGAGCTTTTTGTGCAACAACTTTCAGCAGCTAGTTATAATGATTGAACTAAGTAACCTACAAAATATATAAAGAGATAAAACAGCATAGTAGAAGTTGAATACAATAGGTTTTACAATAATATTTATATTAAAAATGCTCATTTGTAAATTAAAATTAGACTTCATAGTACAATTGGAAATATAGGATTTTCATGAACATTTTTATTCCTATCTAAGACATTTCTTAAAAATTAATTTATTGACAGAGTTTCACAGGAAAAAAGATACTAAAATTTTGCAATAGTAGATTTTTATATTGTTTAGAATTGACAAGTTAAAATGTAAGAATATATGCAAAGCCATGGGATAGTGAAGTATTCATGGTAAACAATGCAAAAATATTAGCAGTTTTAGCAGTTTTTCAATATATTGAGGTATAATTTACATTTAAAACCCACATCCATTTCCCATTATCAATTAATTTATTCAGAGGCACTGTGTCAGTCTGTTTTAGAAAACCAGGAAGTAAGAAACTCCCTGATCTTCAACAATTTCTTATATAACAGGATAGTTTCTTATAAAATATGAAAGTGATATTTTATTTAGAGCACAACTCAAATCATTGCCAATTAACTATCCAGACCTTTCATCTGAATATCAAGTGTGGGACAATTTGTTAGGAACTTCTCTCTGCCTATACATACATGAAATTTCCCTCTTAATCCAGGTCTTTGCAGAGCTTAACTCACCATTGCTACCAAATATTTTTCTTTTATTATGACTATTAACATTTATTATTTGAACAATTTAGTATGTTTTGCTGAATGATTTGCATGCATGCATATATTATGGCTTCATTATCTCTACCTTTCCTTCTGCCCTCTCTTGCCAGCCTTTTCCCTCCCCTCTTCTTGTCCCCTTCTCTGATACTTTCGTCTTCCACTTTAGTACTGTGCTGTTCTACTTTGCATTCTCACCAATGAAATATAAAGGTTACAATTCTCCACATCTTCCTATATATATATATATATATATATATATATATATATATATATATATGTATTGTCATTTGTGCTTTTGAAAATCATCTATTCAGATGATTTGGTCATTTTTTTATTGAATCACTTATTCTTTTTGGTTGATTTTTTTGAGTTCTTTATCTATTCTGGATATTAATCTGTCGCAAGAATAGTTGGCAAAGATTTTCTGCCATTCCATGGTTTCAAGGTTTATTTCATCACTCAGTTGATTATTTCCTTTGTTGTTATTGACAACTTTCTTTATTTTATTTTAGAGAGAGAGGAGAGAGAGAGAGATTTTTTTAATATTTATTTTTCAGTTTTCGGTGAACACAACATCTTTATTTTATTTTTATGTGGTGCTGAGAATCAAACCCAGTACCCCACGCATGCCAGGCAAGCGTGTTACCACTTGAGTCACATCCCCAGCCCTGTTATTGACAGCTTTCAAATTGATGTAATCTCACTTGTTATTTTTTTTCATTTTGTTTACTGACTTATTGGAGCCCCATCTAGGAAATGGTTGCCTGTGCAAATATGTTGAAGTGTTTCCTTTATGTTTTCATTTAGTAGTTTCAAAGATTAAGGTCTTACAATGTGGTCTTTTACTCATTTTGAGTTTATTTTTGTACAGGGCGAGAGAGAAGTGTTCCTTTTAAATCTTCTACATGTGGATATCAGGTTTATCCAGAATTGTTTATTCAAAGACTGTTTTTTCTCCTACTTTTGTTAGAATCAGATGATTGTAGTTGCAGTGGGACTATTTTTGGGTCTTCTATTCTGTTGCAGTGTTGTAAAAATCTATTTTCATGCTAATGTGATACTGTTTTATTGTCATGTCTCTGTAGTATAATTTGGAATCAGGTAATGTCATGCTGTCAGTGTTGCTCTTTTTGATCAGTACTGTTTTAGGGTCATTTATACTTGCATATGACTCTGAGGATTTTTTTTACCTTATTCTTTGAAAATTGTTAATGGTAATATGATGTGCATTGCCTCAAATCTTCAGATAACTTTGAGTAGTATGGCCATTTTAACAATATTCTCTTAATCTAAGGGAGAGACCTTCTATCTTATAGTGTTATGTGTCTTTATTCAGTGTTTCATAATTTTCATTATAAAGGTATATTACCTCCTTAAGTTTATTCCTAAATATAGTTTTAGGCTATCGTGAGTGGGATTACTTTCCTGATATCTTTGTCAGTGAGTTAATTATTGGCATATAGAGCTTTTAATTGAGCTTTAACAAATGTATAGACATCAATATTCACTACCATAATGGAGATAGACAGGATTTTTAATACCCCAAAGTATACTTTGTCTTTTTCCTACTACCAATTAATGAGTGATATACTTTTTAAGACTAAAGATTAATTTTCTCCGACTAAAATTTCATTAAAATATAATTTAAGATTATATAACACTTTGTACCTGACTTCTTTCACTTAATGTAATGTGGTAAAAAATGGTGTTGAATGTATCAGTAGTTCACTAACTTCTGTTTTTATATTACATTTTATTGGATATTTTATAATCTATTAATGCTTTCTTCCACTGCCATTTGGGTTATTACAGGTTTTGGCTACTTTATACAAAGCTGCTATAAAGTTACAGGTGAGTATTTGTGCTTTTCTTTCTTTTGTATAAATATGCATGAGTGGAACTACTCAGTTATGGCATGAATATCATTTTTGTTTTGCTCATTTTCTATCATTTTTAAATTCTAGAATGACCAGAATTTTATTATAGTTTTTAATTTATGTAGTCCTTATTAAATATAAATTGTCATCAATTGCTAAGAATTAAGCAATACATTTTATCAGCAAGTAGACTCATTTTACCACTAAACATTTTTTGTCTTGGCAATAACAGAGTGTAGGACTTTTAGGTGATGCTAGTGTTTCAGAAAGTGTTGTTATTCTTACAACATTGAATGAAAAGTTTTATTCTAATTCCTCTTTTCATTGATATATCATCATTTACATGCTTTCAAAGCCTGATGAAATATTTACTTTATAAAATTTCAGAGACTGAATTCATTTGTTCCTAATTTTCATAGTTTATGAGTATCAGAGTATAATATTGAAGATAATTTAAAAGGTTTTTCCTAAGTATATTTGGCACAACTTTTTTTCCTTATATGTGGAATTAAGAAAAAAAATTCTCATACGTGAAAACTAGGAAAAACAAAAGATAACCTGAAATTAGAAATTAGATGAGAGACGATTACATGAAACCATTAACTCATGCAATTAATATGTGTTGATCATAAAAAAAAAAAAATCAACATTGGAGCTCTAACCAGGGATTAAACCCAGGGGCACTTTAACACTGAGCTACATCCCCAGCCCTTTTTATTTTTTATCTTGACATAGGGTCTCATTAAGATGCCTAGGGCCTTGTGAAATTGCTGATTTTGCCTTCTTACTTGTGGCCCTCCTTTCTCAGCCTCCCAAACTGCTGGGGATTATAAGTGTGTAACAGCACGCCCATTTGAGCTCTAAGATTTTATTATCAGCCTGCTACCTGGAATTTAGGATGTCACCAATGAAAATCTAAAGACATCAATAAACCATTAAAATAAAATATGAGATAAATTAATATTAAAAAGACACACTTATCCCCCTATCACTATGGCTTTTCACCAAAGTATGTGTTGTGGAATGTGGTTAATATCAGAATA
The DNA here is from genome assembly GCF_021218885.2 of Marmota monax. Lineage (NCBI taxonomy): Eukaryota > Metazoa > Chordata > Mammalia > Rodentia > Sciuridae > Marmota > Marmota monax. The sequence continues at coordinate 941,770 of NW_026692134.1, read as the reverse complement.
TTCATCTTAGGAAATATCAGAATACACATATTAGGAAAAGCACACTTAATTGTATTGGTTGTTTAGAATTCTATACAAAATATTTCAATAGGTTAATAATAAAACCTTTAATTTTAAATAAAAATAAATCTCAACTATAATGATCAATCATTTGAAATAAAACAATATATTTGTTATTTTGACACCACATCTGGGTACACAGAACAAGTGTTAGTTTTAATAGGTCTTATTTCCAATGCCAAATCCTTGTCAATTTGAATATCTTAGTCTATGCACAATTATATAGTTAATTTTAATTAATAATGATTAATTTATTAAATCACATATTTAACTTGTTATGTATTTTACATTATGTAAGGATATGTTTAAAATGTAAGACGCTAACAAGTCCTTTGTTTATCTTAGCAATAATAAGCAAAAAAATTATGGGCTAATTGAAATCACATAAAAATTTATAGTATAGAATGTAATTCAAATATTCAAGCATGATATGATATTATTAGCAGGAAAAACTTGCAGCAAGTAGTTAATTAGCACTGAATTATGATGCTGCTATCTTTGTGTATGGGTCTTAAGCTGTGAACTCTTAATGGGCTATATGTAAATGATGAATAAGTGTGATAGCCTCGACACATTCTCAACTTAATCAAGGAAGTGACTGGTCTTGTTACTGGAGTAGTAAAAAAAATATTTTCAGTTCTATTATGAAGCATAGTTATTACCATATTTTTGATTAGGAACATATTAATGTTATTTGAAGACTATGTTATACTCATTTTTTAAAAAATATTTTTTAGTTGCCAATGGACCTTTATTTTATTTATTTATATGTGGTACTGAGGATAAAACCTAGTGCCTCACACATTCTAAGCAAGTGCTCTACCACTGAGCCACAACCCCAGCCCCTATGCCATACTCTTCAAGGAGAAGTTTTGAGGAATTGACTAGAATAATCACATCTAATTTAGAAGAATATTAGTTTGTTAATTTGAATAAATGAGATTCATCACTTGGGAAAATATGGAGTAAAATTGTCCAATTCTTTTACCCCATTTAAAATTTTCATCTTATAACTTTCTCTTTATTTTTAACAAATAATAATTATGTATATTTATGAGGTACCAAGTATTATTTTGAATATGAATACATTATTAAATATTAATCAAGGTAACTTGTACCCATCATCTAATCATGTGTGTATGTTGTGAGGATTAAAAAATTTAAAATGTATGTTATTGTTAACGTTGTTCATGATGCAGTGTAGTCAATCACTAAAACTTACATGTCTAGTCTTCTTGCAGAGCAAGACTTCCAGCAACATCTTCCCTTTTTCCATTTCCTCCCGCACCCCCAGCTTCCAGTGTTTACACTTCTCTGTTCCTATGATTTCTTTCTTTTTTAGATTATACATATGTGAGATTATATAATATTTGTATTTCTGTGTCTGTTATTTTTTCATTGACATTATAACAACAACACAAGGTCCTTCTTCTTAAAGGCAGTATGATATTCCATTGTTAGATAGCACCATCTCTTTATCTATTCATCCACTGAAGAACACACAGATCTACCTCTTGGCTAACTCTGAACAGTGCTGAAATGAACATTGTAGTGTAGTGCAGATGTCTATCTGGACACTCATTATAATTATTTTGGCTATATATTAAAAAGTGGATTGCTGAGGCACAAGGAAATTCTATTTTAATTTCACATTTTGTAGAGCAGCCATACTAGTTTCCAAATAGGCTCAGTGCATTACATTCCTACCATCAGAGTTCAAGTGTTTCCTTTTCTTCTCATCTTAGAAATTAGTTATAATTTGCCTCACCAATAGTCACCTTTCTAATGGGTGGAGACCTAATTGTAATTTTAATTTACATTTCCTTTTGATTAGAGATGCTGAGCATGTCTGTTGTCCATTCACTTATTTTTTTTTCTATTGAGAAATGTCTTTTCAGATTCTTTGTTAATTTTTAATTGTGTTATTATTTTCCTTCTATTGAGTGCTCGTGTCCCCTATGTATTTTGGAATTAGCCCTATTTTAGATGTACAGTTTATAAGTATTTTCTCTCAATCCCAGATTATCTATTTGCTCCTGTTGTTTCCTTGGTTCTATAAAATCTTTTTATTTGATGTTATCTCATCTGCTTTTAAATCTGTTTCCTATTCATTGAAAGTCCTATCCAGTAAATTATTATTGAAACCAATGTTGTATGATATTTCCCATATTGTTTCTTCTAGTAGATTTCCATCAGATCTTAGATTAAATTTTTTAAAATTCTGAGTTGATTTTGAGATATTATATGAGATAAAGTTCTAGTTGGTTATGTCTTTATGTTAACACTCAGTTAATCTAACATTATTTATTGGAAACATCATTCTTTTCCCACTGTGGATTTCTGGTAAATTTATCAAAACACAATTGCTTGTAAATATTTATCTTATTTCTCTAACTTCTATCTCTAAAATAATAAAATAAATATGAATTAATCATAAAATGATCTGATGTTCAAAATAACTGGGATTAAAGCTGTTTAATGAATGAATAATAGTCACAAGTATTAATGTTATAGTTAATGCATTGTGACAGTTAGGAATGTAGAAGAACCTATACAAATATTAATGAAAGGGGCTGGGGATGTGGCTCAAGCGGTAGCGCGCTCGCCTGGCGTGCGTGCGGTCCGGGTTCCATCCTCAGCACCACATACAAACAAAGATGTTGTGTCCGCCGAAAACTAAGAAATAAATAAATATTAAAATTCAAAAAAAATATTAATGAAAGATATTTGCTAATTTATAAAAGGAAAATATGTATTTGATTTCTACCTTTCAGATAGTTTTTATGAGAATTATATTTATTTCATAATTGTGGGGTTCATTTTGACATTTCATAAATGCATTTCACATATTTTTTAAATTCCATTCCCCAATACTTCTGCATTTCCTCTTTTTCTTCCTCACCCTGATCATTTCTCAACTCATCTTCCTTCTATATATTCATTATTTTTAATTGGTGCCTTATAGTTATACAATAAAGTGGAATTTATTATGTTATACCCATCGAGCGAGGCACATAACAAAACCTTGTCAATCTCGTTATGCTTTTCAACCCCTTCCATATTTCCCATCTTTTCTATCCCCCCTCAATTTCCTTTCTTCAACTGCACTATTCTCCCTTCTGTATTATTGAGATGCCCTCTTTAAAAAACTTGTTTATATTTCTCCAGTTTCCACATATGAGAGCGAACATTTAAGCCTTGATTTTTTGAGCCTGGCTTATTTCACTTAACATGACTTTCTCCAGTTTCATTCTGGAAGTGATATAATTTCATTACTTTTTATGGTTGAGTAAAACTTAGTTGTATAAATTACACATTTTCCCTATTCATTCATATGTTAATGGGTATCTAGGCTTATTTTGTAACTAGGGTATTAAGAATTGTGTTCCTGCAAACATTGGTATGCATATATCACTGTGGAAAGTGGATGAGCCTCTGTGATCCACTGACACTGTGGTGTAAGAAAAGCCAAGCCAGGGAAATATTCCTTCTTGCCAAAAGGCAAAGATATGAACATCCTTGATATTCTGCTAGTTTTCAGTATGATGGGTTTTCTGGATACAGCAAGATAGTCCACAGGATGTTCCTAACACTGGAATAATGGGATAATTACAAAAATGTTTCTAATTCTGTAAGTTTTTAGTGCACAAAGAAGCCTCTTAATAACTAAAAGCCTTGAACAATTTACAATACCCCTATAGTTAAACTTTCTGATTAGGAGACCTTATATAATAAACTTGTGGAGCTGGTTCTGAGTCACTGTTCCTCAATCAGATGGCAGAATCCCACCTGGCCCCAGCTCTGCTTAAAAAATGTCTCATGTTTTTCTCAATCTCTGTCACCATACTCCAGATTCTTTGTTGATATGTGTGTGTCAGCCTACCACTGTAGTATATTGATTTTAGTTTTTTTTTTTTTTTTGTGAGTGTGTGTGTGTGTATAACATTGAATGGGAGACCTGTGTCATATGGTGGTTCCATTGCTAGACTTTTGAGGAATTTCCATACTGCTTTCCAAATGATTGAACTAATTCGTAGTCTCACTCATAATGCACGAATATACATTTTGCCCCATATTCTCAAAATAAAATATTAATTGTATTCTTGGTGATTACCATTCTAGCTGGAATGAGATGAAATCTCAGTGTAGTTTTGATTTCTAAGGATATCAAACATTTTGTCACGTATTTGTTGGACATTTGTATTTCTTCTTTTGAGAAATATCTGCTACAATGTTTGACCTTTTGTTGATTGGCTTTTTTTTGGTGTAACATTTTTGGGGTTTTTATGTTCTGTATATTATTCCCATGTCTGAAGAGTAGCTGATGCTCTATCTATATATACATATATGTATATATTATATATATACATATCCTTCTGTTCTGTTCCATTCATCATTGGGTTTGTTTTGATGTCAATACCATCCACTATTTTTTTTTTTAGTATACTTCTGTAGAATATTTTCAATCAAATGTGTAGGTATTCCTGCAGTGTTCTTTTTGCTCAAATTGCACTTGATACTTAGTTTTTGAGGAGTTCAACACAAATTTTGAAATTTCACTTTCTATTTCTGAAAACACCATAATTGATATTTGCTAAGGAATATTTGCTAAGATCACTTCTTATAGGATTGTATACATGATATATCTTTAAATGTGCATTGTTTAAGATGACAATGTGAAATTATTAATTATTTTAACTTTTCATTTATAATGAAATATACAGAAATACTAAAAATTGAATAAAATATAGGAATGATTTAACAATATCTCTTTTCCCAATGACAGATTTATGTGTCTAAAAGCTTTAATTGTACTTTTTAATTTTACTAATTATTATTTTTTTTTTGGAAATTGAAATATGAATGCTTATCTGCTAATTTAAAATTTATTTCAAAGTATTTTACTATACTAATACATGAGTAATAAAAAATCTAAATTGATTAAAATCTCAGAATTACATTAATGAAATCCAGGAATAAATTATGTATTTTTGTTTTCAAATATTGACCTATTAATGGAACACAACATAGACAACACAACATCCAAATAAGAGAATAATTTGATAGCTGTAATTGTATCATGGGATTAGGTTTCAGGAATTTGAGAGTAGAATGTTATTTAAAAAAAAAAATATATATATATATATATATATATATATATATATATAATTAAAGTTGATTTACTGCAAGATAAATAAATGCAAATACTATTTAAGGAAATGTATATTTTTTTTTCAAAATCAAGTAATTACAAATAAAATATAGAGATGATATGGGTACTATATTTTCTAGGTGATCCCTTTACATAAATTCAGAATTTTAAAACTCTAATCGACATTGTCAAAAGTTAGGGTTATTAAGAGTCTCTTTTTTATTTATTGGTTCCTAATCATTAAGTGTGTTTCCTTCTGTTTAGCAGAACTTATTTTGGAAATATTCAATAAATAAACTTGGACAGCATGGGTATAGCTAGAAAACAAGTAGTAGAGCTAACATTGTTCTCCCGGATGATGCATAGGACTTTCCAAGGTATAACACAACAGCTCCCAATCTCAGAGAGCAGAATGGTTAAGAGAGACTGAGGGGAAAAGGTGAGAACAGGGGAAGGAGTGTTATGAAAATTGTAAAATTACAAAGAAGCACAAAAATATAACCTACAATCAAGACAGAAAATGTACAACAGAAGTTTTGTAATAAACCAACAAAAATTTTGAAATTACTATGAAAAATGCAAGGTAAAGGATATATTGAAAAAGATTGATATAAACACAGTGTAATTTCAACACTTAAAAGGAAACTATAAAAGAAGAAAATGAAAATAATTGAAGTGAAAAATAGAATGATGTTAATAAAATTTCATCACTGAAATTAACACTGGATTGGGTAAAATGGAAAAAAAAAGATTGCTCACTTTAAAGATAGTATATACATTATCTAATTAGGAAGATTAGAAAAATAAAAAAATGTGGACAGAATATCCAATATCTGTGGAGAATATCAAAGAGTTTGACATACATGTAATGGGAGCCCCAGAAAAAAGCAAGGAAAACCTGATCCCAAGATATATTTTAGGAAACAATAGACTAGAAAATGAAATGAACAAAGAATGATGCCTAAAGTATCATCAGAAAAGAAAAAAGAAAGAAAGAAGACAAAGACGATGATGGGATTGTATCTTTGGAATGCTGAGGAAAAACTCTATCTATGGATTTATACTTCCATACCAAATATATATACATATTTATATTTAAAAAACAAAGTCATCCAGGCACAGTAGTAAATGCTCATAGTCCCAGCTATTTAGGAGATAGAGACAGAAAAATTACAAAATAAATATACTTCAAGACGAAAATTAAAAAAAATAATATAATTAACTGGAAACCAAACATTTTTAAAATTTGTTTATTTACTCTGATTTGTTATACATGACATCAGAATGCATTTCAATTTGTAGTACATACATAGAGCACAACTTTTCATGTCTCAGTTCACAAAGTAGAGTCACACCATCTGTGCCCTTGGGGTAAGGATGCCCATCTCATTCCTCAAATCTTTTCTACCTCCATGTTTTATCTCTTTTCCTCACTCCCCTGTGCCTTATGTAAAATTACTCCATGTCTCCCATACCTCACCCCCATCCCCATTATGGATCAGCATCCTTTTATCAAAGAAAATATTTGGTCTTTGGTTCTTTGGGATTGCCTTACTTCACTTTATTATAAATTCTCTCAATGTTAATGGGAATGTAAAATGCTAGTACTTTGAGAACTGTTGGGAAATCCTTGTGTATCTAATGGCTTTCTAAATGTATTCACAGCAAGTTTTTAGATTTATCCAAGAAAGTAAAATAAGAGTATCTATTTAAACACTTAGGGAAGTTTGACATTTGTTCATAGATTATAAATGAGTCAAACACATCTTCTTTGTTTTCAGCCTATTGCTAAACATCTCACCCTGCCAGATGCATACGTATGTGCTTGTGAATTTTATTTTGGTCACCTTTTGTTGCAAATCAAAAAGTCTATAGGTATAAAACAATGTTTCGTATGCCATGGTTTATCTGCTTCAGAAGTCTGAAGAGGACACAACAAGTATAAGATATTCTTCCTTACCTAAATCCTCATCTGGGACCACTCAAAAGCCAGGGAGTGCCATCAACAGTGGGAGCTAGATTTAACTTTAACATTTCTGATACCTGGGCTGGAAATACACTGAGTCTGAATTAGATAGGTCTCTTTATCAGGATATACACATATGAGTTTTCTATGTAATTTGACCTTTTAACAAGGAATGGCCTTTAAAAAAAGAACATCAAGAATGCCCATCCAAAGAGAGATTTATTGTAGTAGCTAAAGCTTTCAGAAGACCAAGTAGAAACTATAAGGCGTTTTACCATCTTTCATTGACTGTCACTTAGCATTACTTCTGCCACACTGTATTAAAAAAAAAAAAAAAAGTGGTGATTACATTAGTCAAAGCTTGACTAGATTCAAGAGAAGTTAACAACAATGAAACCTTTCTGTGGGAAGATTAGCAAATAAGCTGAAGCCTTTTTGTTTGTTTCTTTGTTTTTTCCTAGAACTTTTGTTTTGAGAACCTAATACACAGAATGACCCTGTGTGCTGACCATCATGTTTGTGGGTGTTACTTATAGGAACTCTATGTTCTTATGTCAATTCAACAATATTTTGTGTTCCATTGATGGTGTTCACCACTAGATCCTGTTGCTAATTCTATTGATCTTTGAGTTGCCAGAATTATGCTGTTTTGGGGTATAAAAGAAACATACTCATTTCCATATTTAATGGTAAGGTCACTCCTTGAATGACCTATAGAGTTCCTCTTGATTTTATTTTCCAATTGTACATGCAAACCACAAATTGCATTTTTTAAAGATCCATCATGAAAACATGTTTGCATTCTATTTATAAACATCTTGCCCACTGAAACTCAAAATATGTGACCAATGGTGTGAAACATTGTGTCCAACATAATTCAGGAGTCCTTCTTCTTATCATCCTCCGGGAAAAAAAAAATCTATCCGAATGCTTAAAATGGAATACATTCACATTCTGAGAATATCACCTATTGTGTATTTCCACATCTTACCTATTATTTACATTGTTGCCAAAGGTCCAGTTTTAGATAGATCTTACATCTATTATTATTCTTTCCCTAAGTATGAGAAATAGGCATATTTATATCTAGTGAGATACCATGCCGCCATTCAGGGCATACATTCCATAGTCATTGATCTCACAAATTATTAACCCATATCTCTTGTGCACAATTCATATTCCTCCTCCTGACAACAAATCAGTGGTAAATATGAGTTTCAACCCGATACCTTTGGTTAATAAATAAACTAGCATATTTGCTTTTCAAATAATATAGATAAGCATTTGACAATACAATTAACAAAACTACAGAATTACAAATGAGAACAAAATTAGAAAGGAGAAGCAAAGCATATGAAGTGATATGAGGAGGAAAAAATGCATAAAGTAAAATGCAAAACACAAGTATGATCATTGCAAATAAGTCTTAAAAATGCAGCTAATATTTATAAGAAAATATTGACTACCATAAAAAAAACAGTGAAAACCCAAATTATCTATGATTTCCTGTGAATACATAGATACATATATAAGTATGTGCGTGTGTATCAACTAAGTAAGTGCTGAATATTACATATTTTATAATTCATATTTTTTTGCTATAAAAGTCTTAGAAACTTGAAAAAGATAATACATATAAAATTTTATTGGAGATTTATACTTATGCATATATACCCATATGGATATGCATATGAATATGTGCATTGTAAAATACATAAAATCATACATAAAAATCTTAGACAATTATAGATGATTAAAGGAATCGTGCATGCCAAGTTCAGAATATATATCTCAGAAATTATAGGATGTTACGGTGCTAAGATATTTTTATATATAGCAATTTGAAGGAATATATTAAATAGATAAAAGAAATATGAATGCATATAAAAGCACATTGAATGAATGTTACTACTTGATTCTGGTTTTAAAAACAAGGTTTTAAGCCATCAGGGCCTCAAGCTGATAGAGAATACTGATTTTCACCATTGATGTTTTCTCTATTCCTCTATTTTCCAAGTAAGTGCAGATTTTTTTTAGGCCTAGACACAGATGTGCAAAGATTTTAAGTATCACTTATAGATAGAGGAGAAGAAATGTGGTTAAACTCTGAATATTAGTCAAATTGTTTAGTGTTAACTTCTTGCAGGTCTTATATTTTATTCAATTTTTAGAAATTTCTTCATACTTTCTAGTGCTTATTGTAGATCTTTGTATTGGATCAAAATACAGTGGCTATATTTGTTTTGGCATCAAGATCAAGAGATTAATAAAAGGAAAAGGAAATAGCAGGAAGTTCAGTAAAGTAGAGGGAAAGGAACAGGAAAGGGAGGAGGAAAGGGAAAGGGGAAGTACTGGGGAAAGAATTAGAAGACACTATATTTCACACTTTTATAATTACATCAGAATGAATCCTAATGTAATGTACAAATGAAAAAAGAACAAATAATAAAATAAAGACTTGAAACCTCAGAAATTATCAAATGTTGAGTCAATATTTTATTTTTTAAAGTATATTAATTTATTTCAAATTAATAAAATTTTATTTTATTTTATTTAAAAAATATACATTATTTGAAGTAAGTTAAAAATAAAATCTTAATATCTATGGCAATTATGAAGTTTGAGCACAGGAAACAACAAAAAATAAAGTATTAGAAAAGGGTTTTAGATTGATTATTAACAACTAGAAAGGATGAAAGTGAATAGTTTCCATGATAAAGCAATTACTGTAAGAAAAAAATAGAACTACACAATGTTATTCAAAAAATATCAGTAAAGAATACTGACATGCTGCTCCTAGAAATGTTCTAATGGATGTCTAATATCTAGCCAATCATAATGAAAATTACTGTGTAGCTGATCATTTGTCATTTATAAAATGGCTCTGGAGGAAATGACTTTAAAATTTGATGATTGAATATCAAAACGTGTTAAATAGGAAAAATATGATAAAATAAATCAGTTCTCTGAAAGATATGAAACATAAGATGAAATTATTTGGTTATTAATAAAAATATGTAGTATTAGATACAAAAAAAAATTAGCAGTAGTGATGTTAAACCCAAGTAGATTTTAAAAGAGATAAAGTGACTTAAAGTGACATTTATTTTATACATTTATTGAAACCATAAAATGAAGAAAACAACTTTAAACTTATATCATGGAATTGAATTTTCACCTGTAAAAGTATGATTTTGACAAGTGGGAAAATTGAAAAAACATCTTGTAATTAAAAGCATTAATTAAAACATTACTAAGGGTACTGAGAAGAATTGAATTGAAAAAAAAAGTAACAGGATTTAGAATTTTGGGTTGAAAATAGATATTTCTTTGTGCTGTATATGGTGCTGAGTTTGAATGGGTTATTAGGATACATGACCTGAACTGAGCTAATTATAATGGCATTATTTTTAAGTCAAACATAACTTATTCTGTTTTCTAATTTCTTTAAAGATTAATTTGACAAATCACTTATGAAAGATGAGCTTACAGCTACTCTCATACACCCAATGTGAAAATTTACTAAATACTATTTGAGAAATTAAATTTAAATCACAATGTATTAATACCAGTATAATGATCCAATATGACATATCTTTGTTTTATTAAAGGAGAAAATTCTGGACTTTGCTGGAAAAAAATCAGAATATGCATCATATGTTCTTATTTAATATGACTTGTTATTTGCTACATGTTGAGATAACATTCATTCAAAACCAAGCAAGTCGGTATTCATTTGTTTGTGTTTTGTAGATTTCAAATATTTTAAGAAGATAAATTAATTTTCATGGAAAGGAAATGAATATGAACAATTGAACGACTGCACTAAATTATGAGAAAATTCGAGCATTGAAATTAAAACATCTGCATACTACAAAGAATAAAATGTACATAAAATTGAATAAAGTGTAATTTGTATGTTTTGTATCAACACATGGTCTCAATTGAAAGGAAATGACTGGCTGGGATTGTAGCTCAATGATAGAGCACTTGCCTAGCACGTGTGAGGCATTGAGTTTGATCCTCAGCACCTCATAAAAATAAACAAATAAATAAAAATATTGTGTTCTTCTATAACTAAAAATACTTTTAGAAAAATAGAAAGGATATGTCAATATTTAGAACAGCACACTGTTTTATAAATATTATGATTTATGTTGTCTCAGTATTTAAATTCTGAAGGACAATAGCTTATTTCAACATATATATAGTTATTGAATTATAATTATGTGGCCCATAATCGCTTCAATTTTTTTTAATCTCTGGTGATATTCTGTCTACTAAAAGAAAAATAATAGTTGAAAAATAAAAATAACAATATTATGTTTTCACAGTTACAGAAAATAAATTATGGAACATTTGTCCTAATGTAATATGGGGTTAAAATTATTGTAGGAGTAAGGCTTGCTCTTCTTAAATACATATATTAATTAAATAAAAAGCCTATAGAATTGTTATTATATTAGACTAGTTTTATGTTGCTGAGATTATACTATGACAATTAGATTAAAACTATTATGAGTAATATTCAGACCTTATATAATTTTGGACCTTGAATTTTTCTGAATTCACTTTGTTTTTTGAGAAAGAATATGGAAATTGCAGCTGGAAAAATTAAAATATTAACTACCATTACATAGGTATTGTTTTTTTTTCTGTTATTAACTTAATATGAGTTTTTCCCTGTTTCAATAAGGAAATGATATCAAGGTCATCCATCTTAAAGATTATTTTTATATTAAATGCTTTCAAAATTATGTAAAAGCAAAACATTAGTTGTTACTGTTAATATTACTAATAATTTTACTTCTACTACTGTTATAATTCTAGTAGTTTTAATAAATTTTACTTTGTGTTGTATGCTTATTCTATCAACAAATCAGAACTCACTGTCCATTCTTACAACTGAATTGAGTTTAAAAAAGTGAAAATGATATTATATAATATTAATGACTAAAATTAATGACTAAATTTATTTTGTAAAACAATTTTTGTTGCCTATGGGAATTTTAAGTCATTATTATAAGATGATATAAGTGAAATCATATTTAATCTTCACATTAATCTTATTTTTAATCATTTTTCTGTGATTCATAAAAATGCTTACTGTAAATTTTACTTGGATATTTAAAAAGAAATCTAATTTTTAAAATGTAGAGAACTGTTTTATATTTACCTTATTATAAGTCTATCTGAGTTTTTTTCGGGAACATGGTCTCTTGTGACTAACTTGGTTTGATGGAAATGGGTTGCTAGATTGTCCTGATTAGTTCATTGTATAAAGACATAATTAAAAAAATAGATGCAAGTTCTTAAGTAGAATAAGACGTATTCCATGTAATATGGCATATTATACTCTACTGTTGTGTATACCTAAAATGAACAAATTTTGAAAAAAATCTAAAAGAAAACAAAACAAAGCAATAGATGCAAGCATGCCAGGGTCTCATTAGATATATCTTATGTTTTAAAGTTTCTCTGAAGAAAATTTCAGCTTTCTATTTAATTTTAATTCTTCTAAGAAGGATCACAATAATTGCAGAAATCCTGTTGTTGGCATTTATGTTGTCATTCACAGTGATAGACATACATTAATCAAGTTGTCAATTTGAATACCTATGAAATGTATTTTAATATGTATCTCTTAGAACTATTTCTTCTATAGCAAAGTATAACATCACACAAATAATGCTCCATAAAATATTTATGTCATGAATAATACAAAGTCATTCGTCATTCAATCATAGCATTAATTTGAAACAGGAATAGATATGAATTTTCTATGCAAATGAAGGAAATTTATAAGATACTTCAGTTTCTTTGCATTACAACATAGGGACCTCCGAAATAACTATCTTCTCTAAGTTCTGAAGCTAAGTATGAAGTAAACTACAGCTAGGAATAAGGTCTTGTATTCATTGCTACTCTGGACATCAGAAAACTTCAATTTCATCAAGTTACCTATTGATAGATTTTCCCCCATTAGTCAACTCCTTTGAATCTCTACTTCTAATCTGCTAGGATTGATTGGGTTAACTCTATTTTTCTATATCTTTGCTGAGTTCAAATTCATAGAGTATTACTGAATATTTAAAACCACTAAATTTATGACAGCAATATAAGAGTAGTAATATTTACAGCATAAGGGTGGATTTCCAGCTTTACACTGCTTTCATTTTAGTAATTGAAATGTGAAAAATAGAGTATAGTGCAGAATTTATTGTTTTGTTCTAGTCCATTGCAAAATTCATAATATTTTACATGATTATATTCTCACCTAATTTTAAGACATTAACCAATGAGTGTCAATGTTTACTATAAATTAGCAGTTTATTTGCATTAATTTAAATCTTTTACGTAAGTGCTAGCTATAACTTCCTGTGTGTAAGTCCTGCCAAGACCCCATGGTGAATAACTGCAAAGTGAAAGGAAATGCCAGCCTCATTTATCCTTGCATGTAAACATCCAGGGATCCCACCAAAACTCCCTTAATCCCTTCTGAGGGCAGCATCCTCAATGACAGAGGATTTTTTACTGTTCTTAATGATCCTTACTCCATTCTTAATGGTTCAACTGCTTCCCAATATTGGCATCATGGGGGACAAGTGTCCAACACATTGATCTTTAGGGGACATCCAACCAAGGACAAACCATAGTATTTTCTGTTATCTCATTATGTTTCCCGTATCTGTATGATTGTCATCTTCTTCATACTGAAGCAGAATACCAACTTCAGTGCCTACACAATTGTATTTTATTAGTAAATTTTTAGAATGAGTTAGAGTATAAGGAAACACTTTAAAAATCTCTTAAGAAAAGAGATGTAATTTCTGTGTTCACACCAGTGCAGGCAATTGGTAGTTCTAAGATATGACTCAATTCCAGTGTGGCAAATACTACATGGCTTGCACCAATCAAAACATTTTATCTTTTTTTTTAATGACTGTATTAGTTATCCTATCCAGTCAAGTGTTAGAAGGGTTATACCTGGACTAAGTATGTTTGGGAGTTGACCCTATTAATTATACAGTTGCTATAACTTTGGGTCTTGTAATCAGAGCTAAGTTCACTTTCTGAGAAACTGAGGAGGAGGAAAGACTGTGGTGAACCAAAATATTTTTCTTCAAACAATTTTTCTCAAGTTAGAAATAGTTTAATTAACTTATATATGTGACCCATTTTCACTGGCAAGACTTAAATTTCTATGTGGGAAAAATCATAAAAATCAATTTTGATGTTTATTTGTATTAGCTTAAGAAATGAAAAATGTCAAGTATAGCTGCTTTGCCAAAATAGACAATTTATGAAAATGGTTTTGATTTCTGGAATATGAAAGAAGTGCTCTGTGATCAATCCTAAGTTGTTTTGAGAAAAAGCAAAATTGAAGCTGTCACAGTAAGTTGTGAAATATAGTCTATGTCATTAACACTTAAGTATATAAAATTTGAAAATTTCTAATTTATTGTTAGAGGTATGAATTCAAAGCTAACCAAAAAAAAAAAAAAATATCTGATCCTCCTAACAGAAGACTGTGCCACATTGATCATAGTCTATTGTGAAGAATTTTGAAGCTAATTTGAAATAACACTAATTCAATATAAAATAAAGTGAATTTTTTATTATGAGAGATAAAATTCATGAATAAAGATCACTGGGCCTTCCCCTTCACGTTCCCATGCTACTGCACTCCAGAATTTAATGAGTCACCTGTCAGGTGCCAAAATTTAATTTGATTCTTTTTCTCATTTACACTATAGATATAATAATATCATTATTGGGCATCTACAGATTTTAAGAAATGGATTCTATAGAATATCTATTGAGAATTTTTTTCATACTATCTTATCTATGCTAAATTTATCAAAAACTATCTTAAAAAAGTATATTTTAAAAATGTATATTTATTGGGTTGGGGATGTGGCTCAAGCAGTAGTGTGCTCGCCTGGCATGCGTGCAGTCTGGGTTCCATCCTCAGCATCACATACAAATAAAGATGTTGTGTCCGCCGAGAACTAAAAAATAAATATTAAAAAATTCTCTCTCTCTCTCTCTGTCTCTCTCTCAAAAATACATAAAAATGTGTATTTTTTTTAACCCAGCCATATTTCATTAAATTATTTAGCATAAATAGCGAAAGCACTTTCTTTGTTCACCAGGACATTCTAAATACTTATTTGTATTTTTTGAGTTACTGTATTACATAAATACCAATATATTTTAAGAGAAAGCAAAAGCTTGTATATTTTATCAACAATAAAAATGAATGATTCTTATAGTGGGAGAAACATAGAATGGTTTCCACTTTCCTATTTCTCTTAATTTAGAGGAATTATTCTGAAAGACTTTCCATGAAAAGGAATGATTTATTTTGTTCATGGGACATTTTCAGGAGAGAGAAAGAGGAGACAGTGAGACAGTGAAAGTATTTCCCTAATAACAGTGAAATCAAATAAATCCAGGAAAAAATACAAAAAATTAAAGGGTCTCAGTGATTTTGTATTCTGAAAGGGCATGCTTTGTGGTTGAAGCTATAGCTAAATGGTAGAGAACTTGCTTAGCATGAGCAAAGCCCTGGGTTCCATTTCCCAGCCACCACAAAAACAAACAAACAAACAAACAAAAAGCCATGATTCTTTGAAATCACAGTTAAAGTATATATTACTTAAGTATGTATTGCAGTTGAATTAAAGTTTCTGAGTGATATTAGTATTTGCAAATGTCATTTTTCATGTTTGGTATTTTTTACCTATGCAATGTATTACTTTCACTAATTTTACATAAGTAGATTATGCTATTACCCTAGCTTGATTTTTAAAGAATGAATTCTGGAACTGGACTATTGAAGTGGAAAAGTGAGTTATATACCTTAAAGTTTCCTCATTTGAAAGTTGGTATTAAAACAGCAGTTTACCATCTAAACAGGGTAACTTGAAGGTCTACACACATACAATTTATTTGGAATAATACTTGACACATTGTCAGCATGATTAAGTTTATATTAAAATAAAATTTCTAATATGATGCTAACTATGGAAGACATAATGCAATTTATAAAGACAATTGGCATTTAAACACCTGAAGGTAATTGAAAAGAAGTTAATTTTAAAACTAACATTTTTTGTTGTTTTTTAGACATAGGTGATATAATATTTGATTTCACAAAGTTAATATTAAGTAAGTTCAAAAGGACATAAGCATTATGAATCTTCATTGTTTCAGTATTATTTTGTTGCTAAAATTTCTTTTATTTTATTATGGTATTACTATGAATACAAGATACAAAATTTGCTGGGTGTGGTGGCACATGCCTGTAATCCCAGTGGCTCAGGAGGCTTAGACAGGGGAGTTGTGAGATCAAAGCCAGAGTCAGCAATGTCAAGGCACTAAAGCAACTCAGTGAGACCTTGTCTCTAAATAAAATACAAAATAGGACTAGGGATGTGACTCAGTGTTCGAGTGCCCCTGAGTTCAATCCCTGGTACCAAAAACAACAACAATAACAACAAGATACAAAATTATCTGATTATTTTAAAAGCAAATCCTAAAATACTATTGGCAGTTCAATTAAAGTTTCTGAGTGGTAACATATATGTGTAAGTTTTCCCAAATATTGACAAATCAATCAAGGTTATGCTTGCACTCTATACAATAGAAACAAAATGGTAATGCTACTAATAAAGCATAATACATTGTTTAATTATGAAAATCTGAAACCTATTGGGCAAGATTTCTTTTTTGCTTCTTCATATACACCAGACATTCCTAGGCTGTGTCAGCATAATTTCTGTTTTTGCCTCTGATTTCACTTTTGCCTCATTTCATGGTCTTCCCTTAGAATGTTTGTCTGTGTCCCCTTCTTTCTTTTTGGAAGAGCAATGGCCATACTAGATTATGGCTTATTGCAACAGCCCATTCTTTTACCTCATTTAACAAAGTTACTTCTGTAAAGCCCTATTTCCAAAAAAGTTCTCATTAAAAACTATGAGGTTTATGACTTACATATCTGATGTGAGGACAGAGCTTAAACTATAAAAAATTTTAATGTACTTCAGTGGTGTTCTTTTTTTCTTATCTATAGCCCAAATAACTTGAGTCTGCTAAGGTGGACCATTGTATTTGGATCAGGAATAAATATATGAAGCATTTACTTTGTTGAGAAAGTAAGACATGGTTAAATACTGAATTAGTATTTTTGCACTAATGAACTTAGTAATTTCAAATTGTTATAAGTTAGAACCATAGAACTCTAAAAGCAATGGAATAAATAAAACAATGATGCACATATCATTTAAAAATATTATTATAATTATGTATTGTAATAAGTTCAAATTTAGGACACTTCTAACTTCATTGGACAGTTGAAAGATGTCGAGACAGGTTCAATAATATAAGCAGGTAAACTATTAAATCAGGACTTTGTTTTGGAAAAAAAAATTCAATTTGGATTTTATGCCTGCATATATTTTTCAATTTTTACTAACATATGAAGTGGTTATGTGTCAAAGCATCACTTAAATTTGTGTAAGTTTATATGACATTTTTTAGAGATTTCAGAATTAGATTAAGAGTTGTATTTGGATTTCAGAGGAATGACAAATTTTAATATAAATTAATGTGTTCCATGCAATATTAATCTGGTGACGCTATTTGTTTCCTTCGTTGTCAAAGTAAATTAAGCTTTACTTTTTCTGTAAGAATAAATTTAGATAGCAGAATGTCTACACTTTATTAGATGGGTAAAAGAAAACAGAAAAATGAAATTAATAGAAAATAAATGCTCTTGCAATTAAGAAAACATTTTTGTTTTAGTCAAAATCAGCCAAAACAATTGAATTCTATTTTAAAATTACATTTCAATATTTATTTTGATTTATTTACCTATTACAAAACTATTAAGTTTTTTGAAGGTAATTTTTACATTGATCACCCTATACATCCAATACAAATAAAATTCAGTGTTAGTACATGATCAAATTCCTATTATTAAAATCAAGTATAATTGAGATAGGATACAAATTTTATGAGAAGAATGAATACAATTTGTTTTTAAAATACACAGGAAAAAAGGATGAAAGTATGACTTGAGGTTTGGAGACCAAATGGGTAAAATAGTGTGTGGGGTGTGTGTGTGTGACATGTTTGTCTGTGGGGTGGGTGTGTTTAACAAACAGCATGTAAGTTAGAAATGGAAGACCTAATGTGGTTCATTTTGAAGCAGTAAATGGATAGCGCCTATACCCTTTGAACAGAAATTGAATTGTGCATGTAACAAATCAGACATGGGAAATTAAACAAAAATTCAAACATCATCTATTTACAGTTTTGTTCTTTTAGTTGAGGCCACAGGCATCTCAGAGCATAAGTATCAGCCATTTGACCTTCAGTTCCTGCCACCTTGACCAATACCTACCTATACTAGCCAAAGTCTTCCTTCACAGTAAATGAGTCCCATATTTCCTACTTTTCATGTCAAAGTATACTATATCCTATCTCACTTTTCTTTCTTTCTTATTTATCTAGATGTTTTTACCACCTGATATGCATTATCATTTTAAAAATCTAATTATTGT
The DNA here is from genome assembly GCF_021218885.2 of Marmota monax. Classification (NCBI taxonomy): domain Eukaryota; kingdom Metazoa; phylum Chordata; class Mammalia; order Rodentia; family Sciuridae; genus Marmota; species Marmota monax. The sequence continues at coordinate 923,022 of NW_026692134.1, read as the reverse complement.
CTTTATCAGACACCAAGGAAGAGATTTCCATAGATGTGCTGAGTTCCATAACCCTGTTTCTAAACAACTCAGTTCGTTTTCAATAAAGTTAATTTCATTGTACTATAATTTCTTTATATTGGTTTTATTTACTTTTATAATTTATCATTTCCTTATACATACAGGCATACAAGAATTTTTGTAAAAACTATACTTTTGCTAATGATATTAAAATAATGTAGAATACTAGATGGTGCTTTTTCATGGGATCAGAACATGTGATTGCATATTGAAGAGTTAACCTTCATACATTTTCAAGTGAAAATATAGAGTACCTTTGAAAACATATTTCTAATTTTCCCAAATCTCATTCCTTCTTCCTTGTTCCTTTAAATAATGTTGGACAAAGCATTATGTAAATTTTACCTTGAAAATTAAACGTTATGAAATCTGAATGAACAGCAAGCATATCCAAATAAAGTTGGTACTATTAAAAAGGAATGACTTCTAAGATTCTTCTCATTTGATATAATTTACATTTAGATTGATGAGCCTTTGGGAATACTAGTATCTAAATTACTCTCATGAGTAACAAATTCACTACACAACACTAGCTGTGAATTTATAAAGTTGCTCTTATCCATGTATGTTGGTTCCACTTGGTATCATCTTCAGAAATAATACTTTTGTTTTAATTCAAAACTTTAGTATATAGGGTAAAAATAGATTACTTAACACACCAAGGAAAGAGGTGGGGATTATGAAAGTAAAACTTTGGTTTTGGTCAAAAGCTAAAATTAAAAAAAAAACAAACATAAAACATTTCATGTCTTTTAAAAAATGCATGAGAAATAAATAAGCACATTGTGTGAACAGGATTTAGGATAAAAAAATTTAGGCAAACATAGTAAAGAGGTATGCATGTCACAGGGACCAAGATAATTATGTTAAATTAAACTTCATTAGTTATTTTGACTTGCAAAGTAAAATTAAAAATACTGAAATTAAGACATTCTAATAATTGTACTTTAATCTTTTATAGAAGTTTATACAAAATTTTAGAAATAATTTAGACAATGAAAAAAATTCTGTGGAAAATACTGCAAAGTACCAAAGAATTACACAAACAATATTTTCAATACATATGCCTGAACATTTTCCATGATGCTGATGAGGTGTTATTTATTTATTTATTTATTTAATATTTGAGATTAGTGAGTGACAGGCATTTAATAGTAGTAATAATACCTTGGCAAAACAGTTTTGCAAGATGCTGGGATTGGATAGACCAGTTATGTAGCATATTGGTGGTAAACTTTAGCTCCAATATATAACAGAGTAGAAATAAGCATATGTATTAATTTTAACTCTCTGAATCTTCCCTAGAGTTATTCCAACATATGTGAGCAATTTAACATGCATAAGAATAGCTGTGGGTCTGTTTGTAATATGAAAAAAGAAACTATAAAATATCATAAATGTACAAAAATTAAGGACTACATAAATGCTTTATCACATATTTTATAAAAATATTTTATGTAGCTAATAAAGCAAATAGTTATTCTAAATGAATAGATGCATGGTATTAATTTATTAATATAAAATATTAAAGAAATAGAACACGAGGGTAAGAAAAACTTATATGACTTGGGTAATTCTACATCATGTACAACCTGATGAATGAGAAGTTATATTTCATTTATGTATGATGTGTCAAAATGCATTCTACTGTCATGTATAACTCATTAGAAAAAAATTTAAAAATGAAAACAATTGCATATTTGATGTTTTAATATCATAATGATGAAAGATCAGTAATTTTATATAATTTATCAATACTATTAATTCATGAATAAGTTCATTTTAAAATATTTTAAAATAAAAATTTAGCATCCCCCCCACCACAAACACATAAATCAGAATAGATGAGACTGCAGGTCAAAATCACAAGAGAAAAATTTTAAAGGACACTTTTACTACATATATGATGTGGTCTTTTTAAAACATTGCTTGATAGAGACTGAAATCCACAGACTCAATATGATTGTCTGAAGATAATATACAGTCAAGACTGTATAATCCTTACTTTTGTACATAAATATTCAAGTTGAGGTCTGCTTGTTAAAATTTGAGAAGTTTGAAATATATCTAAATGGAAACTCTGCTGTTAAAAAGTTGGAATAACATACCACCTTCAATCAAAGTAGAAATTTCCCTCATGAATAAGTTCCTGCATACTCATAAGGGACAGATGTTTTCAAAATTCAGCATCAAAGAGTGTGGGAAAAATCATTTTTATAAGACTATGTGTAAAGCATACACTCCAGATGCTAATTTCCTCTAAATCAAATGTATATGGGCAAGTTTATTAAACCAAGTTCATCATGAGCATGGAACAAAATTCTTTAAAATGTTTAAATACATTTTTTCTGTGAAATGAAAGGAAAAAAAAAGAAAGAAAAACTAAAAACCATTTGATATAAATGTAACATAATTATTACTTGTAAAAAATTTAAGTATCTGAACCAGATATGAGTAGAAACAGATCATATTTTCAGATTATAATTGTACTTTCATCTTATTTTTTAGAGCATTTAATAAAAAGTAATTTATCTTTGGTAAGAATTAATTTAGCATTTAATTTAAAAAGGTTCCAATGGTAGTGGAACATTAATATCTGATTATTATTATTTACTATAAAACAATGTGAAAAAATTTTTACATAGAAATTTAGAACTGTTCAATTATTTAAGTGAAGAAAATATTCTGTGAACCTAAGGTTATATAACAATATTAGGAATTATTATATATCTATAAAATTTAAAAATGGTTCATTTTGCTTTATCTTTCATATTAATCTTTCAAATTTATTTTTAGATATTAGAACTTTAGAATGAATGTGAGACAAAAAATAAATAATGACTAATGGCTTATTGACAATATAATTTAATATGGTTATTAAGCAAATATTTATTCAAGGACATTAAAAGCTTTTATGACAGGCATTTAACTATTAATATATTTCGACCAAATATATAGACTTAGTAACATTTGCCTTTTTAAAAAAAAATGTTTTTATTATTAGTTGCTCAAAACATTACAAAGCTCTTGACATATCATATTTCATACATTTGAATCAAGTGGATTATGAACTCCCATTTTTACCCCATATACATATTGCAGATTCACATCGGTTACGCATCCACTTTTTTACATACAGCCATACTAGTGTATGTTGTATTCTGTTGCCTTTCCTATCCTCTACTATCCCCCCTCCTCTCCCCTCCCCTCCCATCTTCTCTCTCTACCCCATCTACTGTAATTTATTTCTCTCTCTTGTTTTTTTCCCCTTTCCCCTTACTTCCTCTTATATGTAATTTTGTATAACAATGAGGGTCTCCTTCCTTTACCATGAAGGAAAATTACATTTTGCCTTATTATCAGCATTAAGCCAACTATAATGCTGAGAGCCACAGCCCAGTTGGAATGGCCTCTGGCATTTTGCCAATAGTATTGGTTGAGAGGTGATGCCAGTGAGCCATTAAGATGATGACTTTTGAGTTCTCCTGGGGATTCCTGAAGAGTTCACTTTGGTTGGTGAAGTTCCGGTGGTGGGAGTTCTGGTTGGTATGTGGTGTGTTCCTGGAGAAGCCGCATGGGTGGCGTTTGGGAGAGTTCCTGGGGAGTGTGCTGGTGGAGTTCAGAAATAAAGTTTGCTCCTGCTTGAGTGGCTTGTGATTTGTGCCCAGCCAGACTGTGGCGCTATATCATTTATGTTAAAAATATTTCAGATAAATTGATCACAAAGCATGATCAATAGTTTATCATACTGATATTGTGTGTAAGAATAATAAGGTTCTTGAAATGGTTTAGATATGATGTGTCACCAAATCTCCTGTTAACAAAGATAAATTTAGAGGTTAAATCATTAGATTATGAGAACTATAATCAGTCTATCCTAAATGATAATATTGCCCCTTCTTCTCTCTCTCTCTCTCTCTCTCTCTCTCTCTCTCTCTCTCTCTCTCTCTCTGTCTCTCTCTCACACACACACACACACACACACACACACACACTCTAGTTCTAATTTGAGAAGGATGATTGATGAGAAAGAATGGAAGTTTATGTCACATATTAAAGATACCATGTTTCATTCTTACACTAATATATTTAGGGGTTTTAATTTTTATTCTCATGTTTTTATGCATATATAAGCATGTACACGTGTCTGTCAGAATTTAACAATTTATAAATTACATAAAGATTTGAAGTACATCAATCTGCTTTTAAGACTGTGTCAAAGTGTGGGGACAGGTGCATGGAGCACTGCATACATGACATACATTAAGGTCGTCTGAGTGGCAAACCACTCCCCTGTGCTAGACATGCGAGTGGCAAACCACTTACCTCATAGGCACAGCCCTGGGTGTTGCTGTCCCTGTGCTTGCTCCATCACCAGGTCCTTGATTGGTTGCTGCAAGGACAGTTGGCCAGAAATTGTATTGCTGACTGCCTATAATCTGCTTAGCTAATGTTTGAACATATATATACATGGTAACTGAGCAATAAAATCAGACCTGCTTCCTGCTTGGTCTCTGGAGTTCTTGATTTGCTACTCGGCAGCCACACTCTCCTCTACCCTGTTCTGTGGACATCCTTGCTGGATGAGAGAGAGCCCATGCATCCAAGGACATTGGCTTTCTCTGTTTGAGGGCCTTTGGACTCTCATCCTGATATATGCTGCTGGTCTCCTTTTCTCAGGCCTTCTTCAGACTGTGGACTAGTTGCCTCCTTTATTCTCAAGCCCTGAGTATAGGCTGGAATTTCTACATTGATTTTCCTGGATTTATAGCGTGAACATGGCAGATTATGAGACTTCTCAGTATCTATAATCATGTACACTAATCACCTCTTATTAAAGCTCTTCATATGCATCTATATCTAATTCTATATTATTAGTTTTGTGTATTTGGACATCTGTGCCTAATAAAAAGGTCTTGTTAAGAGCACTAAGATCAACTTTCTTTAACTTCTTCTAGTTATTCATAAGAAGAAACTTCAATGTTGTATAAATAAGTTAAATGCCTTAGTATTTTAGATTTATAAAGATGCTTTTTCTATGTCAACTGAGGTAGATGTGCTAAAAACCTTGAATGATCAATCAAAAGACTGGAAATTTTTAGTACAAAATTTTACCTGATTTTACATTTAGAACTCTTCTAAATTCTGGAGTTATATTCTATGTAGAGAATTCCACTGCTATTATTATTTTTAAATAAATTATTTACTACTTATTAATTATTTTACTATGAACATTATAGGCTTTGTTTCCTTTCTTTAGAGACAAATGTAAATAATTATTTACTTACTGTTTTCAAGAAATAATGTATAAATTTTTCACAAAAAAAAAAATCCCTCTCTGTGAAAAGTTATACTGGGGGAGAGCTCTGTGTTTAATTGTTTCACAATGATTATTTGTCTTCCTTGAAAAAGAACGTACATTTCTACATATTCTTAATTTTATTGACAATAAAATTAAAATACAATATCCATACTTACCATATTATGGAAAATACTCTCAGACAAAAAATAATTGCTCAGAAGTTTAGTCTTCTCTGTTGTTAAATTGGCTACTGTTTTTGAAAAGTACTCATTAGAATAATATTTTGGGAAAATGTCATCTCAATAAGTGAACACTTTTTAAAAAAATCCACTAACAATTTATCCCAATAGAGAATCATTCCATGTGGGGCAAACAACAAACATTTTCATTTGAATATCACTCAATATTCTCACCAAAGGAAAGGAATACTGACCACATATGGCTATCAAATTTTAGGAATGGCTCTCAGTCAAGATTTTTATGTAGTCTGGTAGGATTTTAAGACTGGATGCTTTTCTCTGAGCATTAGAATTCTGCACTCTGAAGACTGGAGTAAAAGTCTAGTATAAATGTAATTGAGTTTTTAAAGGTTTCTCTAAAGTTCAGCATGGATTTTAAAATGAAGAATTTCAAGCCTACTTGGCTATAAATAAAATATGTTCTTTAATGTTGGAACCAAACACACTTTTTTCTTGTCAGCAGAAGGGGAAAAAAATCAGCATTGGGAACAAAATGAAATATGACTGATAAGTCAAGCTAGTTTCCATCTTTGCCTTGACGTTTCTGTCACTGAAAGTCAAAGTTCTTATATATTTCCTTTGATTTTATTTTATCTTAGAGAGAGAGAGGTGAGATCCAAATTAAATTGTCTTAATTAGGGATTTTTAAAAATCATGCAATTCATAAGAATTGTTCAAAAGTAAATACACACAAATGCACACATATACTGGTATGAATATATAAGTACATGTGCTTACATATGCATAAACCCATACATAAGAGTAGTTATTATTTATCTTCATATGAAAATGATCCCGATATTAATATCTGCAGATTCTGACTCCCTAAAAATAGGAAAAAAACATTCTAATGAATAGCAACATAAATCCAAGCTACACATAATACAAAGGAAATTTGTAATTATTTATAACTGAACAGAATTGTAATTTTTAAAGTACTAAATAACTTTAGATGAAGATTTTAAAGAATATTAGAGTGCATCTTCATTCTATTTATACTATTCTTTTAATTAATTTATACTTAATATATTAATTTATACTTAATATATTAGAGCACCAGTACTCTTATAGTATGTCAATCTTTTTCTTTATTTATTCTTAATGGTACCAGAGATTGAACTTAAGAAAATTCTACCACTGAACCACTCCCCAGGCCTATTTTGTATTTTATTTGGAGACAGGGTCTCACTGATTTGCTTAGTGCCTTGCTACATTGTTGAGACTGGCTGTGAACTCAGGATCATCTTGCCTCCACCTCCTGAGCTAATGGGATTACATACTTGTACCACCTTGCCTGGTTGTGACAATTTTAATGAAGAGAATTATACTTATTTTCTTGAAGCCAGGAAGATTATTGTATATTCCTTTCTTTAACTTTTCAAAATTTTTGAGCATACTGGACATTGTACCCAGGGCCATTCACATGCTAGGCAAGTGCTCTGTCACTGAACTATAGTTCCATCTCATGACATCCATTCTTGTATAGAATCATCTTGTATAAAATTTTGATTCAGATAGGAATCAAGAAGTCATTTCTACATTAAGACTAAAAAGTTAGTATGCTGTTATTGCACCATTTTTTAAAATTACCTGTTTTCTATTAAAAAAATAACTGTTTTATGTTCAAGAATATTTTCTATTTTTTCACATAATAAGCATATATACTTATATATAATAAAAATAATCTTAAAAATGTCAACTAGATTTTAGTTGTATTGCCATATATTAAAGAATTTAATTAAGACTATTCTAGAACACTGCTACTACTATTCATAGATAAGGATAAATAATAATGTTAGTACTTGTCAATCACTTACTATGAGACTTAGATTGTCCAACATATTTTTTATCAGTTATCCCTAATGTCAGCATTAAATGATGTGACTATGCCATTAAGCTTTAATATGATATTTAGAAGAGAAACATAAATTATTTTTTAAAAAGTAACAAAATAATTTTTCATATTTAAACATGTAGTTAAGTTCATTACTAAACCTGTCAATCAAATTTAGTCTTCTGTGAATAAGGTGATGTTTCAAAAACATTACGTACCACACTAAACCTATAAAAAATTTTTATTTTTCATTTTTATAGTTGGTAATGTTTTCATTATAGTGTTCCCCTACATTAATTTTGTATATCATCACAAAACTTTTATTAATAGTGAAACAATCCACTGGACTTCTCACTACTTACTTACTGTTGACAACTTTTAAAATAATCCTTGAAAAGAATATTTCAAAGCAGAAGCAAAATTACTGTTGTTATATATACTGTTGTTGAGTCACAAAAGGGCTTGATGAAATATGTAGTATTAGTTAAATTTCTACCTTTGTTTCTAATGAACTCTATAAAATTATTCTTCTGTCTCTGAACATACAAAAATACAATGTTTGTACATTTTTTTCTGTATATTCAGAAACAATAGGAAACCCATCATTTAAATATTTTCAGAACCTAGTCCAAAATTGAAAAAGGTTGTAACATTTGGAATCATAGAATAGTAGGCACATTGTGGTCACACAACTGTACAAAGTATATGCAAATACATGCAAAATAACCAGATGAATATGAGTTAATTTAACAAGTGCTTAGTTAATGCCCATGAAAGCTATTGATTGTTTGGGTGCTGAATTTAGGGCTATGACAAACATCCAAATAAATACTATTTTAAAAACAGGAAAATAAAACTGAGGAAACATAAGGTATATAGTCTGAGAAATGGATGACTTAAGTAAAACATGGAAAATATTAAAATTACATTTTTAAAATATTTTCCATGTTTTAAAAAATATGTGGTAGTTCATCAAAAATTGATATTAGCTGAGCATTGTGGCACAGGCCTGTGATCCCACCAGTTTGGGAGGTGGGGACAGGAGGGCTGATTGCAAGTTCAAAGCCAGTCTCAGCAATTTAACAAGACCCTAAGCAACTCAGCAAGACTTTGTCTCTAAATAAGACACAAGAAAGGTTGGGGAGCCAGGATCATGTTCAGTGAGAGTGCTTTCCTAGCATATGTGAAGCACTGAATTTGATCACTGGCACCATATAAGAATAAGAATGAATAAAATAAAGGTATTGTGTCCATCTACAATTAGAAACAAACAAACAAAGGTTTGGTGATGTGGCTCAAATATTTAATGCCCCTGAGTTCAATCCTCAGTACTAATAAATAATAATAATTATAATCATCATCATCATCATCATCTTTATTATGAACACATTTCTTGTAGCATCCATGATATCAAGTCTCACAAATAATCAGATGAATTCTTTTTCACTAATTGTCCTGAAATCCTGTACTTATAAGAGTTAATTGTGTGATTCAATATAGTTTCAAGTGTATAGCTATTTGTATTCAAAGGGTCTTTTTTTAACAGTTTTATTTATTATCACAGTCATGTTTAGTAAAGTTACAAGTGATGTTTTTTATCCCATTTTACTCCTACATCTGAGATTAAAGCACAAGTATAACCATTATGAAGACAACTTCTATTTTCTCTAAAGTACTGTTCTCATAAATGAATTCTGACTCTTGCTGCCTTTCAGTGACATTATTTCAGGTCATGTCCTATTGCAATGAACATAACTTTGGACTTTTCCCATTCTGTCCAAATTATGTCTGTATAACATTTCAGACCACATTCTATGATAACGGTGAAAAATAATTAGATTAAATGTTTCTGTTATGGTCTGACATGGGTGAGAAAGGACAAAGGGGATAGTTTTAGAAGGATATATGAATCCCAAATTAAGAATACTTTGGGGGGTAAAGTTCTGTTGGAAACTATGTGAGGTCAGAGTTCCCAGGTGTGTGTGAATCTATGTTGATTTAATTTTCCACTTATATTTCAAGATTTGTTAACCAAATATTTTTAATTTGCTGTTTCATTTCTTGTCTCAAATTTAGATGGGACTATGAATAGCTTGAATGTTCTGCTTTTTAAAACAATTATACTATATAATTGTAGCTTCCATACCCATTTGTGTTACAGGAGAAATGCATGGCTAATAGATAGTCCTCATTTAAGCTCACACAACATTTTAATTCACTGACTTCTACAATATGATTTGATTCTTGCTATATGCACTGTTTGAAAATAATAAAGAAAAAGAAGATATGGAATAAGAATATAGACCCAGAGTGCAAATACGTTGAATTATTAAGTTGAGAGACTTACTGAATTCTTTGCAGACATTTTGTACATGTTAGAATCAACCAAGTATGATTATGTGCACAATACAAGAAATTTGGAAGATGATTTCACTTATGAATACAGAATCAACTGAATCTTTGCATGTTAAAATTATGCAATGTAACATCCATTTACCAATATATTAAAACATAAAACAATCATGATCAGGTAGTATTTATATCAGAAATGTAAGGTTTTTCCTCACATCAGAAAATACAATGAGAGAAATCAGGAAATGAATAGACAATGCACAGTTATACAATCATTTGAAATGATGCAAACCAATTGTTTCATGAATTTAAATACTTATTAATAACTTGAAATATTTAGTAAATAAAGACTTGAAAAGAATTGTTTAACTTGGTGGTAAGTACATACAAAACTCTACAGCAAACATTACATTTGAGGAATTCTTTTTTTAGTTTAGATTTTTAAAAATTTATTTTTATTCGAACATTATAGTTATACATAGTTGGACCATTTTGACAAAATCAAATATGCATGGAATTTATTTCAATTCCCACCTTTTACCCATTTCCCTCTCCTCCTCTCTTTCTCTATTCTCTTTCCTCTACTGTTTTGATCTTCCTTTTACTTCTTTATTTGTGATTTGGACTTTCTACATATACATAAAGATGAAATTCCCTGTGGTATAATCATATATGCTTAGAGTGTGATTTTGTTAAATTATTCCTCATTTTCTACCTTTTCCTATTCCTCTTCCCTTACTCTTGGTCTCCTTCTTCTACTCCACTGATCTGACATACATACTTGTGATATTGAATTCCCCATCCCACTCTATTTTTCTTATTTTGCTCTAACTTTCAAATATGATAGTAAATATTTGGCCCTTGATTTTCCAAGTCTGGTTTATTTTACTTAACATAATGTTTCTTTGAGAGCACAAAAAAGTGTTTACTAACATTTCAATATCTGTATTGGATGTTTTAATACTTTAAAAAAAAGTAGGGTTAGGAGAGATTCACTCGCCTCATTTGCTAATAATATTGTCTTAATTAGAAAAAATACATAGATTTAAGAAACAAAGCAATAAAATCATTAAAAGTGGTTAGAGTTGTTTTTTTTTTTCAAATGAATCATGGGCTTACAATTGATATCATGTTTATTACCACTAGGAAATACAAATTATAAAAATACACCTTACCTAGTATCAGTAAAAATAAACATGTAAAATGATGAAGACATAATAATTGAATAGATACATAAAAAGGTTAAAATTCTAATAAATCATTATTTATTATATGAATTGATAAGGAAATAATCCAAAAGTTTTACTAATATTTAAAGAAGTTATAGTATACAGATATTACCTGGAGTAAGTGTGTATGACAACCAGACCCCTCTAGCTATTTTATCTCATCTAAGTAGGGATAGAACAAACTATAGAATTTTTGTTAATGTCAAAGCTCCAAGACACAGAGAATTTATCATAGAAAGAGAATATTTCTCCTCTTTGTGACAACCTTGCTACAACTTCAACAAGGGTCACATATATTTAGTGAGAAATATATTTCCCCCCAAGATCATAGACAAAGCAAAGTCATGGTCAATCATTCCTATTTAATAAGTACAGAATATCTGACATAATGCAATAAGGCAAGAGATTTGTCTTTATTTGCAAATGACATAGTCTATAGTAGTATACAATGTTTTAGCCAGCTATTTCCTTGCTCTGATTAAAAGATATGACCAGAACAATAGAAGAGGAGGAAAAATTGTATTGAGGCCTCATGGTTTCAGAGGTTTCAATGTTCACAGGAGGCCTGCTCCATTCCTTGAGGCTAGAGGCAAAGCTGAACATCATGACAGGAGAGTGTGGCAGAGGGTAAGCAGCTCATATGGTGATCAGCAAACAAAGAGAGAGAGATTCAGCTTGCCAGATAAAAACACACACTCCAAAGCCACATGCCCAATGCCCCACCTCCTCCAGCCACACCCTACCACTTCAGTTACTACTCAGTTAATCCCTGTCAGGGGATTAGTTCACTTATTAAGTTAAGACTCACACAACCCAATCATTTCTCCTCCAAACATTCTTGCACTGTCTCACACATAAGATTTTGGGGGACACCTCACATCCAAACCATAACAATAATAACTCCCCCAAAATAAACAACAACAACAACAAAAAAAAACCCTTAAATGTCTTAGAACTTTAAACAACTATGACAAGCTCCCATGATAACAAAGTTAACACTTGTTGGGGACCGCAAATCAAGTCAAGATGGCGCCTGGCAGTTTGCCAGGAGGAGTGGTTTGTGAGGCAACTCCACCGAGCCATTAAGATGGTGGAGATTCCTTATTGGCTGACTGCTGTATCTAGATGATGCTAATTGAGTCAAGCTGTGTGTAATCAGTTAGGTATATATACCTCTGCTGTTCTGCAATAAAGCGGCTCCTCCCGTTTCTTGGGTGCCCGCTACCTTGAGTTCCCTGAGTTTCCCTGCAATAAAGCAGTTCCTGCTTCAACCTTCAAATTGCTTGTCACCTCTCGGTTATTGTGCCCAGCCAGACTGCGGGAAACACTGAAAATTCATTGCTTTTCAATTACACAACAAATTGGAAGTAAAAATGTAAAATAATATTATTTATAAAAAAACTAATAAAATAGTTGCTTAGATATAAATGTAACAAAATGTGAAAATTGTAAACCTTTAATGAAGGAAATATAAAAGGATCTAAATAAATTCAGAGATATTGTGTGATCATGGACCATAGAATCAATGTTACTAGAATCAAAACCCTTCCTAATTTTATACCCTTCCTAATTTTATCAGTCAACTAAGAAAAATCACATTCAAAATTCTAGGGCATTTTTATATATCAGTAAATTGATTCAATAATTCATACACAAAGGTATAAGACCTGGAGGAGCTGAAACAATCTTAAACAAACAATTTTTAAAAAAAGAAATATCTGGCAGTGTTCAAGAGTTACTTCAAGTATACACACGACCAATAAACACGCATTTCCATTCTCACAGGTGTATGTCCTTCTCCAAAATAACCTTATTCACACTCATAATTAGACTATGTATTGCAACCCTATCCTTGTGATAGAGAGAAAATTGAAGGCAATCTTTATTCAGTTGCATGTGTTACATTAAGTATATGACATACACAAAGCAACAACTGAATGTACCCATAACTACATTGAAAAAGTGTAAAACAAATCTAATTGCAATAAAATAAAAAACAAAGACTTAAAATATGATATAATGCATCTGGACACAAAAATGCAAATGATAGAGTGTATCGAGTTAAAAGTCAGGAAACAATTGTTCAAACATAATTAAGTTTGAAAAAGGGGGAGGATATAGTTTAGAATGTGTGCTTCAAAATACATGTGTGTAGTTTAGGAGGATGATAGTCCATAGGTTCAGTACAATGTATTTGTATATAAAAGAAGTCATATCTTGACTATGGAAATAACTCCACCAATGAATAATGAAACAAAATAACTTGAGAGATAATATGAGCAAAACTCTTTATACTCAGGTTGTTAAAAGCACATATATTTGGGCTGGGGTTATAGCTCTGTGGTAGAGCACTTGCCTAGCATGTGTGAGGCACTGGGTTTGATTCTCAGCACCACATATTTTAATAAAATAAACGTCCATTGACAACAAAAATATTTAAATATATATATGCATATATATGTGTGTGTATATATATGTGTGTGTGTGTGTGTGTGTGTATTCAAATGGTCATAAGCATCTGAAAAGACTCAACATGGTTAGTCATAAGAATAACGCAAATTAAATCTCAAATATTTTTCCACAAATCCAAAATTGTGAAGAAATAGAATGCAATAAATAGTAAGTGCTCTTAAAGATACTGAGCAAGTGCAACTCTTTTTTTATTGTTGGATGTATATATTGATATATGCACTTTGGAAAACTGTTTGACAGTATATGCACTAAATATGAACATATAAGCAGCAGTGACTGAGTAAATACACTCTCAGATACTTATGGGACAGAAATGAACACATTTGTATACAAAATAGACATGTCAAGATTGTACACTGCAGTCCTATTTTTAAAAGCCCCAAATTGGAAATTATGCAAATGCTCAGCATCAATACAACATATGCATTCGTTGTAGTACATTCAAAAAATAAAAATGAATGAACCTTCTTAAAACAACAAAGTGGATGGATTTTGCAGTCATTATGTTGAGTAAAATTTTCCAGGCTTTTCTCTGTTTGCATTAATTTAAACTTCAAAAATTGTGAAAAAAATACATATAGTGATAAATGAGATGACAGCAGGTACTGAAGAAGAGATGGCACATAAGTGATTTATGGGTTGATTGGTAATATAACATTTTTGATGTAAATCATATTTATGGAGTGTATGTGTTGTGAAAATTAATCACTTTCCATTTATAATTTATGTAATATATGTAGTTTAGTATTTCACAACAGTCATATAGACGCTCACATACATAGAGTAGAAAAATTAAATTTAAATTAATGGGTAGAAATAAACAGAATTTAATCCAATTTAATTTTAAACTTCAATAATTATAGTAGAATGATATTAATGAGTAAATAAACATAAATATCAATATTTTGTAGTTGAAAGTACAGGAGTAGACTTACACTATTTTGGAAATTTAGATAATTTTAATTCAATATGGAAAAGTCAGAACTAGTCAATAAAAGGTACTGTGAAATCTGCTTATCCATCTGAAAAAAAATAAAGTTACAGTTTTTTACATTGTAAACTGGATGAAAATCTAATAAATCAAATATTTAATTGATAAATTAAAGTACTAAAACAAAATATATGAGAATATTTTCCTATTTCCTAAGTAGGATTTCATGGATTTTATTTATATTTTGTTACTAAACAAATAGGGTAATTACATGTTAAAAGACAAGAAGTAATCCTAAATTTCAAATAGTTGAAATAGGCACATGTAGACCACTTTGGGGGATAGATACTGAATGTTTTGGTCATGTTAATTTTTTACTTATAAATTTATATTTTTATTTATTATGATAAAATATTCAAATTGCTCTGATAAGGTTGGGAAGTGATGGCATAAAAGATAACAGTGGAGACAAAGAATTGTGGAAAATGTAATATATTTTGGAATTAACAAGATTATCTGATTATTTATTTTATTTATAAAATTCCAAAAATAGATATGGCATACAAATCTCAGTTTATATGAATACTCAACTAAATTAGTTAATGAATTGAGAAAAACTCAGTGCTGCTGGAATTAGATATGAAAACAAAGAGGATAATTTGGCTTTCTTCCAGGAGTCAACAGTGGCATAATTATGTGTCAATAGTCTCTTTATTTATCAGCAAACAGTGATATACAATCTCAATTGCCCAGATCAATATGCAAAATAACCCTAAAATAGGATGACTGTAATATAGCCTATAAGATTTTAGTATAACAGCAATTAAAATGTATTGTTTCAGAAAGTTTCAACAAAGAATTACTTTTTAATGAACCATATATGAATTATCTCATTAGGGATCATATCTGACATAAGAATTGATGCTTATAACATATGTAACACTTTTCACAGATATCACTCTGGTCTTAAAGTGGGTAAAATAATTCGACAAATAATAAACAATGCACTTGTCCATTTAAGAGGAGTTATATTATGCAAAGCTATCTTGGTATAATAGTGATTTTTTTTGTAACCAATCCTATTCGACCAGAAAACAAATTTTTATCATTAGGTATAGAAATACATAGCTCTTGTGATTAACTCATTTGCATATGCCTGCTTTTTACTTTTCTTGGCCCATATAATGGCTATGATTTATCTGGTTTTTTTTTTACTTTTATCTTTGTTTATTTTACATTTCACTAAATCTAAACTTTCATATCATTTCTATCTTGAATATTTCTTAAGCAGTAATTTCCTAAGTGACTTTGTAAACCACATATCATTGGTATTAAATATGCAGTATTATAAAATTTATGATTTAATTACACATGTTCTGCCAGAATTTTATAAAGTTTGTTACTTCAGCAAGAGTGTGCACCAAGCAAGGGAGAAAACATTCCAAATGATTTTTTATTACCTTGACACTAATATAATCACTGTATTATATTAATAAAATATTCTATCACTGATAAATTTGAGGATGAATAGCTGTAGGTATATGACAAAACAGAGTTACTTGATGAAAAATCTTTGCTTTGTGCACATATAGTCACTACTTATAAATGTTAATTTCAAAAAAATAAAATATAAATGAACTTCTGAATATACTTTCACACAATTTAAAATTATATTCTATCTTTGTTGAGGGGAGGCATCATACCCTTACGTTTTATTGTGGTTTTTAACTGTGACCAGTTCAGTAAAGATTTGTTTAGGTCTTTCTGCATTTAAATGCTGAAACTCATCTGGCTTAAGGTTAAGCTGACTAGAGCATACATTTTTAAGAGGGAAAGCATAGTATCATACACACAATTTAAGTGTCCATGTGAGTCACAGTCATTTTTATTATTCATAACATTTTTTCTTTCTTCTGACATTTTTTTAAAGTTAAAGTTGGTGATTTTTCTAGCATAGAAGCTGTAAAGGAAAACATCCAAGCCTTTGGCAAAGCTTAAATAAAATGAAATTAATGTGAGATAGAATTTGCATTCTAGTCATGGGTGTGGTATATAATCATGTAGTGTATGCAGTTAAATGAGTCTGTTGTCTGGCAGTAATGAATAACTACATCCATCCTAACAGTTAATGAGGAATAAATGACTTATTATCCATGAATGGCTGTATCTAAATAGCTCTGCAACAAAAACAGAATATTAAAATGTGTAGCTAAAATAGTCTGAAATGATAATGAACTTACTTAGGTTATTAATTAATTGTTAAAGCATCAGGAAGCTCACAGCTTTGGATGAAATCAGCACTGGAATAAGTTTATGCACAATGACATGTTGAAAGTCTGAATTTTATCTAAGTTTGAATGCAGATGCATTCTTGTGCATATATATCTATGCATATTAAATCTATGCACCCACACAAATGTATACATATATGCAAAGGAAAATTTTTTACCATATACCTTTGCTTCCTTAAAGTAAAAGCATTAAACTAAACTTGCATTATAGTACTTCCAAAAGTACTACCATTTATTTGTGATACACTCATTTATGTAAATATTAAAACATATTAGAACTATTTTTGATAAGCCTGAAACTCATTGGTATGTTTTAAAGTAAGACATTTTTAGTTGTGTAAAATTAGAAAGGAAATTTTCAGAATAATTTTCCAGATTTATTGATGTATAAATAAAATTGTGTATTTTTGCGGTACATAGCAAGACTATTTTATATAGATATACATTGTTAAATGTTTAACAAATGAAGCTATTTAATACTATTTAAATTACTTATCACATCACATTAAGTCAACTTGTGTTTTTGTGAATGTGTGTGTGTTTATGTGTATGTATGTGTATAAGTGACAAGTGAGAATACTTGAGATCTAGTATTTTAGCAAATTTCAAGTATAAAAGAGGTGAGTATTAATCATAGCCACCATGATGTACATTAGGTAGGTCTCCAGAACTTGTTCTTCTGATGCTCTTTGACCAAAATCTTATTTCTCCTACCCCCAAACCTGGTAACCACTCTCCTATTCTTGTTCTGAATTCACTTTTCTAAGATGCCACAGGTTAGTCAAAATGTGTATTTGTTTTTCTTGTGGCTTGTTTGACTCAACATAATTTCCTCTAAGTTCACTTACATTTCTGTAAATAATGGGATTTCCTTCATTATTATAGCCAAATAATTATCTATGTATCTATCTATATCATTTCTAAATGCGAAATATCTCATATTTTCTACATACCTGCAGTCTTTTGCCTGATAGATTGTCTCCTATCTTTACTCTAGTGAATAACGATGCTATTCATATGGCAGTGCTAATGTGTCTTCAACATGTTCATGTCATTCTCTTTGGATGTGTGCCAAAAAGTGAGATGCTAAGTCATGTACATTTCTATTTTTCAACTTCTAATGAAGTTTCTTACTGTTTTGTATGATGGTTTTTATTAGTATACATTCCCACCAAACGTTTTCAGGGGTTGCTTCTCTCTACATCTTTGTTAAATTTTATTGCACTTTTAACTTCTGATGATAGTCATTCTGCCAGTGTAGCATTGTGTTGCTAGTAGAATAAGAAATTCCAGCCCCTTCTTGCCATATATCCTGAGAACACAATGCAAAATGCATAAATGATATTTGAGAACTTTAGCAAACACATCCATATCTGTGTTCAGCAAAGTGTATTAGTTTTCTACTACATATTCCTGAAGAAGAGAGCAATGTTCTAGCTTACCAAAAGATAGCTTACCTGTATCAGTAATGCTTATCCAACATTTCACTGTTATTTACTTTATTAGTAAATAACTAATATCAGAAACATGAGATTCTATATCTTCAATAACTGATCATTTACAAGATTAATTACATTTGAGGAAAAGTTTGATATGCAAGTTCAGATGTAGTTAACATTTTAAGGTTATGATTTTTTGTTTGTTTGTACTTAAGATTGAACTGAGAGGAGTTCTTCCACTGAGCTATGTCCCCAATTCTTTTTATATTTTATTTTCAGACAAGGTCTTGCTTAGTTGCTGAGAATCTCCCTAAGTTACTGAGACTGATCTGGAACTTGAATTCCACCTGTCTCAGTCTCCAGAATCAGTGGAATTTCTGGCATGAACTGCTGTACTTGGCTTAAGGTATGTTTAATTTGATTCAAATATCACATAGGTGTTTCCAGATAAATAAATATTTAATTTGGTCCTGAAAAGTGCTAAAAGTATGCTACCAAAACAATAATGACATGTGTAGTTACAATTTATTATCAAAAAAAATAGAAGTAAAATTATAGGTATAATAAAACAAAGACAAACATATTTGTATGATAAAACATGAAGGAAAAAATAAATACGTGAATGAGAGAAAAATAATTTCATTTGATTTTTTTAAAATGGTAATATTGTTCCAGGGACTCAGGAGGCTGAAAAAGGGAATTACAAATTTAAATCTAGCATCAGCAATTTAGCAAGGCCCTAAGCAATTTAGCAGGATCCTGTCTCAGAATTAAAAATGAAAAGATTTGGGGATGTAATTAGTTGTAAAGTGTTCATGGGCTGGATATCCCCAGCCAAAAAATAAAAAGCAATACTTACTGCATACCATTTTGGGTAGTTGTTAAAATGGAATAATGCAGCTGAGAAATAGTCTTATATTGTATTCTCAGAATTAAACAAGTTAAAAAATATAAATCCATTTGAAAGGATTCAAACCTAAAACAGAGGTGATGTTCCTGAATTAAGTTGTCCCATAATATGTATTTTTTTTTTTTGCTTTAAGAGACTGTGTAAAGAACCTTGAAAGGATGATTGGAATTTCTCTTTAGAGTCTAGCAAAAAATATAATTAGACATGAATATGTAAGGGTAGAAAAGAGGAAATGAGAATATACATGCACAATGTTTATGCTGATATTTCCTGATTTTCTATCTAACAATAACTATTGATATGCATAGACTTAATCAATGACCCTGATAGAAGAATCTCTGTAACTGTCCAAATGAATTAAAGCAGTTTTAAAAAAGGGATAATTTGCATTCTAAAAATTAGCATATACTCTAAAATTTATTATTTATAAATATTCCACAAATATCTAAAAAGTATAAAAATTGTGAAACTGACCACATAAACAAAACAGTTAAAATAGAAATAATGATCTATAAAAAATTGAGAATCAAAAATCAGGAAAAATATTTAAAATTATATTTATAAGAATGCTACGAATCACTCAATGTTCATGGTTAAATTATTTATCTGTGCTTCAAGACTCACTACTTGCTTAAATAATTATTTTAACAATGAGAAATAACTCTTATCCTGACTATAATATTTCAAGGCTTTCAGATTTCTAAACATCTAAAACTACACAAAACTTTTAAAATAGCATACATATCATGTGTATGCATTTCATGATGAAAGTAATCAAGAGATATTGAGTTTGTGAATAAAAAATATAATAACTCTAATGTGAGCATTTGAACAAGATCAACTTATAAATTGTGGTAAATACTTCCATTGTTCAATGGAATCCAATGTATTGCATCGTTTTAAAGGTGAATCTTCTTTTTAACTGTTTTAGTTGTAGAGAGACACAATACCTTTATTTTATTTATTTATTTATTTATTTAGGTTCTGAGGATGGAACCCAGTGCCTCACACATGCTAGGCAAGTTCTCTACCAGTGAGCTACAACCCCAGCTCCTAATGTATTGTTTTTAGTAAGAATTTATTATTTTTTCACAAAACTATCTTCAGTGAAGCAAAACCTTCATGATAAATGTTTTTTAAGTGTTCTGTAATCAAATTAATGTATACACACAGAATAATTTATCTGTATTTTGGATATTTTGAAGTATCATTAATAAATTTATCTATTCATGAAATTTAACTGCTAGAACAAACATTAAAATCAACAAATGTTGGATGGATTCTCACCACTTGGCATAGACCCTGAATTGAGCCAGAACTGCTTTAGTACTTTCATATGCATCTCTTCATCTCAGACTTCATCGTTTGTATCCTGAGTTTCAAACATAAAACATATCTGTTGTCTGAACTTAAATCTCAATTTCTTTGAAGAGTCAGTATTGCATATACAGCTCCTTCTTGCTCACTTTTTAAAGTCCTGTTGAAATGTCATGAATGTCACAACACCAAATGCCAGCAAGGATACAGAGCAATAGAAACTCTCATTAACTTCTCTTTAAGCTTAAGCTTATTTTGGAACATCTGTGAGCTTCCATGTGTTGCAGTATTTCTATGGTACTAACATGTTCTTAAGAATTCTTAAAGATGTAGCTATGTCTTTTGGGGGGGCTATGTAAAAAAATCTTATTGAATTACAAAAAAAATCTAATATAAACAATTATATGTAATATATATGTGTACATGTATTATAATGAACCAAGTTTTTACTCTGAAAATATACATTCTGGTTTGAATTATGAAACCACCAATGAGTGATTATATAATCTTAGGAAATTAACCCGATTTCTTAAGGCATTAGCTTTCTCATTTGAAAATGGATCTCTTTTTGACAGTTATTATAAAACCTTATTAATTAATTCTCCTTAACTATGGTAAAGATACATTGTATATCTGAATAATAAAAATATCAACTTTACATTTTGGTGAAAAATAAAACATTTTTAAAGTCACATAATTTTTAATACATTCATTTTTCTCATTAGTGATTAATATTTTAATGATCATACATTATTAAATATTTTTACTGATTATGGCACTGCAAAATAATTAACTGTGTCCCATAAACACTTGGTTTTCTATTTCTGTATATTATATATTCCTGCTTTAGTTTTAAACTCCATATATAGTTGCTCATATAAACTGTAAATCAAGTAGTAATAAGAGAGTGGTGACATAGAACTTGTTTATTCTTATTTTCAACTTTTGTAGCTTATTCATTTTTATGTATTATTTATTTATAGTGTCAATGATATTTTAGTGATGTTTTTAGGGACAGACAATAATTTTCACATTAAATTAATAACATTTAGTGCCAAGACATAATATATTTTTTTGTGCAACTGGGAGGAAGAATTAAGTAAGAATATTTATTTTTCTATAAATTATGAGGAAAGGCATTTTATCTTCAGCATAACTCATCAATATTTATCATTTTTAATATAATACACAAAATGTATTTCTCTAGTCTTTGCATAGGAATCTACCCACTTAAAAAGACTAAAGATAGTTTTATCTGTGTTCCAGTTTGATGGCCTCATGAACATTTTTAAAAAATTTTAAAAACAACTATTATCATAAATCTCTGCACAGTAAATAAAAAAAATAGATCCTCAAAGTAGGATTCATGAAGATATTTTTAGGATATAAACTATTAAAGATGGACAAAAATAGCATTAATATTTTATAGCTTTGCTAAACTACAGTAATATACTTCAAAATTGAAATTTATTGGAGGTAGCAGAAAAGAATAAGGATTTTGAAAATGCATCATGTGTGACTAAAATGTAACTTTTTTTAGAAAGACGTACAAACTTCAAATTCACAGATGATTTTTAGCTATTAACGTTGTGGGTTTCAATGATCTAAATGCTGTTGCAAGTTTGTAAAAGGTGCATTTAATTATTATTATTTTTAATTTCAGAGAAACTGATCAGCAACTCAAAAGACTTGCTCTGCAAATGCTTCCTACACTTTGCTACTTCCTAGACGTTTTTTATTTGATACATTGTTTCATACAACAGTAAAGGAAAGTGTGTGATTAGCAAATTTTATTTCAGTGTAGGTTTATGTCAAGAAAAGTGTTCCCATGGTGAATGTAAAAGAAAACTAGAACAACATTCAATCCAATCTATGCAAAACAACATATAACTCTGCCAGAAGTGGACCCATCTGTGATGATGAATCTTTAGAATTTTTTTGACAGGTACATCAAGAAGATTGGCATCCTCCATATTCCTTTTCTAATTTCTTGTGGAATCAATTTTGTCTTTGAATATCAAAACAGCAGAAATGAATAGTTAGGAAATGTACAGTGTAAATTACTCTCTCCAATCTCATGTGTCTCCTTGCTCTCCTCCCATGCTATCATGATATAGTGAAATAGAATAGCCAGGCATTTCTCTAAAATGGAACATGGTTCCCCAACTGATTTTCTTCAGTTGAATTACTTTTCTTGCCAGGAAATATTTTAATTCTAATTTGCTTTGTCCCATGTTCATATTGTTTTTTACACAAAGTGGCAGATAACATTCTCAAAATATAAGTGGTATAAAAATATTTACCTAATTTTTGAAAGAATAATGAAATCTATTTACACGAACTCAAAATACAATACTGTATATCTCATATTGGTTAGATGAGTCAACAATAATACAGAATTTGTGATGTAATAAAAAACTCTCTGAAGATTGAAATGTATCAATATTGTTTGTATATTTTAGATCCTCCTTATTTGATGATATCCAAGACTTTTGACCAAAGCAGTCTCTAAATTGAATTGTCCTTCATGCATTGCAAATGACCTTTTCAAAAGATAGGGTGTCTCTGACATTTACAATTAAAAGGCAAAATGGGTAATAATATCAGATATGGAAAAGAGAGTGTGAACTTTGGAAACAATGTGTTTAGTTACTGTATCCTGAAAATTCTTCTTGCAATGAATGATATCTGCAAATTACCATGGGTTCAAGTAACCTGAGCTAAAATGTGTGTTAAATAAATTAGAAATATACATTCATTTATTGACAATTTGAGTGAATTCTCCTATAAGAACAAAAAAAAATTCAAAGAATTGCTTTTTTATTAGAAGAATTATCAAAATAAATAATGTATTCCATTATTGAAAATAGTCTTCTTACATAAAATATGTTTGAATTTATGGTTGTAAAATAGAGTGTATTATTTGCTAGAATGTAAGAAAGAACATCATGGTAGAAACTATAATGAATAAGTATTGTGGAAAGTCCATCATTGTGGACCAAGCTCCTAGAGCACACCCAAACATAACAAACCAAATAAAACTGAAGTCAGTTCTCATAAATACCACACAATCAATCTAAAACACTAAATGTGATAATAAATAACCAAACGGACAAGTTTTTCCTAAAAACAGAAAATGTCTTTCTACCTGAATCTTTGTAATAAGGAAGTCCTCTACACTTTAGTCCTTACAAAAAAACAATCTGAAATAACCCAATGCCACTCAATCAGTATCATTTTCTATTGTTCTATTTCCTTGTTAGATGCTCTATAGTCATGGCAGTGTATATAAAAATCCATTCTATTTACACAGAGGTATAAGCAGCCCAAATTGTTCACGTTATCATGATTGGAACATCCATAAACTTTTATAAGTACTGGGGAGAAAAATAATACAATAGAGTTAGAATGTGTTCAATATAACTTGGAAATTAAATACATCATGTATATTTATTATATGAAAGCCATGTTAAAGAATTTAAAAGTTTTATTATCCACAAACAATTGTCTTGGTACATGCTTATTTTTACAGAGAAATCTCTTTGAACTTTCTTTGGATTTTGCTGTCAGTTACTATCAATCAGTTAAACATTTTAACAAAAACTAAAAGAGAATTCTTAGGTCACCTTTATTTTCTTGCTTTTCAAAGGAAGCTTATTGAAAGGACAAGTGTTTTCAGTGATTGAGTGTCCTGTACATTAAATATGTATTTTAAATATGCCAGGAATTTTCATAGGCATTGCATACTTCACAGTTTACCAGAGAAAGTACATGAACCTGTTCTTGTTCTCATTTCATGAGGAATCTGACATTAACACCTCACAGATTTGTCATGAAAATATTTTTTTTCTTAAGATACAAACAGTGAATTTCAGTACTTAGAATTGAGCTTTCACCTTGAGTAACATTAAAAATACAACAAGCCTTCACTTTTAATGTCTTTCTTCATTAGTAAATCAAATTTAACTTAGTGACTTTAAGAAACTTTAAGAAAGCATAAATATGTTCAATAGTTTATTACACCTAAGTATGACACAAAAAATATAAAAGAACTAGATGTCAGATTTTCTGGACAAAAAAAAAAAAAAAATCAAAGCAGCTGGTGATAATGAAATAGCCAAACAGATATTTGAGTGTCCCTGGGTTTAATCCACAGAACCCCCAAAAAGAAAAAAAAGGATGCATTTTTATTTTTAATAAAATTAATTTAAAAATAGAGCAAATGAAGCAGCATGAAGATCAGATAGTTTATAAATAACTTAGATTGAGCTGTGTTTTATACTTCCTCTCTCTCTCTCTCTCTCTCTCTCTCTCTCTCTCTCTTTCTTTCTTTATTTATTTATTTTTTTTGTACTGGGGATTAAACTCAGGGGCAATCAACCATTGAGCCATTGAGCCACATTCTTAGCCTTTTTTTTTTTTTTTTTAATTTAGATATGGGTCTCTCTGAGTTGCTTAGGGCCTTGCTATGTTGCTAAGACTGGATTTCATTCTTCTGGCTCAGTCTCCTGCTGGGATTATGGGTGTGCCACCACACCCAGCTATTCCTGTCACTTAAAATGATAATATTATTTGCACATAGATTAGTAAATGACATCTTTAATAGAAAAATGACTACCAACTTCCATACTTCTACAACACAATTGCATGTAACTAAATATTGCTGAATTTACCTTCTTGGACTGTGCTTTCATCAGCATTTGCATTGTTGTGATCAAAAGACCTAACAAAACAACTTAAATAAAAGGACATTTATTTTGGCTCATGGTTTAGAGGTTCAGTTCATGGTTGACCAACTCCATTGTTCTAGGTGCGAGGTGAGGCAGAACTGATGGCAGAAACACATACAGCTCAGGCATAGTACTAGGAAGCAGAGAGAGAGACAGAGAAAGGGCTCCGCACACCAAGAACAAAATATAAACCACAAAGATGTGCCTCAGTGACAGGATTTCTCTAATCCTAACACTATCTGATTATGGTTACCATTGAGTTAGTCCACATGGGTGGATTAATTCACTGGTTGGTTTAAAACTTGTATAATCTCATCATTTCATTTTAAACTTTCTTGAATTTTCTCTCATATGAACTTTTGGGAGCCATCTCATATCTAAACCACAACATAACACAATACTTCTGGGAGCAACTCTCTTTGTAGGAACAATATCAATGTGTCTATCATGGCCTTATTTTGGGATTTATGTTGATTAATTTCATAGTATTATTTTAAAGATATTTTTGTATTTGTAGATGGAAACAATACCTTTATTTTATTTATTTATTTTTATGTGATGCTGAAGATCCAACCCAGTGCTTCACACATGCTATACAAGTGTGCTACCACTGAGCCACAACCCTAGTTCCTAATTTCATAGTATTTTTAGTTGACTTTCCTTAACTTGTGTCAGTGACATTCGATATGTAATTAAATATTTTAAGTAAGCTACAGACTGGTTCTTATTGAGTTTAACTTGTTACATGATCAAAATAATAGCAAGTTTGATGTTTTGTGAGCAAAACATGGTATTTGTTTCAATAACAAAACAAAAAATCACCATGAATTTCATTTTATAGATAAGAGAAATAAAAGGAGAAATAAATGACTCATAGAAGTATACTAACACATGGAATAATGTTACAGATTTCTATATTCTTTAATCAATAGACTGTCTACCTGGCCTATGCACATGCAGTGCATGAGACACAGTGATTATGCATTTAAAATACCTGCACTATAACTGGTCTTCAATGTTATTAACATGGATATTTTCTTCCAGGGGACTCATTCACAAGTACAGTTGACTGAAGAGTGATTATTTCTGTTCTTTTTTTACTTAACATATACTTGCTTATAAACTGATTACTCTAGCAATTACACTGTCCTACAATTTTTAGACACCTCTCTGAGATTTAGTAAATAATTAATGCATGATAATATGGGGAAACAAATATTATATTAAATTATATTTTTCACTCCACAGCCTCCTACCTCCTACCATAAATAATGCATACCTCCCTCAATATCATTGAAGGAAAATGAATAATGAGGGAATGGTTTGAAGATGTCATTAATGACTTATGATTATAAATCCAATGGTAGTTTAGTTTGTTTGCTCAATTATTTTTTCGCTTACATATTTTATTCATGTATTTCTTCAAAATTTTTCTTCTTTCAAATGTCTTCTAAACTTGGAAATTGTAACCTCAGATATTTTTAAGGTCATTTTGATTTTTTTAAGAATTAGCAAGAATCTCAGTATAATATGGATGCAGAGGACATATTTATTAAACATGTTTTAAGTGGAAAAATCATATTTATTCTTAAAATATTGATACATTATCTTTTAAACTTACCATACATTAAATCATGTGTTATTTAATGTGTCTGATTTTCTCATTTACATGTGTTTGTAAGATATAGTTATTTTTTATACTTAGTTAACTTACAAAGGATTTTGTACCCCTATATTTTTAATATGCACAGTATTTTTTATTATAAATGCAACCCCCTGAGAAAAAATGTGAATATGTAAAACATTATTTGAATGGCAATTAAACCAGTGAGATATTTTAAGATTAATAAATAACTCTAATTTGGTCAGATTTTATTTTTCAAATAGTATACATTGATTTGGATAACTCACCTAAATTAAAACCCTTTGGATGCTCAAATATTTTTTAGGATTTCAAAGGGGTCCTGAGACCAGAGAGTTTGAGAACTGTTCACATATGTTATGGCATATGTTTGATATCAGTGGCCCTAATCCTACTGCACAAAATAATTATCCAGGGAGTTTAAAAAATTTCCCTTATATAAAAATTATGTAAGGAGCCTAAAAACACTAATTAGGCTCTATTACTCTTGATTTCAATGCACTGGAATTGGGCTTAGGCATCAATATGTGTAAAGCTCCTCTTTAAATCTAATTATTACTGAGGGATGTAAAATCTTGTCTTTGAACATGTATATTTTAAGTGTTATATTTCTTTTCTAGTTTGTGTCAGCTATACATGCTCAGTGGTGTCCCTACTTGCCTAAAATATTGAAAGCAGATACACATTAAGTGCTTTGCACACCCTATTCTATTCACCACAGTGCAGAAAATATTTACAGAAATGTTTGAAAATATAAAACATAAAGCAGAAGGATTTTGTGGAAAAAAATTAATGGCAAAGAAAATGCTTAGTTTAAACTGTGATGCTGAGCAGGGATAACAACAACAGTGATGAGCAGCATACATGAAACAGAGAATCAATTTTACATTCAGCACCTGAGGATACTGAAGATCACTGAAGAGACTGAGTAATGTCTTAACACAGGTTTTATGGGTAATGGTTGATAGATTGGATAAATTTGAACAAGCTTGAGGATTTTCCCCCTGGTAGTGTCTGAACTGTTTCTAAAATGGGAAAAAGTCCTGAAGTTGCATCAACTACCTTGTTTTATGAGGATTCATGATGCTTGAAAATAGAATGTGAAATTTAGTTTAAAGAATTGTTGAGTCTTATGTGGAAGTAAAAATCTGAACAGTGTAAGATAGAATCAAAACAAGTGTACACTTTGAGTATACATTATACTATAAATTATATATATTTGAATATGGATCATACTACATATAAGTTATTAATTCATCTTCCACAGTAGTAGCTTGATATTATATGCTTATTAGCATGTAGTGATAATACATATATTTGGGTTGCACTCACACCCCTTTCCCAAAGAGGAGCTAAACAAAACTCTAAAAAATATTTGCTAAAAATTATTCACTGAACATTAAGGAGTGTTATGGTTTTATTGCGTCCCTCCAAAAGCATGTGTTGGAATTTTAATTCCCAATGCAACATGGTAGTGAGTTGGAAACTAATAAGATGTAATTAGACTCTCTGTGGGCTTTGCCCTCACGAGTGGATTTATTTAATTGTGAGATGGAATTTGTTCTCCTAGGAATGGATTTCTTTGAAACAATGAGATTGACACTGCTAGGCCCTTTCACTAATCCTTTTTATACTTCTGCCATGGGTTCTTTCACTCTAAGAAAGGCCTGGCCAGGTTCTGGCCTCTCAATTTTGGATGTCCCAGGCCTCAGAACCATGAGTCATCCGTGGTATTTTGCTATAGCAGCACAAAGTGGACAAACAGAAGAAATGTAATTTCTCCTCCCCATTGACAAATTTAATTTCAGATGTCCTTATGTATTTGATATGAGGTATCCCCCCAAAAGCTCACATAATAGACAATGCAGGATATTCAGTGAATTGATTCAAAGAATTGAGGAGATTATGAGATCCATAACCTCGTCAGTGGATTGATGTATTTGAATCTATTTGGTGGAAAATAATTTGAATGAGCTACTGATGTGGTACTCACAGGCAGGTGGGCATTACTGGAGAAATAAGGTCATTGGGACATTCCCTTGGGGACTATATCTTATTCATGGCTCCATGCTCTTGTTCTTTTTGTGCTTCCTTCTCTTGCTGCCAAGAACTGAGCCACTTTTTTTTTCACCACACCCTTCTGCCTTGATGTGATGTGTGAGTCACCTCAGGCCCAGAGCACTGGAGTCAGTTAACAATATATTGAGATATGGGAAACCATGTACCCAAAATAAACTTTTCTCCTGTAAATTGTTCTCATAAGGTATTCTTTTTTTTTAATGGCCACCAAAAGCTGAATAACACTAATGTTAATTTCCAAAAAAATTAAAGTTATAAAAACGTTTATGCCTAAGTATTTTAATGGATTGAACTTTGGGGAATATTTTAAAATCCAAGTCTTAATTTGTGTGGTTATTAACTTCTACTATAAAATTTAGTGATCTTCACTCAAACTTCTATTTGGAAGTGGTCTTATTTCAATATAGGTATCGCTTAAAGAATGAATGTAAAATTTTTTGACTCATCAGAATAATTTCTTCATAAAAGATGCATCTTCTATACCGTTTATAACTCACTTTTAAAAACTGAGTCATAGTACATTGATAAAAACATTGCTAACTAGAATCACAGGAGAAAATTTTCCTAATGACTTAAAAAGCATTTAGAAGCCAACATAAGATATTGATGTTAACATTTATAAAAAAAAATAGGTAAAATTGAAAATAAAACCCATTCTTGACAATTTCTTATGGCATGATATGAAGTATTGATAGATAAATAATAGGGAAATTTCTCTGTAACATTTCACTCATTTTTAAAAGCCTCCTATAAGACAATGTTCAGGGAATTTTGGACCTTTGAAGTACAAAGTATAACAACTTTCTTTCAGTAGATGATGGATACCTTCTGGGAAGAAAATAGTGATAATAATCAACACAAAGACAATGAATTTAGAATGCTAATGGTATCTCAAGACCTTTTTTCTTTCTTTTTTTCACAATTCACTTGTTCATTTTGAATTGGCAAACCAAAAATTGATATTTTATCACATAGCACATTTTGTTTTTAAATATATTTACTTTGTGGGATATCTACATTAAGTTAAATTTGATGTGTATTACTTCATATATTTATCAGATATTTTCATGAGATCACTTAAAATCCCTTCTTAGCAATTTTCAAAACTATGATATGTTGTTATTAACTCTACAGTGCTATACAGTAGATTTCTTCAGGCAGTCTCTTTTATGTTGCTGCCATTTTTGCATCACATTTCATGATTGTGAAAAATCCATGAGGTAAGGACTACGAAAAACACCAATTTTCAGCTGAAAACATGGTAACTTTCTCTGCTGCAATTAGGCAGTGGAGAACAGACTAGAATAATTATGACAAAATATTTCAGTGTACTTAATAGGACCTTTGATTTTTGAAACCTTTAGGACATTTTCTTGAATAACTTTGTGTAGGTGAACAATACTAGGTAATAGTATATAGATTCATATGTAGTAAAATATGTGGATTGACATATTGTAATCCATATATAGGTCTAAAGTACTCTTTCTACTCTGTAATATTCATTATTTAGTCATTATTCCTAGCAATAAAAAATAATGTTTACATCAATGTAGAACTCTAAATTCTCTTTATTTTTTTCCTTTGTACCAGTGATTGAACCACGAAATATTTCAACAATGAGTCACATCTGCATTTTTATATATATACTTTATTTAGACACAGGGTCTCACTAAATTGCTGAGGATGGCTTTGAACTTGTGATCCTCCTGCCTCAGCATCCCCAGCTGCTGGAATTATACGCGTGTGCCACCATGACTGGATCTCCTTATTCTTTTTAAAGTTCTACATTATCTTTAGTTACTTCTTTATGTATTCCTTTACAATACTGTCTTTAGCTACTTATACTTCTGATACTTATAACAATATAATATATATATATAATATATATATATATCTAATATATATATATATTATATATATTATATATATATATTTACTTATATATACACATACTTTTACAGTTGATTTAAATTGACATATGGTTCTCAAATTAAAACATTTCAAAGGCATTTTGCAAATGTTATATATATTGAGAAGATGTGTCTTACCAAATATTTTGCACTTTTTAGCATTTTTTAAAATAAACAACTTGTAGATAGACATAATACCTTTATTTTTATTTGTTAGTTTTATGTGGTGCTGAGGAGCGAACCCATTGCCTCATGCATGCAAGGCAAGCTCTCTGCCACTGAGCCACAACCCCAGCCCCTAAGCATTTTTTGCCTTGTTTAATTAAACAAGTATGCACACCAGTAACGATGTGTAATAACAGAAAACACTTAACATTGAATATTGTGAATCATTTTCACATGCTTTATTTTACAGACCTATTATTTGAATGATTAAAATATACTTTATTTATTTATTTATTTATTTTTTGTACCCAGAGATTGAATGCAGGGACTCTTAACCACTGAGCCACATCCCTAGCTCTTTTTATTTTTTTTGTTTTTCTTTTGAGACAGGGTCTCACTAAATGGCTGAGATTAGCTTCAAACTTGCGATCTTCCTGCCTTAGCCTTCTGAGTTGCTGGGATTATAGGCAGGAGCCACTGCCTCCTGCTTCAATATACTTTTGACAATATTTTAAGCAAAAGAAAGTTTTATAAACAAATTGTTTTGAGCATAATTGTTTTCTACTTGAATTTGTATGAGACAGAAGATTTCTTAAATCTCTTGCTTTATTCCCCAAAGAATACATAGATGATGTTAGCAGCCTCTTGCACTCACTTAAATTAAGAGATTGTGTGATATACTCCACTGTATTCAAATTAATTTTAAATATCATGGCCAGCTTTCAAAATTCTTTACATTCCTCACAATTATTATGAATTTGTCTTCAATAAGGTAACTATTAGCATTTCTGATTATTTAACACTTGAAGTATGACTAGTTACAGAGAAGTTCAATTAAACAGTATAAATTTATAATGCTTTGAAATTATATTTTAAATAATTAGTTATAAAAGTGTAAAACATTCCATTAATAATTTTATATTAATTGCATATTAAAATATTTTATTTTCTTAAATTAATTAGTTCAATTTATTCTGTCACATTTTACCTTTTGAAATGTGGTGAATACAAAATTATCAATTATATCATGTCTTGAATTTTTATTTATGACTCATTGTTGATTTGGACCAACAGTCTGCATGATACATTTATTTTGATGTTTACCTTCAATTTAGAAATTAAGATTTCCAAAATTATATGGACAATTGTGTGTTTCATTCATTAAGCTCTCAGACTATAGAAATTAGAAGACAGAAACTGAATAATTAAATTGTGAAAATCAGGAGAAAACTACAATATTTGAAGGTAATATATTTGTATCTATTATTATGAAGCAATTATTAATAAAAAAATAAATTTGTAGTTTTATGCATATTGAACGAAATGCAACAGTAAGTAGAAAATTAATTGATTAATTAAAAATTAATATATTGAAAGAAATGAAACAGTAAGTGGAAAATTAATTTCAGGGCCTCAAGTGTGATGATAGACAAGATTATGTGGCATAAAATCTCCAAATATTCAGTTACATACATTTTTATACTATGTATATTCAAACAAAAATTTGAGGAAAAAACAAGGTGATACATCTAAAATCCTATTATGAATTCTAAAGACTTAAAGGAAAATAGAAATGTTCCCCACTGTCACATAATTCTGTAATTTAATGTAGCTAATTTGATTTTAGAGGGCTTCAGATCATATTCCTCTCTCTATAAATGGAATTACAGAATGCTGATATTAGCAACTCATGATTTCAGGTGATTTGAAATTAGCATAAAAATATGTATGCCCTACACACAAGCTGGTGTCCTAAAAATAGAAAAGTAAATAAGGTATATTTTGTTCATTTATTTATAAAGTAATCTGTTAGGTCGACAAATTTACATATGAGCTCTTTGATAGTAACTGGTAGCCAGAGATGCATCCTATTATTTTCAACATTATTATAGATAACAATTATTTCTTAAAATTATACTCTATGCAATGATAGGCTACAAAAATCTCTCCTTCTCTTTTTCACATTTACCTTATTTTTTGTCTTCTTACGGTTCTTTTTTTCTATCATTCTTATTCTGAAGGAAAAAAAATGTGAAAAACTTCAGGGCATGTATAATACAGAAAATGGTACAGTTTTTTTCTTTTTTTGTTATTGTTGTTTTGCTATTTTGTTTTATCCTTCTAAACCGATTTCAAGTTTAAAGAACATTTCACCCATTTGACATATTTGCTATCATTATTATACCTGCATATAACTAGGGAATTTATCATTTTATCATTTATGGTTAGCCTCCTTGGTAAAGTTTTTATGTTTTGTGTTTATTTTATGTCTTATTTTAAGAATAAAAATGTTCACTGGTTTTGTTATTGCTTTCAATTTCTTAGCATGAAATAATGCTCTTCTAATTATCATGTTTTAAGAGTTTAAGTGATAAAATAAAATCAATTTTATAATTACATATGCACTTTTTATTGAGATATTTTCATCTAAGGAAAGGAATTGCCAAAGTTGCTTACACACTAAGCCACATCCTCAGCCCTTTTTTGACTTTTATTTTGAGATAGGGTCTCACTAGGTTGCTTACTTTTAGCTTCACTGAGTAGCTGAGGCTGGCTTCAAACCTGTGATCCTTCTGCTTCAGACTCTCAACATGCTGTGAATACAGTTGTACACCACCACATCTGCTTGACCTTTTCTAAAAATTATTTTAATAAACTTATTTTTAGTAAGTTAAATTTTATTTTCCATATAATTACTTTATAGCTTTATTTTCACTTTCTGTTGTTTTTTTAAAAATGTTTTGTTTCGTTTTGAAATGTAAGGATGAATATCTATGTGAGATATTTATTTTGCAGCTCCTTGGAGTTCAATTATATTTAGTATATATATCTAGAGTATATTTTACTTTTTCAATTTTATTTCTCCTTTTCCATGTGAATTATCTCTCCATTGATAAATTCTGTTTCTCTCATTCCCATTTTTGTTAAACAGTAAATTAATTCATTGAATTTATTTTAATAGCTTTATTTTCTCTAATTTATATTTTTATCCTAGCAAGTGATTTTGCTAATTTTTATTATACCCTGCTCTTTACACACATTTTTATTCTCTTTTTAAAAACAGTAATTGCAAGATTTTTTTGTGTGTTTGTGATACCCTAGTCTATTTTTCCCCCTGGATTTTACTAGTTCTCCATCCTCTTAAACTGTCACATTTCTTTGATTTTTATCTGATAGAGTACTTTGATTGCAATCTCAATTTTCAGTTGAGTTTCTTATTCCATTTTTCCTGCCAAGAAACACTGCAAGTACGGTTCTACCAATAAGCAAAAATTTGCTGTGCTTTTTCCAGACACACAGTTTAAATTTGAATTGCAAACTCATTTAAAGAATGGCTTCCAGATATGAAAATATCTACCTTAAGACTTCATTATTTCTTGAAATATATCTAGAATCTTGTTCCTACATATTTTGTAGAGCTAATTACAATGAAATATATGAAAGAAGACTCAGAAGAAAAATCACACCACTTTAGAAATTTATATTACAAAATTCTGATGGACATAAGGAAGAACATTTTCAGTTTAAGAAAAAAAATATATAGATGAATGCAGAATGCATAAAAAGAATGCTAAAGGTAAACTGCTGTTTTGTATACAGTAAACTCTGTTTTACTATTGTAGTTATTTGAAAAACAAAAATAAAGTATCAGAAATTCCTTAACCCTTAGGTAGAGTATATTATACCATACTTGGGGATAAGGAAAATATGCATCAGAGTTTATGTGAAAGTTTTTCACCTTCACCTTGACAAACCAAGAGGAGTTGATCCTTTCAAAAAATTAAGAAATGCAATAGTAACTAACATCATTGAAAATTATGTCTGTCTTGTAGTGGTTGCTATTTTTATCAAAAAAGGATGCACCTAAAATAATTGTTTGGTTTTAGTAAACTTGATGAGGATTCCAGGGGAATAGTGGTGATGACATATATTGATGGAGGCTGACTTGAATAGACAGAAGGATAAATTTGCCTGTCCTTCCTGTTCTTAATAAGTCAATTCTATAGCACATTTCTGAAATAGACAACTTCAGCAGGACAGAACACATAAGATTCCTAACCTAAAACAGTTGGGCTATAATCAGATGTAGATCTTGATTTGCATTTGTCTAACTTAACATTCAGTTATTGTGCTAGTACTTATAATTGCATAGTAACAGGATTGTCTAAATAGGTTTAGTTCAGGAGCAATTAACAGGCACCCAAAGGGAAGGTAAAAAGAATTTTCTTTTCTGAATTTATATAGCATTAAATAATGTTTTTTTCATGTATTCTTAAAAAATGAGCATATTAATAAATTGTTGACTTTAGATCCTTCTTAACTAAGATAATGACTAACTCAAGTGGCTTCACATGGGAGGATACTTCTCTGAAAAATGACAGCTTACCTGTTATAGTGGATTATAGTGGGGATTCACAGATCTGTACTATGAGAAGTTCGTACTTCATCAAATTCCCAAAAGGAAATTGAAAGCACATTGCACAATGTAAGTGAACTATGAACACAGGAGGCCCTATTCAGTACTTTCTGTGTGTCTGTGTATCCGTCATCTGTATCTACCTGCGTATTAATCTATCTCTACTAATGTTGTTTCTTATACAAATCTACTATATGTATCATAGCTCTTACTTTTCTGTTTGTATGTATTTAATCCTTGGTAGTTTTCTATTTGACTTTTCTCATTGTTATGAGGATAATTTTCAATATATTTTCTAGACCACTGTCATAGTTACTTACTATTTCTTTCAGTTTTGGGTGGCTCAATGACAGGTAGTTTATGGGTTGTTTAACTTCTCAATTGCATGTCTGATTGTTTGATACTAATTCTTGGCTAGGAACTCACTAAATGACCAACAGCAACATTTCCAAGTGGCCTCTTTGCTTTTTCAGAGGATGGTGGTTGATTTCCAACAGTAATATGCTGAGAGAATACCCGTCAAAACAATACTGTCTCTTAGTCTCACATATCATATTTAACCACTTCTGCCATAGTTCACAAGAAAGGTGCAGATATCCCATCATTTAGTGTTCGAATAACAAAATTATAAAAGGAAGATAGGGAAACAGAAGTATTATTGTGAAAATTTTGGGAAATATTATCTACCATATAAAGAGGAAGTCATAATTTTAAGCACCACTTGTTTCCAAATCTTGTTGACATAGATAAATTGAATATTCTTCATATTATGTTTTACAAATGAACCCAAAAATAGGAGAAAAAATTCATCCAAGAAAACTGAAAATATTTGAAACACCAAATTGTTTTTACTTACTGTAGCATTTGATTCAAAACATGAATGAAAAAATTAAGTAAAATTCATGGAATGACACAGTTTAATTTGCTGATGTTCATCATACAGCTAGTGAATTGTTACATAGGTGGGAGCAATTACTGAGTATCAATGGAGGGATTCAAAGTACATTCATGCAGCTCACTCTCAGGAGAAGGCTGGCTAAGCACAGGTAAGACTCAGTAGAATTTTTGTGGTAAATGCCCTGTTGGCTTTCATGTCTTGAGGAAACTTTGATGCCAGAGATAGTAGCTGATTCATATCCTATAAGAAAATTCCATTTTTATTATAATGGGTGTTGTTAACTCCTTAGTTCTTATAAATGGATTCTGAGACACTAGTTTTATGACAGAGAGGTCACTAGGAATGTGCAGACAATTGTTTATAGATTCACCATAATCTTGAGTATAGATGGAGATATGGAATCAATCAAAGGTAAAGGTCTATTTTTAATCAGCACTCTGCCTTAACCAGGTTTTCCGAAAGTTACTAATATGATAAAACTAATATTTTACTTACCCCCCAAACAATAAGATACTACCAACATAAATCAATTCACTCATTTTTCATTTTAAAATTCTCACTCAGTTCTAGATTTTAAAAAAAGCCTCAGGAAGATAAAAGAATGGGACAAAAATGACAGGATGAAGCATGAACTTCAGATGTCTGAAATTCATAGTGACTTCATAAATAAAAAGATGAAAAGCATGAAGAATGAGGTTCTGTCACAAAAGTATGTCATGTGCAATTTTGGACACATCATAATTGATTTTATTTGTAGAGTATGTAATTCAGTGAAGAGGTCGAGGCAATAGCATACACAGAGAACTCACAACACTATAGTCACAACCCTATAATAACTTCATAATTGCTTGCTCTTTAATTCCACTGAGAAAATATTTGTTTTATTACAGATGTTCAAGAAAAAAAGGTGAGAAAATAAAATGAATAAAACCTAGGCATGCAAAATTGATATTGATTGAGATATATTCTTGTTATTCAGAAGATGTTTTCCATGGTTGTGTTCTGATCAAGTCCTTAAGTATGTATGGTAACCCTGGCAATAATTTTGTCTCTATTCTCACAGGGAGGAAAAAAAGAATACTTTCCTAATGAAACTGGTGAAATTGTGAAAACACTTAAAAACTAAATGAATTTTTGCAAGAGAAGTGTCACATTGTTGAGTGTCTGATATGTAAAATTTACAGTATGAAGTAATGAAAGAAAAGTAGGATTTCACGATATAGAATTAATGTTTTCTATCTCTCAGAAGCCTATTTTGTCAATTACACTGGGTATTCTGTATATTATTATCCATATCAATGTATGACCCACATAAATAAAGAAGGAAGAATTTTGCTCTCATACATTATAAGCTGAATAATTAATTTTATTATTTAACATGGTGTATTTTTATGAAAACAGAAAATTTTATGTATTTTCAAATGTATCATTCTTTCTGGGAATACTAAAAGGATACTACTAGTTATTAATATAAACAAAAAATAAGTATATATTGAATTATAAAAAGTCAAAATAACAAAAAATACCCCAAGACTGAAGTAGTAAAATAATACAACTTGGATGGCATGCTTATCCTTGAACAAACTTTTACATCTGAATTATGAGTACAGTAAAATGGAAATGTTGACAGAATATTAACTCCATTTGTGCTGGAGAATATATGTACTAAAACATTTTTCCATTATTTTTCAATGTCATATCTGTTATAACTAAACGAATAGCCATGTATTTGCTGAAGGTTTTGTTATCTAGGTATATGAATTGCTAATTTCCATAGATAAAGAACTACAGGAACAAAGAAACAGATTCAATTGTGTGAATACTCAGACTTTTCATTAGGATGCCAAATATAATAAACTGTATGTCTGCGTTCCTTGATCTGTTTCTGAGTAGAAGATAGTTTAAAAATTTGACTGTCACTAAATATTTCAATTTATCTCCATGGATCTCAATAAAATAAAATCATGTAATAAAGGCTGAAACTTCATCAGGCAGCATAATATGCTCCTGTCACCTCTTATTAACATGACAAGGTTTAAACCATTATTCATGGATGCAGGTTTGTTTCCCATTATTCACAGGTATTCTTTCAGCCTTAATATTTCTAGCTCAGAAATGCTTTTGAAAATTTAGGACAGTAAGTAAAGCTCTGGCAATTACAGTAAAGACATATTTTGTATGCTACTGAATAATTTATGAGCAAAATATTTTATTTCTCTCAAATGCTGGTCTTTTTGTGCATATATATATATATATATATATATGAATATACATAACCACAATATCTTCTTTATTTAATCACAATATATTTGTCTTTAATCTGTTATTATAACATAGAAAATTTAATATTAAAAGTTCAAATTATTTAAAAAATATAAATTTAATATTAATTTTTACATCCATTTCAGATTTTCTCAAGAATTTACACAATGATTACATTCCTTCGCTATTTAGGAGTTAACAGGTATATCCCATAAAAATTCCAAAGAATAAACCTGCCTACATGAACACACACACACACAGACACACACACAAAAAAACAGTTATTATTTTTATTAAGAGGATATGAATTATGCAAATTATCTGAGGGGAAACTGATAGCTTGAACACAAACTTTTTACAGAAAAATAAAGAAAACCCAATAAATGAAGCACTGAGAATTATGACTAATCCGACCAAATATTAAGCTATATTTTAAAGCCTCTAAGATGAAAAAGAAGCCAGTGCAGGGATGCACACTTGCAATCCTAGCAATTTGGTAGAGTAAGGAAAAATCCACAATGAATTTGTGAAACCCTGTCCCCCAATATAAGTAAAGGACTAGGGATGTGGCTCAGTGGTAGAACACCCTGAGTTAAATCTCCAGTACTAGAAAAAACTGTGTGTGTGTGTGTGTGTGTGTGTGTGTATGAGAGAGAGAGAGAGAGAGAGAGAGAGAGAGAGAGAGAGAGAGAGAGAGAGAAATTCTATTACCTCATTATATTGTAGAACAGTGAAATAGATTAGAATTTCCAGAAATAGATACATAGACTGAAATGTACCAGGAAACTGATTTTATTACAAAAAGTCATCTCAATTCAGTTGTTCAATATCTTTGCCAATGTATGATAAAAATCAGTTATTTCAAATTTAGCCTTTCTAGTTATGGTGTAGTAACATTCCCTTGCATAATTTGCATTTCTTAATGGCTAAAATTTTTCATCAATTTCTCATGTGTACATTTATCATGAACCCTCAAACACATACACAAACACACATATTCTTTGATAAAGTACATGCTTGTCCTTTTTAAGTAAATCATGTGGTTTCTAATTATTGAGTTGCAATACTTTTTCTGTTATATACTCAATGTACAAATATTTTCTCTCAGCATATACGTTGTTGACTTTTCTTCTTAGTGTCAGTATCTTTTGGTGAGGAAAATTTTTAATTTTAATAAAATCCAACTTACATTTTTTTAATATATTACAGTTTGTGTTTTTATGTTCTATGTAAGAAATCTTTGCCAAATGCAAGTTGGATTTTTTCCAGAATTTCTCCAAAAACCTTCAAAATTTTATCAGTCACTTATACTTCAAATATCTTAAAATTATTTTACATGGTGGATAAAACAGTAGAAAGTTCTTCTTTTTTTAACACAAGTACCTAATATTGAAAAAAAAATGGAAAAAATACTGTCTTTTCCAATGAATTACTTTGATATCTTTGACAAAATTCAGCTGCCCATATGTGCTTTGTACTCTATTTTATTTTAATAATATGTATATTTAAAACTTGTTCTAATATCACATTATTTTGATTACTATATACTAACATTAAATTTTGAAATTATAATTTGAAAGTGCTTCAACTTTGTCATTTTGAAAATGTTGAGCCCAATCAAAGTCACTTAATTTCCATATAAATTATAAATTTGAGAATGTCAATTTATACCCAATAACCCTGAGATATTAGGAACCATGATGATGTTGAATCCATACAACATATCAGCCACTGACATTTTAACAATATTAAATTCCCTCACACATAAACATAGTCTATATCTTTTTATTGTTTTAGTTCTCTGCAGTGTATTTGAACAATGATTTGTAAATTTTGTTACATAGGTTGTTACACATATATACATATATTTCTTAAATATTGTATATTCCTCTTTTTCTGATATATATTTAGAAGTAAATCCATTTATTTTAGGTATATATTTTCCTTTGTTGACAATATGTTTAATCACATTTCATAATTACAATAATAATAATAACTATTAACACTGTTCCGATTAGAGCTTAACTCACTTCATAGATATAAAATTTTATCACATCTTTAGAATTTTCTATATTATAAATAATCGTGCTATTTGAATAGAAAGTTTTTTCCTATTCTTTTACTATATTTATTTATACACATGTGCATGTATATAAGAATGTATGTGTGTATTTAAAGAGTCTCATATTGCCCTGCTAGAATTTTGGGCCCAAGTGATTCTCTTGAGCCACCTCTGGAGTAGCTGAGACTACAAGCACATACCAGCATGCTCAGCAGCCCCCC
The DNA here is from genome assembly GCF_021218885.2 of Marmota monax. Lineage (NCBI taxonomy): Eukaryota > Metazoa > Chordata > Mammalia > Rodentia > Sciuridae > Marmota > Marmota monax. The sequence goes on along the minus strand of NW_026692134.1, from coordinate 882,260 downwards.
ACTTTTTTTCAATCAACTTATCATTCTGTTAGTTTTTCTTATTTTATTTTACTGGACATATTCAGCACTAAATTTTTAAATAAAAAAAATAAAATGCAGATATACTTGCCTTGCTCTTAAAATTTTAGGAAATCCCTCACTCTTTGATATTAAATATGGTCCTGCCTTTCTTTTCTTTTTTTTTTTTTTCTCAATTGCCCCCTGCCAGATAGAGGAGGTTCCCACTATTTTTCAATACACCAATACCTAAGTTTAATTTTGCTTCTAATTTTTCTGTATGTATTAAAATTAAATGTTTTAAGTCTATTGTATAAATTGCTATGATTAATTTTTAATATTAAATAGCATATTTCTTGAGTGAACAATAGTTATTCATAGAATTTTAATTTTTACAATTTACTTCATTAAGTATCAGCTGTCCAATTCATCGGGCTCAGTTCAAGATAAAAATATAGGCCCTTTGTTCAAAAACCAGATAAGAATATTATTAAAAGTGTCCAACTATACAGTTTTCCCCTTTCTTCCACTGTTTTATCCATATATTTCATGACTTTTAATGTTGTTTTGTTCTAGGTAAATATGAATTAAGCTTTAAAATTATTAATATGAATTTTGTCATTCATCTATATAGTGCAACCCAGATTTTAATGCAAGCATAAATGGACAGAACTTCTATGTGGAGTCTCCTAAACTATATATATCTTACTCTCTAGTTTATACATACATTTTATTTTTTTTCATTTATTGATAGAAATACATACTACTAGAAGTCTCTTCCTTTGAATTACTAATAGGTACAGATGACTGAAAGGAAAATAAAATCTGTTGCTTAATTTTCTTCTTTATGTCTATATCAATATTTTGACATTTGTTTAGCCAGTAGAGAAAAGCCTGTATATAGTACAACTGATTGGGGCTATGGGTCTTCTTGCTAAATTTGTTATGACTATTGATAGGATTAACACAGTATTTTCACAGCCCCAACACATGCTTTTCCAGGCAGATTCAGAGTAAGCACAAGATAAGCTACCATGAAAGGTTTATGTTGCATTCCTTTTTAATCTCACTGAACTTCCTTGTATGGTGAATTCACTGGAATCCAGTTTATTTGTGTCAGCAATACTATGTACAAAGGGGACAGCAAGGAGCTAAGCTGTGCCTATTGCATAAGCTGAATATACTCACAAGCATATTCATGTTCATGTCAGAAAAAACATAAGTTCAAATAAAACTAGTAATAATTTCAAGATAGTGGTAACAGGGTATTAAACCAGGCCTCAGTATTCCATAAATTCTGCATTCTGTGCAACTAATCAAGTCATATATATATATATATATATATATATATATATATATATATATATATATATGAATATGGCCAAGCCACATGTATGACATATACAGGTTTTGCAAGTCAATATATTTTCATAAAGATGAAACAAACATTGATATATTTTGTTTCTCTCATTAAACAATTCTTAAACATCTTATTTTAGCTATTTCCATTCAGTCGTATTCCCCTTCCTCTACTCATATTCCTTTTGTTCATCATTTTTAAATTGGTGCATTAAGTATATGTAATTCGATAATTCACTTGGCATTTCCCTCCTTTTTTTATCCACCCTCCCTTCCCCTAAAATGGCTTCCACAATTCCACGGATAGGGATAGTCCCTCTGTCTTCATGCGATCTTCCACCCTCCTTTCCCTTACTTTGTTCTAGCTTACATACATGAGAGAAAACATCCAACCCTTCCATGAGTCTGGCTTATTTCAATTAACATGAGGTTCTCCAGTTGTATCTATTTATCAGCAAATGACATAATTTCATTCTTCTTTGTGGTTGAGAAAATCTTCATTTTCTGTGCATAACACATTTCCTTTATCCATTCATCTGTTGATGAGAACATATTCTGGTTCCATAACTTGGTTATTGTGGATAGTGCTGCTATATACTTGATGTGCCTGCATCTGTACAGTATACTGATTTTAGTTCCTTTGGATAAACAATGATGTGTGGGATATCTGGGTCATAGTGTAATTTTATTCCTGGTATAGATAAAGAAGTCATAAAACTTAACAAAACAAAATAAAACATCAATAAATGGGAAAAAAAGAACTCAAGAGATGTTTCTCAAAAGAAGAAATAAAAAAAAAATCCTTAACATCTTGGACAATCAGAAAAATACAAGTTTAAAGTATACTGAAATATTATTTCAAGCCAGTAAGAATGACCATCATAAAAAATACAAATAATAATAAATACTGGTGAGGATGTGGAGGGAAAGGTTGACTCATACATTGTTGGTGGAACTACACATTAACAAATCCACCCTAGAAAGTAGGAAGAAGATTCCTCAAAAGACTAGAAATGGAGCTACCATATGACTCAGCTATACCACTCCTCAGTATTTATCGTATCTTTTTTTTTTCAGAATAAAAATCTAATTCTCCTGTCTTGGAGGACCTTGAAACACTTTCATTTTTTATTATTTTTGATCTAATTTGTTAGATATGACAGCAGCATGTATTACAATTAATATTATACATATAGAGCACAACTTTTATATCTCTGGTTGTACCCAGAGTCATTTTTATTACTACAAACATTTTTAAATGCTAAAGACTTCAGTTATATAATCTTTCTTTGTACTGTATCTATTATTGTTTATCGAATTCCTATTTTCTAATAACAGCATTACCAGCTCCAATATTATACTTCCTTGTATTCTAGGGACATGGAAGAATAAATGACACTCAGTAATACTTTAACAAGATAATAGTAACAGAAATGTAATGGAAATACTGGGGTGATGGTTACATGAATCAACTTATGACAAAACTGCATAGAAATAAGTGTACTCATACACATATAAATAAATGCATGTAAGCCCTGGTGGAATCAGCAAATGATCAGAGGAGCAATGTCAATTTATTAATTGTGATATTGTTCAAAATAAGAGGATCTTTTGGGGAAAATGAGTAAAAAGTATTTGGGATCTCTTTGTATAATTATTATTTGTTATATTATTATTAACAATAATGCTGTTATTATTTTTACATGCTTGGTATTGAATGCGGGGTCTTGTACAAATGATCTACCTCTGAGGTACCTGAAACCAAGCCCTCTCTCTGTTATTTATTACTATTGCATATGTATTTTTAATTCATATTTTTTCTTAGAAACTTTTAAAAATCAGAAATACTGAAGATGAACTTGATAAGAGTTATAAGCAATAGTGCTTCTGATACTCTTATGTCATGATTTGGAGAACTTGTCTAATTAAATTTATGGTTTCACACTGATTTTTCCAATTAAAGATGTGTTATTGAACACATCTATTCTCAATTATGTTGTATTTACACTCAAAACTTTCTATAAAAGTGAAATTCAAAGAATTCCCCTCTTAATATCTTAGAAAAGATGGAAATTATTTTTCCCCCTCAAATTTGATAAAAACTATCATTTGTTCTTATTTCTAAATCTTGTTTAATATACACCAAAGGTATAGAATAACTGATTTTGAATCCTAATCATATACAATTTTCTTATTATATAAAATATATTACCACTAATTCTTGAATATTATTTATGACATTTATATTCTTTTTTTAACCTAGATTTGTAAATTCAATCTTTGGATTTTAAAAGTTAAACTAACATATTCAGAGTAAAGACAGAATTACAATGAAAGTTTTTAACTTATTTTGATGCCACATTAATTACAACAAGCTCCTGGAACTCAATAGAACTCAATAGCACTAAGTAAAATTTAATCTCATGAATAGCATGCAAAGATAATGCAAGATCACTTGCCTGAATCTTACCATAATTGCAGGTATAACTCAGGGTTTAAACTTTACAAAATAAAATAGGCATATTTGACACTTTCTAATTTTCAAGAGAGATCTTAAAGCATCACTGAATCTCTAGCTTCAATAGGATTGTAGAATTTTCTGTTCAGCCCTCTCAAGACTATTGCTTAGTTAAAAGTGGCTCATATTATCTCACAGTAGCCTTGTTGTGGATGCCAGCAAAAACAGAGTGATAGAAGAGGTGATAATTATCTAAAGAACTAAACTATTGTGAAAAGAAGAAAGAAAATGAATGGATATTGTCCTCAAATAGAGATGACACTGTGAGTCCAAGTGGAGAATATTCTAATGTATTTCTTTATAACTTATATAGATTATGCACCATAAAGAAAATTTATTCTGATACTTACTATTGAATAAATGGGAATTTGGAGGAAGTCAGCTTTAGTCATTTTAACATAGTCTTTTTGAATTAGACCTCATCTTTTAAAGAACAAGCTTTGTATACCAGACATGTAACCAAGAATGAAGATTTAACTCTTTAGTAACACTCTGATCCAAGAATAATACCTGCCTATATTACTTTAATTCAATGATGAGAAAGGATAATTTTTTTTCTAGGTGAACTGTCTTCTGGATACATAGATGAGTCTGTCATTTTAATTATTCCTCATTATAGACATCTCTATTGATCTTTTTAGTTCAAAGGCATATTTTATCCATTTGAAATTATAAGTGATTTTTAGGAAAATTCTTACAGATTTTGTGAATATTTGGTTGTCATTAGAGCACAGAGTATGTTTTCCAAAGTTTGATGCAACTGTATCTCAGATGTCATATGTTCTTTTATGATGTACAATTGCCAATTTCCCATCAATAAGCAGACTGTAATCCATTGCCTTTTAATCTATATTTCATTGTGATTGTTCTGACCAATAGACTATTGTGATGTTGATACTCTGTGATTTCCAAATCTTATTTATATAAATGACACACTTTTCTAAGTTTGCTTAGTACATTCTCACTTAAGAATATGGATTCATCCTATAAGGGGTATTATATTTTCATACACACACACACACACATACACACACACACACACGGCCATCTAATGTTTTTAATTTTCATGTGTCTAGTAAATAGTGATGTCCAGTATTTTTCCATATGCTTGTATTTCATCTGTATAATTTTTCTAGATGAATCTGGTTAAATACTCTTTTTATTTTTAATGTGATTGTTTCTTTATTAAGTGCTAAGTGTTTTATGTATTCTAGATACTATTTCATTAACAGGCATGTGACTTGCAAAGATCTTTTCCAGTCTTAACTTGTTTTTTCACTCTGTTAGCAGTGTCTTTTAAGGAGTAGAAATTCACAGTTTTAATGAATTCCAATGTGTAAATTATGAAAACATTCATTGACTGTGGTTCTGATATTGTAATTAAGAAGTCTTTCATAAACATAAGGTCACAGAGTTTTTTTATTATTATTTGTTTTCCTCCAGGGGTCTTAGAAGTTTTCATTTTATATTTAGATTCTGAATCATCTCGAAAGAAAAGGAGGGCAGTAAAACATCATGTGCCCGAATGCCCTATCTCTGTTCCCCAAAACCTAGCCAAATTAAAGGAATAACGAGAGCAAGCCTAGGCCAGAATTTCCAGAAATATATTATCTTGACAGCCCCTGACTTTCTTTGATTTATACCAGGAACTAATGTAAGTTGGGGTTATCCGTAGGAAGCTGGTTTCTTGCATGTAATCCAGAAGACTTGCTCCCTGGAATGATGGTCATACAAAGCAAACTAAGCAATGGAATGATTATGGTTTTAGTGTTTTTGCACTCTAACATATAAAACTCTTTTCTCAGTGGTGACTGGCGCATAACTGAGGGAACTGTGGAAAAAAATATATGTCACTCATTCAAGCAGCCACCAACGAACCCAACACTCTAAGAAAGAGGAGGCATGGCTTGGTGAAAGGCCATGAGGGATGGAAGTGCTATCAACCTGTCACCAGTGAACTCTTCTTGGAGCAGTCACTGATCTCTTGTAAGCTTTCCTGAATAATTCATATGTCTTGCATGCTGTCTCTGGGCACTTGTGTTGACTTCCCTACAAGTCACCCCACTGTCCTGGCGCAAGTGAACAGTGGAAGTGACAAACTTATACTTCATTGTGAGTAATTTATGTCTATTTTGGAAGATAAGAATTAAATGTATGCAAATGCATATGTACACATTGTTGTTCTTGTCCCATTTGTTATTATATACTTTTGCTAGTGATTGCCTTTGTAACTTTGTTGATAGTCAAATGAACAAGTAGATATACTTCTAGACTCAGTATCTGATCCGTGGAATGTTGTGTTTAAATTGTTGACCATAAAATGCTATCTTAAGTACTTTAGCCATGTAACTCCTTTAAGTATGGCACTTCTATTTTTTTTTCAGTATACTTTAGTTTATTCCATTGAGTTTTTATTTCTTAATTTTAGCATAAAAATTAAAAATTTCTATAAGTAGATGGTATTTTGATTGTTATTACATAAAGTGGGAAAAATGTGGAGTGTTATAAAACATGGAGTTTCAAACTCTTTAACACAGGGACAAGTCCAACTATCTCTGGATAAATTTTAAATTTGGTTTCAGTAACATCTCCTTTAGATACCAAAGTCCATGGATTTTCAAATTCCCTATAAAAAAAGCTATAGTACTTTTATATAGTCTATGCACATCCTCTGGCATGTTTTAAATCACCTTTGATCATATATAATAACTAATATCATGTACATACAATAAAATAATTTTTAAACTATATTGTTAGCAGGTAAAGTAAAGTAAAAAATCTGTACATGTTTAGCATTGAGTCAATTAAAACATATTTTCTATCATCAGCTGTATGAATTCACAGATGTGAAACCCATGGGTATAGAGGTCTGGCTATATCTCCCCTTTTATCTAGGTCTTTGTTTTTACAGGTAATATTTAGTAGTTTTCAGGAAACAATCTGTGTAAGAATTTGACAAATTTTTCCTTAAAGTATTTTCTTTTTTGTGATAATGTTAATGTCATTGGTTTACCTTTAAATTTCATTTTTTTTCTCTCCTTAGAGTATTATAGTCATACATGATAATTTGGCTCATTTTGATAAAATCACACATGCATAGTATTTGATTTACTTCTTTCATCCCCTCCTCCCCACCGTTAACCCTTTTACCCACTTCTCCTATTCTTCTTTCTCAACTCTTTCTTTCACTCCCCCTTCATTTGTTTGTTTATTTATTTTTGACAGGTGCTTTCTAGATCAACATAAATATGGTATTTACTGAAGTATATTTATACATATGCATAACATGATTTTTGTCACTTTCATTCTACATTTCCTGCCCTTTCTTGTCACATCTACCTTCCTCTCAATCTCCTTTTACTCCACTCACCTTCACTATCTCTTGTGATATCCAATCCTCATCACCATTATCCTTATTCTGCTCTAGTTTCTGCATGAGAGATAATATTCACCCTTTATTTCCTGAGTCTGGCTTATGTCACTTAACAAGATATTTTTCAGTTCCATCTATTTACCAGAAAAATGTCATTAATTTTATTCTTTTTTATGGCTTAGTAAAACTCCTTTGTGTGTGTGTGTGTGTGTGTATTTTTTTTCTTAATCCATTCAAATATTGATTTGCATCTGGGCTTGTCCCATAGCTTGGCTAATTTGAATTATGATGCTATAAAAATTTATGTGGCTGTATCCCTATAGTACTCTGATTTTAGTTTCTTTGGATAAATACCAACAAGAGGGGTAGCTGTGTCATATGGTCATTCCATTTCCAGTTTTTTTTTTTTTTTTTTTTTAGGAAAATCAATACTGCTTCACAGAGTCATTGTACTAATTTGCAGTCTCACAAACAATATCACCCAAAACCACATCAGCATTTATTATTATTTGTTTTCTTGATCATAGCCATTCTGACTGGAGTGGAAAGGAAATCTTAGTATACTTTGATTTGCATTTTCCAGATTGTTGGAGATGTTCAACATTTTTTCATATATTTGTTGGCCATTGTTTCTTCCTTTGAGAAGTGCATACTTAGTTGTTTTGCCCATTTATTGATTATGTTTTTTGTTTTATCTAAATATATTTGTTTGCCTCTGTTAATTTTATTGGGATATATCAATTTTAGATATTAACAATGTTTAATGTAATATTTCCTGACATATGTATTCTTTGTGTCTCATTTAAAATTTTTCTCCCTCTCTTTTATATTTCTAAGGTTTTTATTGTGGAGTCCATTGAATATTTTTGCAATTACAATTATGATATATAAAAATATTTAATTTTTCTTTTGCAATATGGTACTCTTTTTGAAAAAAAATGTTATATGCACATAAAACTCAAAGGCAATAGGATCCCAACCCTGTACAGTTTTTTTTTTATTATTAACATTTTATATTTTTTTGATGTGGCAGCAATAAATTAACAAATCAGGAAACATTATCATAAAAAGTCTACATCATTGAGGTAAACAGAGTTTTGACCTACTGCCAGTTTTCTGATCTATGATACAAACTAGTTTACCACATTGCAGTAAATAGTCATGTCTCATGTGTTCCTCTTGGAGATACCGTTTCTTAGACTTGGATGATATATGGATTGATTAAACAAAAAAAGAGAGAGAGAGAGAGAGAGAGAGAGAAATGTGTCACAGTAGATTGGGTAGATAGAGGTGATGGGAGAGGAGGGGAGGGGAGGGGGGGATAGAAAGGACAGCAGAATACAACAGACACTGTATGTATAAATGGTGGTATGTATAAATGTGGCTGTATATCCAATGTGATCCTGCAATCTGTACACGTGGAAAAATAAGAATTCATACCCCATTTGAATCAAATATATGATATATAAAGATCATCGTATTGTCTTGAGCAACTAATAAAAAAAAGAAATAAGTCGTTACTTTCACCTACATACATTGTTAGCACTTTTTCTTATTTGTGAAGATTCAGAACAGAACTGCCATCAGTATTAGTTTGATTGTGCTTGAAGAAGTAACATTAATAATTGTTCTACTTCACTTCTTTGGATGGTAAGTTTTTCAAAAGTTTTATATCTGAGAAGTCTTTTATCTGTCTCAATTTTTGAATCCTGTTTCTTTCTTCTCTCACTGGGAAAATAACCTTAGACTGGTTGTTGCTTTCTTTCTAGCATTTTTAAAGGAGATAAATCACTGGATTCTATATAGCATTATCTCTGATGAGAACTCTGATAATGTTTGTTTTTTCTTCTCATATTTCCCTTTTCTCTTCTTACTTTTCATCTTATTGTTCTCCTTAATGGAGCTTTTGGACAATTTGATTATGATTTGCCTTCATGATATATTTTTTCTTCTTGGGGTTCTTTGAACTATTTGAGTTGTATAATTATATTTTGTTTCTAATTTATAAAGTTTTGGGCATGGTTTTCTTGCAATGTGTTATTTTTTTTTTCTGAACTCTCTTAGTTATTAATTCCCCTCCTTCAGAAACGTTAACAGCAATACTTTATTCTATTTGAAAATTTCCCAAAGTTAACCCATGTTAACTTTTTTACTTCTTTTCCTTTGTGTATTTTGTTTTGTGAAATTTCTATTGCTAGGTCATTAAGTTTACTAATTCTACTTCTATAATATCTAATGACATACTGACATATTTTTCTTTGCAAATGTTATAGTTTAAACCAGAAGATCTATTTTTTTTTTATTTCAAGTGTGTAAATAGGCTGGCCTTTATTCTAAAAATTTGAAAATAGGTGATTCAGATAAAATAACTGTCCTAATATCATTTTTCTTAAATATGTGATTCACATTATTTTTCTGAATGTATATTAAGATATTCATGTTTCCTTTTATTATCAGTTAGATATTATTCATCTTTTGCATTCCCGGTAATTTTCAATTGGGTATCTTATATTGGAAAATTGATCTTATCATGCATATTTGTCTATAGTTAGAAATATTCCTTGATGTCATCTGTTGCAAAATTTAATTTCTCAAATAAATAATGTGTTCTTTTTGAGTGTTGCTTTGTGACCTAGTATCTAGAGTAATGGTCATTTAAGGTTAAAGTCTACCTTCTACTATACTTCTGAGTACTCTATCTAATATCCCATAATTTTTAGGTTTATCCAATATTGTTGAGGGAAAAGGCACCATTCCTGTCCCTGTGTGAGGTTGGGAGATAATTTTCTGTATTCCTTTTTTTTGTGTGTGATTTTTTTCTTATCTTCAGGCAGTGCCTTTATGTTCACATTGCAATTAAAATGAGCTGAAAACTGTTTGGATCACTGGGAAGCTCTCTCTTTTCAGCTCCATCACCAGAATTTGCTGTCTCATAATCTCTACCTACTTTTGCTTCTGCACATTTATAGCTCTGTCTCACCTCAGGGACACAGAAAGAATCTATCTGGTTTTCCTTTCTTGGCTTTGTACTTTATAGCCTCTTTAGGCACTAAACTGGGGGAATTATTGAACTTTACATATATGTATATATACATATATAGTTATTATACTTCATTCTCTAATTTCAGGATATGGAGAATGAGAGAGAGAGAGAGAGAGAGAGAGAGAGAGAGAGAGAGAGAGAGAGAGATTGATTAATATCTACCAAGTGTGAGAGAAAATCCTATACATGTTTTTTCATCTCATCTGAAAATGAAAATCACTGGTTAATTATTTTTTAATGCTTAGAAAGTATCTGTGAAATGATGAACTACAAAATAGAGCAGATAGAGAAGAATGAGTAAAGGAACAGGGGAAAATATTCAGTGGGATCATAAGAACAGTAACTAAATAAAATTTCTTATTTTAATCAATTTAATTATAGGAATTGTATTAAATTCAGAGACATATATAAATGAGTATATATAAATGCTGGGTATTTAACCAGAGGTTCTCTACCAATGAGTTATACCTCTCAATACTTTTTTTTATTTCATATTTTGTGAAAAGAACCTTTTTAAGTAATGGAGGTTGGTTTCAGACTTGAAATGCTCCTGCTTTAACCTCTGGAGTGGCTGGGATTTTTAGGTGTGTCTTACCAGCAAGTGTGTGTATGTGTGTCTGTATGTGTGTGTGTGTGTGTGTGTGTATCAGAAAAAACTGACAATAGTTTTTTTAAAGAGAGAGAGAGAGAAGAGAGAGAGAGAGAGAGAGAGAGAGAGAGAGAGAGAGAGAGAGAATTTTTTTTAATATTTATTTTTCAGTTTTTGGTGGACACAACATCTTTATTTGATTTTTATGTGGTGCTAAGGATCGATGCCAGGGGAGCGTGTTACCGCTTGAGCCACATCCCCAGCCCCTGACAATATTTTTAGTATTACATGTGCACACACACATACACACACATATATATAATATATACAATGTATATTATATATATTATAATATGTATATTATATATATGTGGTCATTTTAGGTTTAATTCTACCCTCTACTATACTTCATACATCTTTTTCAACTTTTTATATATATTATATATGGAGAGAGAGAGAAAGAAATAGAGAGAAGAAGAAGGTGGAGGAGGGGGAGAGGGAGAGAAGGGAATATAAATGAATAAGAGAAAAGGGAAATCATATGGGAATAAACATGAAATCTGACCCTTTAGTAAGTGCTCACAAAGACTCAGAACAATCTCCAAAAGGAAATCTAGGTATAGTTATATATAAGAAAATACATTAAATAAGGAATCAAAAAGAAACATCCAAAAAAAAAAAAAAACTCAACAAATGTTAACGAAATTCTAACTTACTATTTGTGCTGGTTGGAGATATACAATAAAAACTAGATACTCATATGTAAGCACATTTAATGAGACAAAATTGCATGGTGCATGCATCATTATTTCATTACTAAATACATAGAAGTAAGTACAATATTTATTATTTTAAACTAACTAACACTAATTTTATTATTAGCTACTGCATTCTGCTACCTAGTGAAATGTTCTTTGGCATCTATTTGTTTATAAATATTTTCCTCGGATGTTTTATTTTAAATTCAACAAAAATGAGTATTTTATTAGTTTTTCACCATTTTCATTGTTATATTTTGGTTAATTGTAGTCTAAAGCCTAATAGTGTGTATTTTATACTAAATAGAATACCTTTTTCCATGGATTATTTTTGAGGAGATGAATAACTCAGTGAATCATTTAATTGTCTCAGAGAAACAATTTTATAACTTCAATCTACTACTATTCTGAAATGCACCCATCATAAATTATTTAAGATTTTATTATTTTTGCTATTCCAGTCTAAATCTTTCCTACATTGCTACAGTTTAAGATGAAAAAATGTGGCTCAAGAGGCTGAGGCATGAAGATTGCAAGTTCAAAGTCAATCTCATCATGTTAGAGAGACCTTAAGCAACTTATGAGACCTTGTCACAAAAAATAAGGGTTGGGAATCTGGGGATGTATCTCATTGGTAAGCACCCCTTGTTTCAAATGATGGTACCCCCAAAAAAAGGAAGAAGAAAAATAATAGTAACAATATTCATTATAATTAAAAAATATTAAATATGAGCTTTAAAAAATAAACTAAAATTTGTTTTCATACATATGTCATTATTTAATTCAAAAGTAAAATATATGCTTAATTTATTTTTTATTTTATTTATTTTTATTTATACATAACATTATGATTCATTTTATAAAATGATAAAAGTATGGAATAGAATTTGTTCTAATTCAGTCCCCAGTACTCCCCTTTCCCTTTCCTCCTTCCGCCCCTTATTCCTTTCCTTCTATTCTACTGATTTTTCTGCTATAAATAGTAATTTAATTTCAATTAGTGTCTGTATGTCCACAAGAGGCTAATTTGCTTAAATTTTAATATCTCATTATTAACACAGTCTAATTTTTTTCAAAAAAGTCAAAACTGAAGGAATTCTTTGTTAGTTATCAATTTTAGTCATGAATATGGATTGATTGGTACATACATAATTCTCAATGTTTTATATTTACTCATTTAATTGGTATTTATATGATTATTTATATTTCAATTGACATTTATTCACTATATTTGATATAAATAATTATAAATTTTGGACAAAGTATTAATAATTCTTACAGTAGTATATATTTAAATTATACTACATACTTCTGAAATATGTAACGCAAAAATATATTTTCAGTGGCAAATAAGAATGAAATTTTAAAAAATTATCCACTAATAATTTCTTATTGACTTTGTCAGAAAATATCAAGTTTCATGGAAATTTACATCTACATATACATGTACATTTATACACATACCCTAATAAATACATGAACTATGTTATACTTTGTGTTTTTCCATCAAGCCTCACCAATAAAAATTTCGTCTGAATCTTATATAAGTCAAAATCATTTTTGTATACATAGAATAATATTTTATTTGGATATATCAAGAAAAACAAAACTCACATTCAAAGAAAAAATTAAGCTGTCTTTTCCTTTTCTGCTCAAAAAGAAAAAAAATCATGCTTTAAATATTTTCTGTAGATTCCCTTGAGTATTTCTACAGGATAAATTCATAGAAATTTCTGGATTAAATCCCATTTACATCTTAAATACATTTGACTGATAAAATAGTGATTTTTAGTTCATTTAAGAATGTTTGGCCAGGGTTGGTGGTGCATACCTCTAATCCCAGCAGTCCAGGAGGCTGAGGCAGGAGGATTTTGAGTTCAAAGCCAGCCTCAGCAATTATGAGATTCTAAACAACACAATGAGAACTTCTCTCTAAATAAAAATACAAAATAAGGTTAGGGGAGGTGGCTTAGTGGTTGAGTGTCCCTGAGTTCAATCCCTGGTACTAACAAACAAACAAACAAAGGAATGTTTGATTCTTCTCAGCTTTGTATTTTCTATGCTGCAAAGATAGAAAAAAATGTAGATTTCATTAATGGTCTATCAGATTCACTATACAGGAAAGGAGAAATTAACAAATATGGTCCCAGGGTTTGTTGTTTGCATAGAACAAACCCAGAGAAAACTGATGCGCAGGAGCTTTGGTCCTGGAGATACGAAATTCTTTCAGGAACAAAGTTTTAAATCTCTAAACTGACAAGTTACAAAAATGAGTGTTTGACTACATCAGCAGAATCAAGAGGGGGGGGGGAGAGAGAGAGAGAGAGAGAGAGAGAGAGAGAGAGAGAAGAAGAAGAAGGAGGAGGAGGAGGAGGAGGAGGAGGAGGAGGAGAGAAGAGAAAGAAAAATAGTGTGTTGAGAAGAAGAGAGAGAGAAATAATTGAATTGGGACTTGACTTTAAAGGTTTTTATCCCAAGAATACTTGAGCTTTTCCAATGTCCAAGTCAATCTTCTAAAATAATCATAGCTGAGTAAACTTTAAAGCTACCTAGTCATGAAAGTGTGCCTGAGGAGCAAGGTTAATGCACTTAGAAATTCTCTGTGGGATAAACTGATAGAATTTGGGCTAAGGGCAGACTGATAAATGGAATGGCCATCCAGATGAGCCATATTCTGCCTTGAATAACTGCAAATGGGACATCCCAAAGAATTGCTTTCAATAAGAGCCTTGAAAAGCTCCACAGGTGATGAAGCAGGATTTATTTTTTTTTTCACCAAAATTATCCTGAAATAGTATTTTAAATATATGAATTGTACATTTACTTTTATTTATTTATCTAAAATAAATTTCTTCTAGCTCCGAAACAAGAGGGACTTTTAAAACAACCATTGAGTTCAGGGGTTGTGAAAAGGCAGAGAAGAAATCAATTATAATGACTCATTTCTATTGAACAAGCTTCTCACTATGCATTAAATGATATTTAAAACACTAAAATAATATTTGAAAAAAATAAATTAATTTTTCTTTATAGTGTCCATGCTTAATATTAATATAATTAATGTATTAATATAGGTAATGCACATTTTGCTGTTACACTCTGAAAACTAAAAAGCTTTTATGATATGCTTATTTTGTTCTAAACACTTTATATACTCTGGTAGATGGTCCTGTCCAATACTTGCTCTTCCTGGCAGTCCAGATCCAATCACAGATTGTTATGGAATAGAAAAAAACATTTCAGCCTAACTACAAAAAAAAAAAAAAAATTAAAGAGCATTTTTATTACAAACTTTCTCCAAGGCATCAGTTAAAGCAGTTGCCAGACAAATCTTCCAGCTCAACTCGATAATTTTGCTTACTTTTCCTCCCTTACACAACTGTTAAACTTACAAATGCTTAAAACATCACTCAGGTAGGGTACTGTGACACACGCTTATAATCTCAGTGAATAGGTGTGATGAGACAGAGAATTGCAAGTTTGAGGTAGCCTCAGCTACTCAGCGAGACTCTAAACAACTCAGTGATAAATAAACTATTAAAAAAAGGGCTGGGGATGTGGCTCAGTGGTTAAGTGCCCCTAGGTTCAATCCCTGGTACCAAACAAACAAAAAAGACATCATGCAAACTAAAATTTGTCTCAGAGTCTGCAACTGAGAAAACCTAACCACATAACCTGTAAAATACTCAACAACTAATTTAATAATAAATCAAGTTGCCATTGTGGAAACTATTAATATTTCCATTTGAATGAAAGAAAAGTAGAAATGAATTTATTTTCCAATAATTAAATAAATATACATATATGATAACTGTTTCAAAAAAATTTGCAAAAAACTAATATGCTAGGAAGTTTTGAAAAGTACTCTAGTAAACATCCCTATGAAAGAAAATATTTTTCTAAAAGATTAAACACTTGCCTATGAATAAGGAACATTATTTTTGCAAGAAAATAATACTTTTTATTTTCCTATCTGGCCATTTTTGACAAAAAATAAAACATGTCTGTCATATTTAAGTATCTAACACTGCCAATTATTTAAAATTTTAGATTTGTATACTGTTTATCTGATACATTTTCATAGGACCAAGGTTTTATTTATCAAAATTAGAATTAAAATACGTTCCTTAATTCTTTTTGTTTTGCCTTATCTAAATACAGTCTACTAGATTGAAGACCCAATAATATACAGCATCAGCTGTTTGACCCTGGATTGACCTTGAAATCCAGATGC
Source organism: Marmota monax (assembly GCF_021218885.2). Taxonomy (NCBI): domain Eukaryota; kingdom Metazoa; phylum Chordata; class Mammalia; order Rodentia; family Sciuridae; genus Marmota; species Marmota monax. Next base: position 866,389 of record NW_026692134.1, on the reverse strand, counting down.
CTCCATGTCAACACAAGAAAGTCTTATTTGTTGATCTGACAATGTCAGCTGCAGTCTACTGTCACATTTGAATAGTGCTTATCTTGGCATTAACTCATGAATTCAGTCCATTTCTACTGCATGATGCTATCATTGCCAGATGTGTCTTCCAACTCATTTTAGCATAGAAAGAGAAAGAAAACATATCAATCAACCCAGAAGTGATGCATTCTATTTGTGTTTTGTTGATGTTTCCTCCTCCTCCTCCTCCTCCTCCTCCTCCTCCTCCTCCTCCTCCTCCTCCTCCAAGGGAAGGGGCAAAGAATAAGGTTCTATCTAATTTCAAGAGGTCAGGGAAGCATTGTTTTCTGTGGAGCTTCCCAGAAGAAGTAATCAGGTATTGGTGTGTGGCGATATGTCTGTAATACTCAACCCAGACCTACCCTATGATTTACATGGTAGTTCTATTCTGTCTCCCAATAGTCACATTCCATCCTGTAAAAGAATGGAATATGATTACATCATTCTAAATTCTCCAATTTTTTGGTATTAGTAAGTTTTCCATGGCTGTGTCAGAAAATCAGCTTAAGGAAGAAAATTTTATTTGGGCTCATGGTTTCAAAAGTTTCAGTCCAATATCAGTTAGTTCCATTGTTTTTGGTTCATGGTGAGACTGAAAATCTTGGTGGAAAGTGAAGAGTGGATCAAAGCTGCTCACCTCATGGTATCAAGGTTGCAAACAGAGAAAGAGAGGAAACAGAGTTCCAATATTTCTCTCAAGTTCATGCCCCAATCAATTAAGTTCCTGCTACTAAGTTCCATCTCCCAAAGGGTCAAACACCTTTCAGTAATGCCACAGACTGACAACCAAATCTTTAATTATAAACATGTATCAAGTGTAACCTAAATACAAGGTACCAAAATTATAAAACACTTAAAAGATTTATACTATCGTTTTTTTTTTCCTTTAAAACGTTTTCTTTAATAAAGTTACAAGGTTACAAATGAAAACCTTCTAAATAGTCATGTAATATAAATTATACCTTTGATATAATGAAGTGCCAGAAAAAATTAAATAATCACTACATTAAGACTAAAATAAATGTGTTTCTTTAATATATCAATCTTTGTGTATCAGACACAGAATAGTAGATTTCTAAGGTTATTTCTTAACCACTGAAATTCTATGAATTAAATAAACTATCTGTCTAGATATATTGTAAGAGACATAGACTAAACTCAAACCTTCCTTATGGGTCAGAAGATGCCTTGGGCATATATTTTACATGCCATTAATTCTATTCTTTATTCAGGTATAGATCATTTTTATTTGGATTGAAACCTAGGCACTTCATCTTGCTCTGTTCTACTGCCCTCAATTGAGGATCAAAAAATGTTTTTATATGATTGTGTTATAGGGAAGACATTGTCTCTCCCTGTTAGCTCTAATCACCTAAAGAAAAAAACTTTGCCAGAAATCCATGTCTTCCTGCTTCCCCAGCTGGACTTTCCAACTGTTCCTTCTATGAAGGTATATTTGCAACATAGTGGGTAATTGATAGAAACCTTAAGATGAAAACAACTGATTTTAATATAATGGAGGTTAAACCATTCTTTGATAGTGATACACCTGGACCACAAGAAGAAAGAGTAAAACAGAGACAGATTGTTGTTATTGAAGTTAACTGGGTTGAGACAAGTGATAAGGAAAACAAAAACTGGGCAGAAGCTGAATCTAAATACACAGAAAAGATTCTGATGATAAATATCTCAAAATTTTCAAGCTCTGTACTGCTCTGTATGCAACTAGAAAAAGTAAGCAACAGTTGAACAGATTTTGATATTTTGTAGACATGCATTATAGACTGGCATCCTTATCATGTTTGTCAAGCCAAAACCAGTATGCTTGATGCATATTTATACAAAAGAAGAAATTTAAAAGGACAGCTGAAAATATTAAGTACTTCCTCAAATACTCCAACATTTATATTTCCCTTCATATACTAATATTGACATTCTATCACTAAGGAATATCAGTATAAGTTCGAGGGTTTATTACACTCTTGCAGCTTGCCTTACATCCCTTTAGACTTCATTAGCCCAGTGAAATCTAACTGGACCTACAAGTAGCCTGAAGGCTGTGTTTAAAACCTGTGCAGACATACACATTGCTATATCTCAATGAAAGAATGCCTCTATAAATAAAATATAAGGAAAGAGACTAGTGAAAATTGGGAAACACTACATAATGTGACTTTTCTAGCAGAAAAGGAAGAAGTGGGACAATGTCCCAATGGAGATGACACCAAAGCATTCAATACAATTGGGTGCATGAAGAGATTCAGAAAAAAAAAATCTAAATTCCAATTCCAGGCACCTGTACACCAAGTTTTGAAATATCAAAGTATCTGGTTGCCAACAATAATTACCTTTCTTTTTTATATTTATTTTTTTAGTTGTAGTTGGACACAATAATTTTATTTATTTATTTTTATGTGGTGCTGAGGATTGAACCCAGGGCCTGACATATGCTAGAGGAGTGCTCAACTGCTGAGCCACAATCCCAGCCCCAACTATAATTACCTTTCTAACAATAATTGAAACAGAAAATAAAAACACAGTTTTTCTACCTAGCATTTATTGATACATATGACTACAAAAATATCCACAAAATAAGTCCTACTCAAATCAATAGTTGTTTAGTCAGGTTCTATTATGGGTAAACAGCCTGCAGAGGGCATGAAGGAGATGCATATATAAGATGAGATATAGAGGATACATGTGAGGGAGAACAACAATGTTTATAGTGTTATTAATTCTGACTTGATTTGTTATCAATAATATGAAAAATTATTTGGAAAAATATCAAATGTATAGAAAATTATAAGAAAATATTACATATGTAAGCCTTTTTCCCAGTTAATTATTAATAATTATCTATTTATATGCTTTATATTGCTTATCTTTCTCTTCTCAGTCATTTTCTTTTTTTAAAAAAATTTTTTTAGATGTTGATGGACCTTTATTTATTAATTTGTGGTGCTGAAAATCGAACCCAGGGCCTCACACATGCCAGGCAAGTGCACTAGAACTAAGCCACCACCGCAGCCCTCTTCTCATTTTCTTCTCTCTCCCTCCCTCTTTGTTTCTATACACACACTCTCTCATAGACAGAGACACATGATTTTAGATTTATTCAAGAAGTTGAATATGTTGTAGACCTGTATCCCGATGTACATAAATGTATCATTGCTAACAATTAAAACCGAAGTCATCAAACTCAGTTTAATTCCAAATAGTATTTTATGGAGTTTTCTGCCTATAGCTCAACTTTTTCATTTGACCCTATAATGTTTATTATAAGTAGCATCCATACATTATTGGACCCAATGTAATATTTGGTACCATATGGTATAGTATATAGAGATGAAAGGAGGCATGGTGTTTGGTGTGAAATATTCCAATATTTGAGTGCAGGAAGAACTCACTCTGTCATGCCACCACGTTTTTCAATAGTCCATATTTTGGGAGAGGGACACATAGAAGATTTATGTATATGTATATACAAGACAGATATTAATACAGTTGAATGCGATGAAATTAAACTGTTTTGTTTTCCCCATAATATCTTTCTAGTGTAATAGAAAACATAGAGGATAAAAGATACAGATATGAATAATTGTGATATATATGTGTAATATAAATTTTAATGCATTCAACTGTCATATATAAATAAAAAAATTATAAAAAACTGGGGAAAATATCTGTATTATATATATATATATATATACATATATATATATATATATATACATATACATATATGTATACATATATGTGTATATATATATATATATATATATATATATAAAATAATTACATATTTAAGAAAAATGGGGCAAATATTTATATTTCAATTGTTCCTAGTATTAGGTTTCTCACCCAATGGATTCCTGAAAATCTTTATGAAATATATGCATATTAGTAAATAATGCATTCACTTATTTTGCAGAAATCAATGCAAGTTCACTGTATATATTGTGCTTTTATTGACAAGTTGGGGATATATTGATGAACTTGTAGGAAAATTCTCTGTTGAAAGAATTAGAAAATGGGAACAGAAACTATCATGAAAATCATTGTAGGTCTTAAAAAGGATTTTGGAACATATTAAATTTGATAAGATTTTATATATTTATACTTACATAAAAGTATTAGCAAATGTAAATATTATTTTTAAAAACCATTAAGTATAATAAATAATATATTACACATATTTCACTTCAAATGTAAGTGTACTAAATATAAACCACTCATGAGCATATTCTAACAATATTAAGCCATTAAACAATTTGAGCAGCACAATGATTTGTATTTTAATAACATAAATCAGGATATGATTTGAAAATAAATTTCAGAAACTTTAATCAATTGATACAAATGTTACATCTTCACTTCCTCATCTTACCCCTTCCTGAGTCATAGCCAAATCGTTTGCAAAGTGTCTTTACATCAACTCTCATTTCTATTACTGTGTCCATGAAATATGGTAGAGAGATGTGAATTTTGGCATAGGAGTAACAGTGTTCCATATCTTAGCCTAATATTCATTAAGCATTGCAAACTTCTCTTTCTCATTTTTATCACTCAGATCATCATGAAAAGAGGCACAGGTGACTCTGGTGAAAGAAAATAAAGACGAAACAGAGCCCCTAGCACAAAGCTGAGGTTATATTACTTTGGCCAAGAAACAGCTGACTGCCAGACATGTGAGTGAGAACAGGGCTTCCATGGAAAGCTCTGCACAGATCATCAGAAATTTCTAACAGTTCTGTATTTTTGAATACTGGAAAGCATTCTTCCTTTTAGCCTCTAAGTTTTGGAGTAGGTTGCTATTCATTAGTAGCTATGTGTTTTAGAGAAACAGAATTTTCATGGAAGGCAGTCAGTAAGTCACAATGAACATGGAGGCCAGTGGATATTTGGGGATGGATTTAAATTTTTAAATCTAATATCAGAAATGAAGAAAGCAACATATCTGGTGTGTGTTTTGGAGATGATCAATGATTTCTAAGTGGTTTGTATGTGGACAGTCACATACAATTGTGCTCATCACAATTAGTAATTTAGATTACTAAATATTTAGTAATTTAGTAATTTAGATTTAGTAATTTTGTAATTTAGATTACTAAATATCACATAAGCTTCCTTTACTCTCTAGTAAGAAAATATTCAGAATGCCATGCTCAGTGGCGTATACCCCCAATTTCAGTGTCTTGGGAGGCTGAGACAGGGAGATATAAAGATTGAGGCCAGCCTCAGAAACTTAGTGAGACCCTGTCTCAAAACAAAAAATAAAAAAGGACTGTAGAGTTATTTCAGTGGTAGAGTGCCCCCAATTAAATCCTAGTACAGCACACACACACAAGTGCACACACACACACACAAGAATCTATAGATATAAGCTTAGCATTAAAGGTATTTTTGTAATATTAAAACTAGCTGATTTTGTTTGCTGATTATAAGATTTAATATTTTAATTTAAAAAAAACTTAAGGAGTTAAATTACACCTCAAATCACTGTATTACAAAGAAAACACACTTTCTATTCATTAATAATATAATTACTTTCCTGACATTTTTAATAATTTGAATTGTCAAATATAAATAATTCTGGAATGATTACCTTTATATTTGTTTTTTAAAAAAGAGCTACATATTACATTTTCTGATATTTCAAAAATAAATCCTATGCCATCCATATTCAATTATATTTTCAATTTGTCAGAAAACTATCATTTTATCTTTCAATTTATGTTCATTTTCAAAATAAAATGTCAGGAAATGAACTACTCATTTTCACCTGCTTAGAAAATATCAGAACTCTTTTTTTAAAAGATTTTTGATATTAAGAAAACATAATTACCTCCTTTTTTAGTGATGAGCACAATAAGGAAAATTGCTTTGTGCCAATTTTATTCTGAAACTCTTCAAACTATCATTTAAATATCATGCAAATTTTCACAAAATAGAAAATAAAGCTTTGTAGAATGTCACACATTCATATAAAGAGAAAATAAAAGAAGTTTTAATGAGTTTTTGATTTATAAATTAATTATAATGCTGCTGGAAATTTTACTTTAATATCTCTAATGGTTTATTTTATATGTCAAGTTAACTGTGCTATAGGGTGCCCAGATATTTTATTATTCTGTAAGAGTACTTCTGAATAAGATAGATATTTGAATTGTTAGACTGAATAAAGCAGATTGACCTTCTCCCCACTATGGGCGGGCCTTGTGTAATTTGCTGGAGACATGAATAAAACTGAAGATGGAGTAAGAGAGAATCCACTCTCCGTCTTTGAACTGAGCTATTGGTCTTATATCCTCATACTGAGGCTTAGATATGGAACAGAATTTAACACATTTGATTCTTGATTTTAAGGTCATTGGACTCAAATTGAAACTTTTTATACCATTAAATCTCCCGAGTTAATTTAATTTCTCAGCTTCCTAACTGGGCAAGCCAAATTTTTTTACATTTAGTCACTTAAAAAAAAGACAAACATATAAATGTAACAATCATTCATATACTAACATTGAACACATCCTTATGGATCTGTTTCTCTGAAGAACTTTATTGCAATTTCTAATAAAATGTGTGGTGGCCAAAATTGTTATGCCTAATATCAGGTCATCCTGAAATTCAAATGTATAAAATATTATTAAATTTACTGTTAAATATTGCTATAATTTATATTGGATGTTTAGCAGTTAATATAAAAATACAATTAATTATATAATATTAAATTTTAATCATATAGTAAGCAGAGTAATTTTTCTTTAGTGTTATAATATTATCTTACTATAATAAATTTATAGGAACATTATTTTGTGGGTATATAGCATCCTGTTTTCAAATTAAAATTTAGAATTAAAATCTTTATCCTGAAACTATGGTCAACAAATTTTTTTTATGTTTATGTGTAAGTCCATTGTACTGAATGTTATAAAGCTTCATTGGAAATACCCCTTAATTTCATAGCTAGATGTGATAACATGTACAAGTGGAAGAGTTAGGTTTTGTATTTAGGATTGCCTTGTCCAAATCATTTTTATTTTTACCACAGTAGATTTTACAACCCTAAGCTACCTCTCTGCCTTAGCATGCTAATTCATAGGATTTTCTTCTGGTTGATGAATGGTTTTACATATTATTTTTCTAAAACTCTACTATTACTGTTGTGGTGAGAACTGATCAGTATAATCAATAAGTCATAGATATAGGTTGTAAGTATAAGGCAAGATAGAATAGACAATCATTAAGCAATAGGCATAGATTATAGACCATAGAATAAAGGTAAGATAACATAGATAAGTGATAGTAAGACATAGTTCATCAGGATAGATATTAGTAAAATGACAGATGAAAACGTGTTTGTAGGCCATAAGATAACTGTAACTTTAAGTAGGCATCAAATAAGTTACTAATATGAGTGTGTAAAGCAATTGTCTGGTAGAGACTCATTAGTCACTCTCAACAATTCCCACCTTGCTGGGATTATGGGAATAGAGTCACTGTAGTCATTTGAGTAAAAATATATGACTATAGAAACTTGATCTTAGTTTCTCTGTTACTATCCCTGTAAAGAGAGAACTGCATGACCCATTTCTGGGAAATAGAAATAAAGCTGTTTTCTTATTTAAAAAAATGTTTTTTTTTTCTGTACTTTTACCCCACAAATTTACTCTACTCAGGATGCAGTAGTCGTTGTGGTGAGCTACATCCTGGGCTTGAATGCTCTTGTGGGTCTACATGACTTTGAATTAAATTCTCGCCCCTGCCAACCCTTGTTCAAATTCAGGATATGACTATCTAGCACCTGCTTGAACCCGGGACTGTGGTCAACTAAACTGTGGGGACAAATGCAGGGAGTACTGCATACATGGAATATGTTACGGGCGTCTGAGTGGCAGGCCACTCCCCTCCTGCTAGGTGCATGAATGGCAGGCCCCTTACCCCTATGCACAGCTGTGGCCATGAGGCCATGTGTTGCAGTCCCTGCACTTGCTCCACAGCACACTCCTGGATTGGTCACTGCAAGAAAAGTTAGCAGAAATTGCATTGGTGGCTGCCTGTAATCTACTTAGCTACTGCCTGAGTATAGATACATGATAACTACACAATAAAATCAGACCTGCTTCCTGCTAGGTCGCTGGAGGTCTTGATTAGCAACCACACTCTCCTCTACCCTGTTCCATGGACCTCCTTGCTTGTCGAGAGACAGCCCACACTGAACTGCAAAATGAATGCTTTTTAGCTTCTGTATATTGCTTGCTTGCTGACTGGAAAATTCCAGTCCTACTTAGAGCCCACAGGTCCCACTTATTAATATTTTAATCCCTGTGATTGGCTAGCTGACATGACGATAAGTAAGTCACTGAGTTGTGTTTTTGTCCTTATATTATCCTTGGATGGACCAGGAAGCTGCTGTCCTCCCACAGAGCTTGAATCTCTACATGTGGGTGACAGTTCCTGGCCAGGTAAATAAAGCTCTCTTTTGATTTGAATTTGAACTTAGATTCTGTTTTCTGAAGTGGTTTCCCATAATATTACTAAAATGACATTTGGGCCTACATTTCCACAATAGGAAAATCAAAGATACTCAATATATTTTTCTCATTCCTAAACATGCATTCAATAAAATAAATCAATGTGATAAACTAAAAACACTTGTGATTGTCATAGACAGTAAGAAATATATATCCTTAATAATACAAATTTATACATGTGTGTCCATCTACCTATATACCTACTATTTCTCTTTTTCTGAATGTAGAAGTCCACCTCCATTCTTTCTAATGACTACTTAGTGTTTGAAGACAACCATTGTTTGCTACTTCATTCAAAGTTTACATGCCTTAAACTTTTCTAGGTATAAGAATCAACTGTGAAAAAAACAGAACAATGACCTGGCTTCCAGGGATTTATAATCCAGTTGAAATTAAAAAAAAAGAAATAAAGAAAAGAATAACTATATGGATAAATGTTAATTTAGGTTAGGAAGAGTGAGATAACAGCAATTTTTGGCATGGAAATGCTTTACAAAAAGAATGAATAAGTGAGCAGAAGATATTTGGGCAGAGTTTCTATGAGGACTTAAGTGGTGAGCCTGGCAGTGTTGAAAGCTGGATTTCACCATCTTGGAACACATTTCTCAGGTTTTTCAAGACCTTCCCCGGAAACACTGGATCATACTTCCTCTAATAGAAACTGGTGCATTTATTTTTTCTGGCAGCCTCTCTTCCCTACTTTGAATTTAGCTTTCTGTTTGTCGAGTTCTTCCTTCCACAACAAGATGCTGGGATTTAAAATATTTTGGACAGCACACTCTCTGTGCAGCTCAAATAGGGTCTACAAATTTTGATCCTATATTTGATAACTTATGCCATCAATGGAAATGCAGAGTTCAATCAGCTTAGACTTTCTTTCATTCAGAATGGACACAGATTTTATTTATGTTGGTTGAATATATCAAGCAGTAGTCCAAATTCCTCAGCCAACTTAGAGCTGCGTATCCCACAGACTCTTAAATATGTAAGTAAGATAAATGGTGTTTTATTTTGAAAGTTGTTGATAAATGCAATAGGGACATATAAAGCAAAGAAAGAGGAGCTCTTTCTTAGAATTTGGCATTTGAACAAAACTTCAAAAGTGCCATATAATTAAGCAATGAAGATATTTGGGAGCAGGGATCTTCCAGTCTGATGAATGAAAAATAATACATTCCTTGAAGTAGGCATTTGTCAGTAGTTCATAAGGAAAGATGGTAGGCTTTATACCACATATTGTAAAGCATTTTAAGGCTTTTCATTTTTACTATGAGTAAAATGGCAATAGAGTGAAGGATTTTGAGGAATGAAGAGCATTATATGTCTTCTCCTTTAGCAATATCATTCTAGGGTTAGGGTTAGGGTTAGTGTTAGGTTTGGGTTGGCAATAGATGAAATGAAAAACATGAAAGTGAAGATACTGATCAATAGCAACAATCAAGCAAACATGGGTTAACTGTGATTATGGCGTGTACAAGGTATTTAGCAGACTTATGAGAACTAGTTTGGTTTTAAATGTTTTTGAAATGCAGACACAAGTTTTAGGTAACACACAGGAGATAAGATATACATGAATTATAGGGAAATGGTCAAAGATGATTTCCACTTTCCATAAGGGTGGAAGGGGGGAATTCCCTTTATTGTGATCAGAAAGAATGTAGGAAGAACATATCTGTATACCACAAGATGTTTTGGACATGTGTTTGAGATGTCTAAGAAACTAGAAGTATACATATATTCTAATAGACTAATGCTTAATTGACGTGGTGTAGGCCATTAGATATATGATTTTGGAGTTAATGGAAGTTTATGGAAATACACATTTGTTTTACTTTTTCATATAAAAATATTAAAGATATAAATTTGAAAATACTGGTAAGTCATTAAATGCAAATAGAAGAGAATAAATCCTCAAAGGTCTAAAACTATAATAGCAATAGCCAAGCAGTTCAGGAGGAACTTTTAAAAGAAACCAACATGAGCTAGAAGAAAAAAATGAAAAATTTCCTTAGGTATTTCTGAAATCTAAATGTGTGTGTGTGTGTATGTGTGTGTGTGTGTATATATATGTATATATATATACATATATATATACACACACATATGAGAAACCTTGAGGTATGGAAAATTTATTTTTTACAAGATATTTAGAGAAGAAAATTTAGCTCTAGCTGGAGGAGAAAGTAACCTCAATACAGGTTTTTGTGAAACTAAGAGGTCTTTCTCCACCATATGTTAATGGAAAAACTCTGATAGTGATAAATGAAAATGCAAATTTTAAGATTTAGAATATATGCCTTAGGAAAAGGTGGTAAATTTTGAGGATATCACTCAGTGATCCTATATATTAGGATGATATAAAGGAGTTCTAATTATTTGCTTTGGGTGCCATATCTGGCATGTATTCAAGAAGAAAAAAGTAATTTGTGACATTCTAGTATAAATTAATATTACCATTTGGATGCAAAGAATTTATTTCTGTAGGCGATTTCCCCCCCTGATTATGTGCTATTCATATTTGGTCTTTGGGAACATTTTGACTGTGATGGATGCAAAAGTAGAATATTTCAGAATTGCCTAGACTCCATGGAAAAACACCTCTCAATGTAACATTTTAGCAGTGTTTTCAAAGGCCATCAAACACATTCTAATAATTTGCCTTGTTAGTTTTCATCCAAGCTTCATTTTTTCCAGGTGAGGTTTTTTGTTTTGTTTTGTTTGTTAATGATTTGATGATATTCAATGGACAAAATTTTGTCCAGCATTTATGAACTTAGAAATTTGATAACCTGTGGAAATAACATTAAACTTTTAGTTCTTTCCAATGGCATTATCTTGATATATTCAGGTATTGTAATCAATAATAGGTTATATAGATATCAATGAAAGGTCTTTCTACTGAAACTCATGTTTGATTCTTCCCTTTTTAACTATTGTATATTGTGGTTCTGAGGAGGGACCCCAGGTCCTAGTGCAAACTAGGTAGGTGCTCTACTCCTGAGCCGCACCTCCACTGTATTGCTTTCAATTTTTCATGGCATCTCTCTCTTTTTGTTTTTTGCCCTTAATCTCCATTCCATAATTTTATTTTGCTCTAATATTAAAGTCTATAATCCCTATGAATATTAAATTTTAAGTTGTAGAATCTATGAGTATTTTTGAGTTCATAGAAAATTAACTGAAACTAATAATTATATATATATATATATATATATATATATATATATATATATATATATAGAGAGAGAGAGAGAGAGAGAGAGAGAATTTACAGTTTAGAAATAAAAAAATAACATCAGTCTGTTTTAAGTTCCTTAATCCTACAAGTACTTTTGTGAAGGAAAAGCAAAGAAACACACACACACACACACACACACATACACATTTGTTATTATAGTACCATTTGTCTTATTTTCCTATGGCAATTAATATAGAAGTTCAAGAAAGAATGAAAATTTTCAGGTTCAAATAAAAATTTATATCTTGAGATAAAAACAAGAGGCAGAAGAAAACCACATAGATCTTCCTTGACAGGAGCCCTCCTATTGCTTCTATTGTAGAAGGTAATACTACATGGTCCAAAGATCCTATGAATTAATTACTTTCTAGACTCATTGTTGGGAACCAAGTGCCAATTGTCACTCTTACAGAAAGCCTTTAATGTTTGAAAAATAGGAAGCCAACTGTTTTTTTACCTCCAGTTTTAGACTCTCAGGCATCTCTAAAAATTTATATTTTTCCTATCCTTCCATTTTTAACATCATGTTGTACTATAAAATCAAAGAATGGCTCCATTAGTGGCTCCGTTTTTCTCCTAAGTCACACACTTGCATACACTTCTGATCATTCATTTCTATCTCATGGTTAAAGTCAACAACATATTTCTGTCATTCTAGATTTAAATCTTTGCTTTGATTCTTGTTCTTACATAAAAAACTTTGTTTTTAAAGTAACCAATATTTTCAGTTGTACTCCTGAACTTATTTTTTTAACTACTACATCATTTGATTTTTGTTGCTATCAACATTCCTTCACTTTTATTTTCTGTTTTATTTGTGGGAATTAAAATGAAATATTACTTCCATGTGAGAGTTATAATCAAACTTTGATTTTTACAACCAATTCAAATGGTTTACTTTGAATCATTCTGGGTCATTTTGAGATCACTTTAATCTCCTTTGCAGAAATTACAAGTGCTTACCAATCGTTTTTCAAATTCCAATAACTTTTCCACAAAAATAGTACAATGTGGTGATTAACATTGACCTAATGCAAACCCATACTAGGCATTGTTATGTTGTAAATGCCTTTTAAAGAAAGGAGAGTTGACAGTACAAATGATCTCCAGTGTTACCAGAGTTGACTGGAGAAAACATGAACAGGAAGGATACAATGAAATCTTTTCCTTAGAAATAAACGAATGAAAATCCTAGCTATTAGGACACAGTGAAGAACATTTCTGTCTAGTTCACATTCTCTAAGCTCAGGTTTATTGTGACACTACTAGCTAGAAGCTTCAGCTAGGCATGATATGGCACACCTGTAATCCCAGTGGCTCAAGAAGCTGAGGCAGGAGGATTGCAAATTCAAAGCCAGTCTCAATAATTTAGCAAGGCCCTAAGCAGTTTAGCAATCCCATGTCTCAATATAAAATATAAAACTGCCTGGAGATGTGTTTCAGTGCTTAAGCTCCCTGGTAACTTCCAAAAATTTTAAAATAAGAAAAGCTAACAACTCAATTCTGCAGTGTGAAGCAATAAACATTACAATCCAAAGTTGCTTTCTAAGTTTTATTTTGTTTTCCACTTTCTGGATTTGAGCCTTCTTTTCAACAGTACCATGGGACAGAAGTGAGAGAGTCCAGAAATCCCTGATTTTCTATAAATATTATAATAAATAAATATAACATATTAAATAATAAATAAATATATTAAGTAAATATAACATGCTATAAATATTAAGGTTGTCTTACACAGAATTAGTTATTGGCTTTTGAATTCATTTGTCTTTAAGTATTATTGAAATTTCACCATTTATAAAACATTTCAAAATTTTAAACCTGAAAAATTCATTAGAGATCAGTAGCGTAACATGTTCTAAGTCGAGAGAAGCTAGAAATTTGAGTTCATTCTGCACAACAGGCTGTTTATGTTTTCTTCGACTTTATCCAGCATATCCTCAATTGTTTCCTATTTCTCTCTCAGTTGCCTTACTCTTGTTATACAAACAGGCTTAATTCTGATTAGGAACAGCTAATCATATAATTCATTATTATTCAGATATTAGATGATTGCTTAAAAAATGAAAACAAATAGAATCTACAAATACATTAAAAGAACAGTACACAAAAACTTCACAGTCCTCCCACAGTCCTTTCTGGACTGGTTCCGGGATCAGTCTTAAGTACTAAAATCCAAGGATGCTCATGTGTCTTAGGTGAGATTGAGCAGCATTTAAACAAAACCAAGCCACATCCTCTTGTGTATTTTAAGTCATGTCTATAATACTTAAAATACTTGATACAACATGCATGTTTTAGTAAAGTGGTATTACACTATATTTTTCAGGGAGTAATGGAACTAAAAATATCTCTGTGTGTTCCGTGTAGATGACATTTTAAAAACATTTTCCATTGGTATTTGGTTGAATCCGTGGACGCAGATTACTAATTATGTATGCTTTACTCTAGTCACTAAAAAAGCAATCTCTTTAAGAAGTCTTCAAATTAATACCTTAAATTAGAAGTACAACAAAAATAATAACACAATATCTAGATGTGAAAAGCAACTGCCAAACTGAATTAAAAATCCTTTCTAAGGGCAAATCATAATATAAGAAAATATCCCTTACGAAATTATGAATATCCAACTAAAGCCAACCGCTAAAGCTTACTGTTGGTTGCAATATTTCCCATTAAATGAAGATTAAAGCAAAGTCTGAAGCTACTGTCATTTTATTAATACTTCTCAAGCTTTATTACACAAGTGAATAAGAAAGCGATATGAGCTAAGAGGTAGAAATGACATCTCCAAACACAGTTGTGAGGGTTTTCCTGAAAGCTAAGAGAATAATGTTAATAGGATAATTTTAAATGATAGCATTATTAATTCTCCTATGACTACTTTAATTATTTCACAATTTAATAAAAATTTAAAATTTTTAATCTGTGTCTGATTTTAATATCCAGTGTGGGAGAGGAAATTGAGTGATAGGTGTTTGTAGTCTGATGAGAAGGCAGTCAGGAATACAAAGAGACAAGTTAGTAATTACACATAAGTGAGAAGAATTTCAGTACTGTTAGAAAAATAAGAACATCCAATAGAAAGTGCACCTTTTCCTGTGTATAAAGAAGAAACAAAGTAGAATGCAGATGGCATTGCTGGATTTACTGATAGCACGTGATGGGGAAATAAAATAAAGTCAAACATTTCTCTTATTAAGTACATGTTAAAGGTGGCATGTCTGAAATTTGAGAATGTAATGGATAAAATAACTAAAATTAACATAAGCTAATTTTAAAAACCAAATAATTGCTAGATATATTGAAAATTAATATTTCATATTCATTTTTATTGCTCCTGCAAATAATGCCAAGAACATAGTGACTTCAAACAAGACAAATGCATTATCCTACTGGTCTGGCTTTCATACAGCTAAATGAAGAGGGCAAGTCTGTGTTTCTTCTGGAGGCTCTAAGGGGAAATTAGTTTCCTTCTCTTTTCCAGGTTTCAGGGGTTGTTAACATTCATTGGCTCCTACATCTACATCACTCTGACCTCAGATTATCTTCTCCAACTTCAAAATTCCTACCTCCTTCTGCTAAGGACCTTTCTGCATAACTTTGTCCCCTTTTGGATAATTCAGAATAATTTCTCAATTCAATTGTCAAGCACATATGAACCCACTTTTTGCCCTCTAAGTTAGCATATTTATAGCTTTGGGGCAATAGGATAGGAACAAATTTGAGGGGCTTATATTCTACCTACCACAAATGAAAAAAAATAAATAAGAAAACAGCATTAAGTTTCAAGTGCCAAATGAGAGTATGTGTACATATTTATATCCTTCAGACAGGTAGAAGCATTATTTATAAAACTTCAAAATAAACCATATTCAAGTAATCTAAGATTTTGGTAATATATATTTATTAACATGTGATTACTAAGATCAAAATGAATTCCCAACTAGAAGTAAAATGTCCTCAATTTATTAGGAAACAAATTTTCTAAGAATAAATAAGTAATAGATACATTGAAATATTTTCTTTGCTAATAATTAAATCAATAATCAAATTACTATCAGATTTCAAACAGAAGAGAACAATAATCATGAATTATTGAAGAAAATATAAATTAGTACGTATTACCATATATATATATATATATATATATATATATATATATATATGTATATATATGAATGATAGTAATAAACTAAAAATCCTCTGGTGAATTCTCAATCAGTTTATTTCTAGGAACCCACACATGTTTTAGCTGGGAGCTACATTCTGTCTGACCACAATTTTGTCTAATAGTTTTGGTTTGTCTGGATAGAACAGTGCATAGATATAAATGAACATATTTACACACTTAAACAAAACATTCCATGAGGAGAAATGCCATTTTGATGTTTATATATTTGCCAAATCTAATTTTGTATCTTGAATTTATATAACAAAATAATATTATACCAGTAAAAGTACTATGATAGGAGAAATATAAAATAAAGAGAAATAAAGCCAGCAAAAGGAATTTTTTTATTTATATAATCATGACATGAAAACATTCATCACTTCAGAGAAGACAAAAAAAAATTGTTCACTATCTCAATAATTAAAAGTAATCAACCTGCTTAATAAGGAAATTTTTAAAGAAACTTTAGAGTAATGATATTTGTTTAGAATTATAGGAGAAGAAATAAAATTTATGAATTACAAATAATAAGATATGATCTCACAGTCACCATGACAAGAAGTAATTTAAAATAAAATAAAAGGCTCACTTAGAAAACAAATATGCATTGGGAAAATGTTTAGAAAATTCCAGAAATGCCAACAGTAGCAACCACAGTGGAAGTCAAAGTCCAAAAAGGATCAGTGAATTTGTAATTTTTATCAAGGAAATAAAAATATAATTTTTCTATATATTCCATTTGTCAAAAGAAAAAAAATGTGATTCATCTACATATTCTTTACTACAAAAGAACTCTTTTCAAGGTTCTGTATATTTTATAATTGTTAGTGGAAATATGGGTAAAAACATGAACCATATTTTATATTGCATGTAATTTAGTTATTTTTTTCTATAATGATCCAAATTCTATAATTTGACCTCCATGTCCCTATTTCTCATTGTCATATATATAATGTTTTTCACATAACTAAATAAATATAGTCATGCAAAAATGTTGCTGAATGAATTTAATTTTTATAGAAAAACTATATATATATATATATATATATATATATATATATATATATATATATATATATATATAAAGTTTTTTATTTGTTTGTTATGAGATAAAGAAAATCTCTGCCCTAAACTTATATACATGTTCAAAAGCTTATATGCTATAGGATCTTAACTCAGTTTGAAAGTAAAGTGTTCACTATTTGTAGGAATGGGGACTGGCTTTATGCTCAAATATTTGACACTATGAAATAAACATGGCTAATCATGAAAGACACTTTTCAATTACCTTCTATCAAATCGTATCTTTCCAAATGTATCCTTATTTGGAATTAACTTCCTTCCCTTTATGTGCTTAATGTTCACCCCTCAGTCTATACTCACTAAATCTATTATGGAATGTGTTCTTTTGGCATTTAAATTGGTTTTTATCTTATTTTCTAAATTTGCCCTAAAACTATGATTTTTTCATTAATTTTAGGTACTTTCCATATCAAGGGATTGCATTTCAAAAATCTTTAAATTAGACATTTTCTATATTTGTCATCAAGAATATAACTCTTATTCCTCTTGTATTTTTATTTATATACTAAGGCTGTGTCTCTTGTTGTAGACCCTATATCTAAACTGCTCTCTAAATAGGCTCAAGTAGTGAGAACATCCTTTCTCTTCGAAGAGACATCTAAGTGACTAGGGATATCTAAGTAAGTAGGCAATACCAGTGCACTTCCTTTCTGTGAGAATTTTGAATTCTGTGGAGTTTTGTAAGGGATTTGGCAGGAAGTAAGTTAATTTATACACATGATCAGTGAATACAGATGTAGATATATTGATCTTATTTGGCTAACTGACTTACAGCATGGTTTTTGCTGCTGGTATCTTTTGAATTTTCTTGGCACTAGAAAGCCCTATATAGGTCTTTCATTTGCTTTCAACTACTTCTTCCCATTCTTGCTTTTTTTTCTATTTTAAGAATTAAGATCAAATCATAACATTTTAATTCATAATTATAAAAAATAATCATAATTATAACATAATTATAATATTTGATAACAATTAGTGGGTTATACCCACAGAACTATAAGGGACTATGGGGTATTTAGAAATTACTAAATGACTCTGATAAGGTAGAAGGTTATAATCAACCTTACTATAATGTCACAGTGGTAAAATTAGCCTACCAGGACACACAGTTCTGAACTCTACATTAAGGGAATACAGTGTAAGTATTTGGGAATATGGAAAATTTTGATGCAAAGATCATGCTTTTTCTGCTCATTTACCCTAACTGTGATTTTCAAGATAATCCAGAAAAGATTCTCATTACCAAAGTTCTGATACACACTTTCAGTGTGAAGAAATTTCAACATCTGAATAAATCATTACAGGCACGTTTCTGTCTACTGGAGAAGCCTGTATGAGTTGCAGTAATTAAAATGGACTCATGGTGATAATCAGAGGCCAATGTATGTCAAATGGAATGCATTAGATAATATCATTCTGTTGATAGATTTGTCATTTCTTTCTATATGGCTCTATGCTTATATGGCCTCTCCCATCTGTCAGTTTCTGCGGGAAGACTGTGAGTGTTTGGCCAGTAAAATACTAGCAGAAGTAGTATTTGCCAATTCCAAGTAAATATTTAAATTTCCACTTGTGGTTATAGCTTATTTCTCCTGACCACACAGTGGAATGTTTCCCAAATGGGCTGATACCTTCAGTTGTATCTCAGAATGAAGAAAACAGGTGAAGCCTAACTAAACATGTAATAAGAGAAAAAAAATAAAAATTTGCTGTGTATATATTTTAGATTTTAGATTTGTATGTTAATGAAGAAAAATTAGTGTAATTGGATCGATTCAAAAGGAATAGGTATATTTGAAGATGTGATATGCAATAATACCTCAAACAATATTGTCAGGTATATTTTATCCATTTTTATCCAAAAGATCTCTGGATGTGCTATTTGAATATGTTCAGATAAAAAAAAAAGAATAAAATTTCCAGATTTGACTACTATTTTTTGAATTAAATACTTCTGGAATCCCACGATAGCATTTAGCCTGATAATATAAAAGGGGACTTAATGAATATAAATACATATAAAAAATCCTAAGGGAACAACTTGATGAGTTTTCAAGAGAGAATAGCCAAATAACCAAGTGACTAATGGCATTTTAGTCTCAATCAGACTCATGATTATCCCAAAACTACAAAGCCTCTTCTATGATTATTTACAAAATTTCTGAGTGTAACCCTAGAATATTTTTTTCTGTTGGGATTGAAGTTCACATGTTCTCTTTCCCAGCCAGACTCAGGAGTAAGGAACTTAGGAAGATAATTATTTTAAGAAGTGATTGTGGAATAATAATGATTTTTCAAGTGAGAAGGTGAAGGAGTATCTTTCAAATAAAACTATAGTATGGGCAAGGAAAGTGGAAAAAGGGGTGGCTTCCAGAGGGCAATCTAGTGCTATTGGCACTGAGAAAGAGACCAGCTTTATGGAATGGAGGACAAGTCATGGGTTATAATTAATGTGCTGGCTGCATGCTAACATTCATAATCGTGACTGGACATTTTTTAGCAATATGATTAGACATCCATTCTGTAGTTATCTTTTGGTTTGAGAATTCATAAAGGGTTAACAGGAGGCAAGGGAGGAATTCATTAGACACATTGCATTTCCAGTTCTACTTTCTAGACAATTACAGTAGCATATTTGAGAAATAATGGGGGAAGAAGAGCAGATAGATTATCAAGTGATATTAAAGATAAACAGCAGAGGGACATGGTAATAGATTGGTAAAAAGGATAAAGTAGTTAAAAACTAAGTCTCAGGTTGCTGGATAGAAACCTAAAAGGATGGTTGTCCCACACATGTACGTACACATATGTGTACACATGCACACACACACACACACACACAAACACACAGACACAGCATCTGCCACTTGCTCCCCAGTACTTCCTTTCATCTTGAGAGCAATTGTGTTACTCTATTTTCTCTGCAGTTTATGTCAGTCTTATAATTCTCTAGATTTTTGGTGTCACCCCAAGCCCACAGTTCGAAATTAGTTATTGTCTACCTTAGATACGTTTCACAATTTTAAACATTTTACTGAATATAAATACATATAAAAAATCCTAAGGGAACAACTTGATGAGTTTTCACAGAGAGAATAGCCAAATAATCAGCAGAGCCAGGAAAAGACATAGAACACAAACTGAAACCCAAAACTTCCCCAGCCACCTTTCATTAACATGCTTCAGCCTCAAAGGTAATCACTATTCTGACTCCTGTTAACCTTAGATGTGAAACTGTTTTCAAAAATCTGTGTATTTCACAAAACAAACAAACAAAAAAGTATATTCTGGATTTTAATATCTTTTTCACATTTGTTTTATATTATTTGTAGATGTAAAATTTCATGTAGGTAATTTACATCTTTCTATCATGTAAGATTCTGATTCATGCTGCTGCAGGCAGAGGGTTATTAGATCCTTGAAAATAGTAACTGCAAAAAAGCAGAGTGAATGTAGAATACAAAACAAACTAAAGGCATGTGCATTTAAAGAAAATAAATTTTCAACTAGGTTATTTCTGCTTCCATATATTTGCATTCTTAATTGTTTTTGTGTGAAATTCCAACTTGTATTTAGTAAGACTGATAATATATCATGACAGTCATGGTGATACCCACTTTGTTTTTAGTCATTATTATAAATAATTTATTATATTATCAAAGAATAATTTTAATATTTATTGATTTGCCAGTAGCTTTTCTAAGTTCCCTAATGAGTGATATAAATTTAAAATTTCATAATGAGAGGCTGCAGATCCCCACACACCCTTAAAGAAAGAATTTGAAATTCTCTTAAAAGACTTGCTATGAGAACAATTAAGCCTCTTTCCCTAGGGTTTGAGAAAATCTAACTTGGTAGATATAATGGTTAATTTGAATTTTCAACTTTATTGGATTAAGAGATGCCTAAGATTAAGAAACTTCTGGGTGTGTCAATGAGGGTGTGTGTGTGTAGGAATGATTGGCTTGTGGGATAGTGAACTGAAGTGAAGACCCTCCCTAAGTGTAGGTAGCACAATCCTATAGGTTGGACATTTGGATGGAATAAAAGTTGGAAGAACAAGGAAGCAGATGTAGATTCAAGGTAGACTCTTCTTAAAATGATTCTTGATTGCTGCTGAATTGCCTGATGATATCAAACTCTTGCTTCTTCACTCTTCTAAAGAGGATTCTGTCAATGATTCTTTAAGGAGTTTTCAGAAGCCTTCAGTCTCAAACAGGGGTAGCATCTGATCACTCTTATTCTGAGGCTTCAGCATCTTGGACTACCTAGCTACTGGTACCTCCAGCTCTCCAGCCTGCAGATCACCATTGTGGACTATCCATTCACTTTCTGGTTGTGTAAGCCAACCTACTAAACCCTCTTTTTATAATCATACCTTCTATTGGTTCTGTTCCTCTGGAGAACACTGACTAATACAAGAGATTTATATATTCTATTTCTGAAAGTTGGAGGAAATAATGTCTCTAAAGTATTTTATTTAACCTATTTTCCCTGAATATATGGAACTCATATGTTAAACCCAATCCTAATATCCATTATGCTATTTACTTATATATTTGTTTAACCCAGTATAAAATATTTTTATCCAATACACAAAATGGAAAACTGATGATTAAAACTGTTGAATGAAATTCAACTAACAAAAGGATATTTGATAGCTTAACCTATATTTTGGCAGTTTCTGTTTGATAACATTTCTGAAATGTTTCCGCTTGATATAATTTACTATCTTAGCACACTTAAAATCAAACTTAAGTAACTGACACATACATAATAAATATTTCACATTTATTATGTCAATGTATATGAAATATATTCTCTTTGAAAGAAAATGACATTATTGTTCAAGGGAACAACATTTTCATGATTGCATTATTAAAAAACAAAATATTTTTTAAGTAATTATCCAAGTAGGACACAATAAAACTTAGGAAATATTATATTTCAACTATTTTAAGAAATTAAATTTTGTTGTTATCTGTTATACCCAGCAGTATAATTTCATAAAGCCAATACACATTAGATAAATAAGACTTAATTAACACTTTTAAACTGCAAAATGTTCATCAATTGTGAAGACATAATTGATGGACAGAATATGTTATTATTAAATCATATATTATACATGTGTGCATTGATTTTCACATGGAGTTTTTGGCAAATTGTCATAGCCCATTCAAACATTAAAACGATATTTTGAGAAGATCTTACTTTGGAAGAATAATATCAATATCCAAAAGTAATCATTCATTTATGATTTTGAAAGAAACACTAAGGAATTTTGAGAAGGGAAATCAATGTTTGCATCACTTTTTATTCAGCTGAATCTTGTTTTTGGACTTGCCTGTGAAGAATCCTTGGTCCAGCAATGCATCTTAAAAGTCACCTGCTCACTTGGCCGGAGACCAATGATGGGCTATGGATATGAGAATATGAGGCAACATACAGTTCTTAAAAATGAATTTCAATAGTAAAAGAGGTAGTAACTTGATTCCACAAAAAAGTATCTCGACAGCATTATCTGCAGCACTTCCCCATTACTCTTTTCTGCTCTTCCAAACCTTGTTTACTTGCTATTCCTTTAATAAAGAAGACATCTTCAGAGCTTGTTCACATAGAGTCCCTTTGTCCACAATGAGGTTACCAATGCCGTCTACAGATTATTCTTTTCTTAAATGCAACTTATTGTATTACTCTTCCATCTTAGAAGAAGTAATTCTTCCATTTTATCAGTGCATATCATTACCTTTCTTCTATGCTTAATCTCCATTGGATGATTTTGCTTTTAGTCATGGGAAAAACAATCTAGAAGTTATCCTGATGACTATTCTCAGAGTACATGCTATCAATCAAATTTTCAAATTTCCACCTCTGAACTGATTTGCAATCCCTTCAATTTCTCTGCATTCCATTACCAGTCCCCACATTCATGTTGTATTATACCTCAATACACCTACCATAACAATATACAAATGGTAGACTTTTTCTCTCATTGTAGCTTCCTCAATTTACCTCACAAAGTAGCAGCCCAAACAGGAAAAATACCAGTGTGATACTGTCAGTCCTCGATAAAAACATTTCAAGACTTACTTATTTTCTTCGGGGTAGAATCTGAGCCCTTTGATCTGGCAGAGCATTTAGGATTGGGTTCTAGAATTTCCCCTTCTCTGCTCCCTTTATCCCTTTTCCTCATTTCCAATCGAGAATAATTCTAAATCACATGACATGCTCTACAACAGTTTTCCTCAAACTCTTTCCTCAGCCTGGGAGCTGTCCCCCATTCTTTTCTTTTCATTCAACCACTTTTTTTATGACATTTCAGAACATGCCTTACCCTCACTCAAAGAAATTATAATTTTTCTTCATACAGTCCAATAGCACCTTTTTTCAATGTGAATAAATAAATACACTATGTCCATATTTAAAAAATTCTCCATGAGTTTCATACCAATCCATATTTGTCATTATAATGTTATAATTATTGTAATATATATATATATAATTATTGTAATATATTGTAATATATGTAATATATAAATACATATATATGTAATATATAAAATATTTATATATATTTATTTAAACTTTGTTGATTTAAAGGATGAATGAATGATCAAATAGATTATTATTTTGAAAACATGTAACCTTTCTGATTATATAGCAGTGTTTACATTCATTATAGTTGTTAATATATGTCATAAAAATAATATTACCTGATGTCCAGATATATCTATATATTTTAATAGCAACTTCTGAAGATATTGCTTGAGTTAAAAAAAAAAAAAAACTAGAAAATGCAGGTAGTGAAAGCTGAAAACTGTTTCTTATAGACCACCTTTGGTGTTTACAGTGTCGGATTTCTACTCTATTGCAGACTTGAGGCATTTTCCTGTAATGTGAGTTCTGTCATCCAGAAAGAATGTGTTTTCCAAGCTTTGAAATGTTTAAGGTTATCATCAAGGTGATGATGTGGAAGAGGAGAGAACACTCTTACAAGTCACCTGGCATTTCTTATTTACTCTTGAAAATGAATTATTTTCCATTTGCATGTTTTTTGCTGAGATCTGCAAATGTGAAAGCCATGGTGACTGTTTGACACATTAACCAATCTATAGTATTTTTAAAAACTCATGGTATAGAATAATAATATAGTTCTCACTATAATTTAGAATTTTTAACATGAAATTATGAATGTAAATAAAAGAATTGGAGATATAGGAAAGGAATGGTTGGGGGAGATACCCACAAAACAACATTTTTAAAAAAATTAAAGCAGTAAAACAACATACTTAAAATTCATAAAAATTGATCACTGTGTCTGTTGAAGGAGTTCTTCATTTGCAATATGAGTATTACCATATAATCAATAATTTTAACTAAAATGTAATTTGCTTTGTTTGCTTAATGCTTTCAAAATCAGTATTGATATATCATGTACCGAATCACTTAAAACTATCTTATTCTGTTAACTGACATCCTATATTATTCAGTTCATAATTCATGCAACTTCAGAATTTTATTTCCTATTTAGGTATAATGTTCCTTATATTATACTAATCATTTAATTAATTCTTCCGTAGTATTGGGGATTGTACCCAGGGGTGCTGTACCATAAAAGTTCAATCCTGGTCCTTTTCATTTTATTTTTTATTTTGAGGTAAGATAATTCTATGTTGTTGAGGTATTACTCAAACTTGTGATTATTCTTCCTCCTGAATAATTGAGATTTCAGGTATGCACTACCATGCCTGGATTCTTCCCTTAAATTAAACAACATATACATATATATACATATTTACTAAATTTACTAAAGTAAATTAAACCATAAATTTGTAAAACCCAACTTAACTAAGTAAAAATAAATGACTTTTGTTCTAAATTCAAAATAGTGACATAATTGCAAGACTGTAATAAGGAGAAACCAGAAAAGTGTTTTTCTTTATTGATTTTTCTCATCAATATGACAGATTGACTGAAGAAGTTAGTTGGAGGCATTTGGAAATTAGTTATCATATATATGTAATAGTGAATCCCTGCTAAACCAAGAAACAACAGGATAAATTGATGATTGAAAGAGAATCATAAGAATAGCAGATGAGAGGAGAATCCTTGAGGGGATGTTTCCTAGTGATTTTTAATGTGATATCTCCCATGTAAATGAGGCCAGGTGTACTCATAGGAAACTGTCTATGCTGGTGAGGAAGAAAATAAATTAGTACTGTGCAGATCAAGGAAGAGGTCTAGGAGTGTCTGACTGAGAATCATGTCATTATTTTAAGTAGAAAAGAGAAATGAGTTAATTGCTATCATTTGTTAAGAATGATAGAGTGAGATCAGAGGTTGGTAGACTCAAAAAAGCAAAGATGGTGAGAAGATATTCCATGACAAGTAATTGCAGGAAGCATTACTTTTGCTCGTTTGTTTCTTGTTTTTTTTTTTTTTTTTCTTTTTCTGTTTTGGTTCTTCACATAGTTTGTATGACTATATAACTGCCAGTAGAAAGAATGTTATAGAAATATTTAAAGAGCAAAAAGGAGACCTAAAATTTCAAGTCCAAGCATTGAGAGAACTGCAGAGAAAACTATAAAGCAAAAAAGGAAAATCTATCACTTGAATATTTGCACAGGAAATACTGTTGGCTGGGTAGAAATCTTATCTATTCAGACAAGTGGGCAAGAAATTTGGGGGAACACATACTGATTTACTTTTCCAAATAGAACTGGATACTAAATGAAAAAAAAAGTAATTATAAAAAGGAGTGAGCTAACAAATAACTGAAAAGAGAGAGAGAGAGAGAGAGAGAGAGAGAGAGAGAGAGAGGAGAGAGAGAGAGAGAGAGAGAGAGAAGGGGGGAGATGCAACATGGCATTTGTGCTTGGTATCTCATAAAAAAAACAGTATTTTAGTTATACTTGCAGATACATGGAGACTTCATAGACATGCTTGATACCTTTATGGTTTGGATAGGATGTGTCAACAAAAACTCCTTTGTTACTGAAGGAAATCTGAGAGGTGAAATGATTAGTTCATGAGAGCTATAAACTAATCTGTACTAGTTTGAATAAATTGATTGGGTGGTAACTGCAGGCAGACAGGTATAATTAGAAGAGGTGGGTCACTGGAGGCATACCCTGGAAGGTTGCATTTTCCCACTGGTCCCTTCCCCTCTCCATCTTCTCTCTGGCTGTCATGGTCTGAGATGCTTTCCTCAGCCATGTTCTTCCACCTTCACATTCTGCTTCATCTCAAGCCCAGAGCAACTAAGTCTGACAACCATAGATTAAAACCATGACACAAAACAAAATTTCATCCTGTAATCTGTTCTTGTCAGGTATTTTGTTCACAACAATGAAAGCCTAACAAACACAGCAGAAAAGGGTCATTTTGCTATATAGGCAATACTGCACTGTTTAGTTTTTGTGAGTGGTCTGACAGAATGAAGGAGAGAGTTTAGTGCTCTCTAGTTATGGGGACAGTAAGGTTTTATTTTTGTTTTATTTTTTTTTTCATCTTTCATTATACTCTTAGGTCACTGTGGATTGTATTTATGTCTAAATTCTATAATTTATTTATCTATGATTTGAGGTGTTATGTATAAGACTAGTCTAATGCTTGCTCCCTAATGATAAATAAAGGAAGATGACTTTCCAATACACATGTGGTCTGATGGAAAATTTAAAAAATAATAAACAATTTTGTATTATATATTATAAACATGTAAAGTATTAGTGTAAACGTGTTCTTATTTTCTACTTCCATTTAATACCTAATACCAGACTAGGATGCCAGGTTTATAAGTAGTGAATTGTTATAAGAGAATTAAGATCTACAATAAAATTTGGGTTTTGATTTAACAAGCAGGAGCGGAGTTATAGCACATAACTTTAAAGTCCCTTATAGTTTTCAGAAAAATTCCTTTTCTTGGGCTAAAGTGTATTATTTACCATGGGAGAAAAGAAGTAAGCAAAGAGGTCATTGAAATATTCTGAGGAAGACTCTATTTAAATACTGTTTTTATAAGGTTGTTCACTACCTTTGGTGATAAAGACAAGATGCTAATAACATTGTGAAGGAAAAGTTTATTTGAGACTTTTGCTTTCATTGGTGTCAGTCCATAGAAAGCCAACTCCAGTGCTGTAGGTCAAAGATCAGACAGAATGTCAAGGTAGAAAGCCATGGTTGAGGAATGCAGTTCAGGACATGTCAATTGATAAACAGAAAATTCTGTTTACCAAGGACAAAATATATATCATATATACCCCGAAGGAATGCCTCCAGTGACCCAACTGTTCCACCCACATCCTACTCATCTATAGTTACTAACCAGTTAATCCATTCAAGTGGACTAATGCATTGATTAGGTTAAGGATCTCATACTCAATCATGTCTCTTCTGAACTTTCTTGCATTGCCTCATAAATGAGTTTTAAAGGGAGACTTTATATCTAAACCATAGCAGGTACTTAGGGCAGAGGACAAGACAACCTTACACTGAAGAAGTTAGAGTGGCTACATATTTCTAGTATATTATCAACATGAAGAGGCAGAAACACAGGAGATATGAGCCAACGGATGCACCTACCTCCATTCCAACAAAAAACACAGGAATTAATAAATAACCTTAAATCTTGAAGAAACAAAATCTTGATTTCATAACATTATATTGGATGTTGTATAAAAACAATAGGATAGTGACATGCATCAATGACAATACTAGTAAGCCAAGAAATCTGAAACTCGTACAGGTGTCAATGTAGAAAAAGGCAGAGAAGCAGATGAATCTTCCTCATGTCCTGATTTTGCATGGGATGCTTAGAACTTCAAGACTCTTCAGTGATGAAGACTCTAACTCTGTGTTTGCACATGAGAGGAAATGTGATATAAAGCAAGATAGATTAGAAAGGAAACTCAGAAGAAATATGAGTATTTACCTGGCACAATTTTCCTTTCAAAGTTCTACGTAATTAGCCTTCTTTTTCTAATGGTACTGATAAAGTAAGATCACTTTTTGGTTCTCTCAAATAAATATGTTTGTTCAAATCATTTTGCACAGAATGTGTCATACTCTAGAATTATGCTATGAGTGTAGTGAAGATTGAAGAAGCAGAAAACACTGGTAACATCCAATTTCTGTTTAAAATCATCATGTAACTATGCCAAAAGAACTTAGTGACCTGTAGATAGCAAAGGTTATCACAAGTTGAAAGACAACCTCTCTCAAGCATGAGAGATAAGTACTTTATCAAGAAGTATTGTTTGACTAGGTCTCATATTAAAATTACCTTAAAAGTAAACACTGAACAGGTGCATAAAACTTCAAGTTTCAGAGTTCATTAGTAAAGATATAATATGGCTTATTCCACATATTTTACTAATTTGGTAAAGCAAAATGTTCTGTAACAGATTTCAGTAACTTCAAAACTTCTGAGTTTGTGAAAAAAAAAGTTACCAATTACCACACGAAACAATGTAAAGAATTGAAAGCCTTTCTTTTCCTAAATTATTATCTGTGTATTTTTCCATGTAGAACACTATAATTCAGTACTTCTCAAACACATTCCTAAATATAGAAGGACCAACTGCTTTTATCACAGACCCTAAAATATTTCTAAGAGCCTCACTTTTTAATCCATTGGGTGCTGCATCTTTATCTAAAGCCCTGAATTAAGTATTTCTTTGTTTTGACTACCACCCCTTGTTAATGCCTTCTTTAAGTATTTTCCTAAAATACATAATTTATTACGCTTATTTTCATTATTGTAACCAAAAGGCATGACAGAAACAACATAGAAGAGGAAGAGTTTATTTTGGCTCACAGTTTCAGACGTTAGTAAACTCCATAGCTCTGGGTTTGAGGCTAAGCAGAGCATCATAGCAGAAGGGCATGGTGGAGAAAAGTAGCACAGGGCATATCAACTAGAAAGCTCCAATCACTAGGAAAAAAATTGAATCTCCAAATACAGTACCTCCAGTGACCTACTTCCTTCAGCTATACCCTACTTGTCTGCAGATATCATCTAGTTAGTCCATTCAAGTGCATTATTCTATTAAGTAGATAAAAACTCATAATCTAACCATTTCACCTCTGAACTTTCTTGCATTGTCTCATAAACTTTTGGGAAACAGCTCATATTCAAACCATAAACAAGCTAGTCTCTAAGTAAATAAGTTTAAATTTATTATTGACTTGCCAGCTAAGGATACTTTGTATGTTGGCTTGGAGAACAGTTTATTTTCATAAGACCACTGTTTACCTTTCCTGCTTTATTGTCCCATATTTTCTTCTGTGGAAACATTAATATGCCCTTAAATTATCTCCTGCATTATGTCCATTGCAGATTTTTGAGCTAACTCTCCAATACCACAAGGGGTTTCATCATTCAGCATATACTTATCATTTTATGTTATAATAATTTATACATTTTCTTTAGTTGTTGGTAATTTCTCACAAGCATATAAACTACTAGAAAATAAAAGTTAGTTGTTTAATCTTTACATTACTTATGACTAGAATAAAACTTAATTGATATTTGCTAAATAGCTATCAGATATAAGAATCTCAGTGAAGATCCATGGCTTCAGTGATTACGAATTTCTTAGAATTCTACTATAAAAGAATAGGAAGAGTTTTAATTGCAGTATAGGTATATATATATATATATATATATATATATATATATATATATATATATATATAATAGCATATATAGCATATATATATCATCACAACATAAAAATAAAATAAAGATGTTGTGTCCACTGAAAACTGAAAAATAAATATTAAAAATTTCTCTCTCTCTTTCTCTCTCTCTTTAAAAAAAACACTATAGTTCTAGTTTCATAGGGTCAGAGAAGTGTTAGCATCTGTACCATTAGCAGAGGAAATAGTGTTACTGATCAGAAAATCAACTACATAACTAACCATGACAGAATAAGTTTACATACAAGTCCTAGTACAGTAGCGGGATAGTGGTATAGATGAGAGGAGAGTAAAGAGACTGAGATTATTAAATGGGAGAGTTATAATTTTTTTAAAAAAATAATAAGTGTATAGCTTATAGGCATTTAGGAAGACAGAAAAATAATTTTCAAATTTAAGCATTTGTGTTTATGGTCATCATTTAATTTTTCTATTTTTTTAAATCCTTGAGTTAAGTATTTTTTAAATACCAGAGTTTTATTGCATAAGCAAAATTGGAAATTCTGGATAATGATCAAAATTCTTTTTATACTGATAAGTGATATTTTTAATTTTCATCTCTGCTTGCCAATGCAATTTAACTATATTTACACAATATTTATAGTTAATTACTGTTTTCATGATATATCCAATATAGTTGTAACAATACATGTTCAAAAATATCTTTCTTGAAGATTGCAAAATCATTGGGGCAAAGTATGTATCTATCTTTTGGAATGTTACAAAAGATGCATTATATACACCTAATTTATTTATGACTGAATAACTACAATATTCACGTCATGGGGGTAATTGAAAGCCTAAATATGATACAGAATCACCTTTAAAATACCTAACAATTTGAAATAAGTGATAAAAATATCACAAATAGAATATGAATTGTAAATTGTTGAAAAGACCAGTGTTATAGGAAAGGTACAAAAATGATAAAGTGGAGCACAAAAACAAAAAAAAAGTTAGTTCTTTTAAGAAACTTCAATGCAGTAAATTGGTGGCTTCAAAGAGCAAACTTTCAAGAGGCAAAGTGTACAACAATTTTCCAAGATAGAAATACTGTAACAATTGAACAATCAAACACATGCTCCATGATTCAATATTGGTTAATAGTTAAACAATGGATTAAATTTAGAAGTTGTTGCTATAAAACCATCTTAATTGTTGATGTCAATTTCAAAAAGCTTCGCTGGCTTAGGGCCTTGCTAAGTTGCTGTGGTGGACCTTGAACTTGTGATCCTCCTGCTTCAGCCTCAGTGACCTGGATTACAGGAGTATATTACCATGCCTGAATTTATTTTCATTTTTAATGGGATGAAAATTTGGAAGTGGCATAGAAATACCTATTATAACAATATATACATGAATGATAAATAATAAATAGAAATTTATCTGTTTTACTTCTAAAACCATATATTTTACTTAATAAATTTTCTAATTTTTCTACAGTCTATTAATATGAAATTATCATATATGAAGAAAATAGTTGATAATCAGTGCTAAATATTTTAGTCTTCAGTATTAAAATTCAGCTAAATTCCACTTTTGGACAGCACAGTTCAGAAAGGTTAAAACAGAATTTTAATTACACTTCAATAATATTGCCACAGTATATCTATACAATAAGTTGAAATTTTTACAAATTTTTACTAATTAAGTGATTATGTAATTTAAGTCATTCCTAATGGATTTTTCCTAGACTATTTTTTATTATTACTTCTCTTTCCTTTTTTTAATTTTTAGAGATACTTGAATCAGACATTGAAAGGATTAAATGACTAAGTTCTGAACAAGATTAAATTGGCATCTAAGATATAGTGCAGCTGCCAGTTGTTAACATTCTTCAGATTCCATAGATTCTTATGTGAGTTCAAGATTGATTTTAACCTTCATAATGTGTTTTTAAATATACCTTAAAATGCATGATATAACAGAACATGAAATGATTAAACTCTCTGAAGTAAACACCATGTTACACAAAGGCAAGTTTCAAATCCAAGGCACTCCAAAATGTTGTTTTATGATATTGTCCATTTTCATGGCACAGTGGTTAACGTGAGTAGGCTGATTCCTGCAGAACAGAGCTCATATCGTTTAAAGAATAGCTTCAAAAGGAGTTTTTGTCAGGATGTTAAAATTAAAAACAGTATTAAAACATTATTTTATTCAAGAAAAGTGTATTATTACCTAAGGTATTAAATATGATTCTCAATAAATGTTCTACATGCACACAAAGAAGAATTATAAGTCCAAAATGTGATTATTTATTTAGGAAATAGATTGTAGACTCATTGAAATTCAAGTCATAAGATAACATTCATTTATTTTTCATATATATTGGTCAAGGGAGGTTGGTTAAAGATTTTATTCAAATCCTATTAAAGGTCAATAGGGAGAGGATATAGACAATTTTCTCACTATTGAACTCATGGATATTAATTGTTTGCCTTGCTATTTTGTTGTTTTAAACAGATTTCACAAAAGTTGTTTGTCCTGTAAATTTGAAAATAAGTACAATGAATATTTTAATAACATTTAATAGGGAAATTCTTCAGGGATCATAAGCTGTAATTATGTTAACAGGCCTCTTAAAACTTCAATTAATGAAAAACAACATGGATTTTTGCATTGTAGTATATTAAACTCATGTTTAGAAGACAGACTTCCTGAGTAAAAATAACTAGGTTTTAAAATTATATATTCTGGTTTATTGTTGAATAATTATAAGTATTTACATAAGTAATCATTAATTAATATAACAATTATATCAATGGTTAAAATAAGGATAAAATTTTTAAATACACCCACAAAATTGAATTATTCGTATTGTTATAGTTAAAGCTTTGTCCCAGGGTTTCATAAACTGACTTCCAGACCACTCATGTATAATCAAATCAAGCCTTTATTGAAGCACACCGGTGGTGGCTGACCAGAACATAAAGCTGTTCCCCGGATCAGCCCCGAACAATTGCAAGGACACTCCTTATAAGCCTGAAAACCACAAAAGGAATGTTCCAGGATCTAGCCAATGCAAGCAAGCCAGGTTACAGAAGCAGGATAGTGCAGTCAAGTGGAGGGAAGCCTAACCAATCACAGTTAGCCCAGTCATCCCAGTTACAGAAACAGAGCCACCGTTACCCTAGTTACAGAAACAATACCCCATTAGGTAGTTCTGTGTTCTTAAAGGTTTCTATAGCAAAAGGAAAAGAACATCTTGGTCCAGTCATGACTCTTCTACTTGGCATGGTTGTTTTACAGGATGAAGTCATAAAACAAAATGGAGTCACATTTGCTCCTACTATCACAGTATCATGATTTATCATTTATATTGGAATAATTCATTGACAATTGCCACATATCAAGCTGCCAACCTATTCTATCTGGACCATTACAGTAGAGGACTTCAAATATATATATATATTTGAAGTCCTGGAAATAGAACCTGGAGGTGCTCTGTCACAAAACTACATCCTCAGCACTTTTGTCATGCTTCTCAGGATCAAAGACCTTACTCTCTTTTGATACTCTTTTCTTCTTTTACTTCACCATTGTGTAACTTTTGACAATGGCCCAATCTGCCCAGGACACACTGGACTCCATTTTTTTCCCTTGATGATGCCAAATATGCATATTTTTGAAAATCTAGCCCAATTCACTTTTTTTCCTATTTTCACTAGCATCATTCTCTCAAAACATACAAAATTTTGCTCAAATGTAACTTCATTAAAGACTTACTGACCAACTTAAGTCAAATTTTATTATATTAGATTCACATTTTCTTTTCCTCTTTACTTTTTCTTTAGAGAAATTATCTCCTAGTGATATATTGTACCCTTCTATCATCACTAGGAATGTAAGTATCATGACAACAGTGATGCTTACTTTATTTATACTTTTTTTATGTTATGCATTGATTTCACTGTATTATCCCCAAGAGCTATAACAATTAGTGGCAATGTGTAGAAGTTGAATAAACAAAAATTGAATGAAATAATGCATATTAAGCTATGATTAAGCCAAATAATAGGTTCATGAATATTCACTATTTTATTTCTACTATTGTCTTTATAGTGGAAAAATCATTTTTATAATGTAATGAATTAGTGTAGAATTTTAAGAAATTTATGAATATATACAATAAGTAAATAATTTAAAAAACGATTTTAAGAATTTTTCACATCATAATATTCAGCATACATCATTAGTTTGTAATAAATATTTAAGATACATACAGGTGTTAATAAAATAGGTTACATGAGCATGTAAGTGGTTTTTGTGGAAATTAAGGGATAGATGGATGGAAGTAATGTGAGGGAAAATGTAAGAAAAAGTTTAGGGTTCTTCCACCAGGATGTTGAATATTACTAATATGAATGCTAAATTTTAGTAAATTAATAAGTGTTATGGTCAGGTTAAGCAAGGTTACATGTGCACCTTTAGAACACTAAGAATAGAAGCAAAATTTATGTCAGTGCCACTATTAAGGGATAGAAATTGCATCATGTACTTTAATTTTTACTTCATTCTTTCTTTCTCTCTCTCTCTCTCTCTCTCTCTCTCTCTCTCTCTCTCTCTCTCTCTCTCACACACACACACATACACACACACAAACACACAACCTGAGGGCTTTTGGTTTTGTTGTCTAAAGACACTGTTCAGCACATCTAATTGTAGCTAAGATTTTGAGAAAACTCTGTCTTTACCAAATAGAGTAAATTTTCTATGAAACCTCAGTTCCTGATGAAGGTATGCTTTAAACATTCATAGTATTTATCCAAGAAGAATTATCAATACTTTGGTAAGTACAAATTAAATATTTCCAACTAGAAGAATAATAAAACGATAGTATACTAGTGACGCTTAAGTGTCTTTTTATTATCCTTTAATTAAAAGAGAAAGCAGCTATAGTTGTATAGAAATGAGACTATGCATCAAACATAGCCGACTACTTTCATTTGTGACCAGATTCTATCAGAAGCCATATTTCTGCACCCAGACACACTGGTGTACTTTTAGACTCTCATTTATTGAAAAACACTTCTGAGGGGTGTAACACCATATTTTTAAGGATACATTTTGAACATTTAAATCTTCATGCAAATGTAAAATGAGTAAGTTTTTTTTTTTTCTTGGCTTATTCGGGTTTTTTTGCTCACCTGATTAATAAGGAACTAGAAATAAGTTAAAAAAAAGTTTCAATAGCCTGTAAGGAACAAGGACTTAATAGAAAATTAATAAAGGAATGTTAAGCAAATATTACGTGTTAAGCTAATATTGAGTGTTCGATACAAAAATTGGTTAATATCTCACAGAGATACAAATGAATACTTTGGATTTTTTCTTCAAGACATGCAAAAAATTGTCCAGCCAATAGACAGCCAATTAAATATGCAAACCTTTGTACAGCACAGAAATAACACTCTATGTAATCTCTTTTGTCAGTTTCCAAGTTCAGTATATATTTTCAGACACTTTTAATCTTAAAAAAAAAAAAACATGATGTGAATATATTTGAATACATCTCTTTTTGTTTTACATATGAAAAAATGAAGCTCAAAAATGTCTCAGAAAATTCATAAACACTGCATAATAAATAAGATGAAAATATTAGAAACAAATGTCACCTCATCTACTTAAATCTATTTTATTTTAATTAGGAAAATTTCTTTTTAAGTTACACCATTATGTTAGATAATTATGCTAGGTAATTACTAAGTAAGATAATAATTATTTGATTTGTTTGTAGTTGTATAATCAACATATGTTTGGAGTAAGGTACCAATATTTTAAAAATGTGAAGACTACTTTATCTCCTTACCCAGTAGTATTCTAATTATTCATTTTTTACATTAATAAAAAAGTTAAATCTTCCAATTCTAATTCTTCTGTCCTCATTTCTTTATTCCTTTTTCCTCTCTCACTGCAGATACTAGGAAAGACAGTTACCCTGCATCAAACGTAGCTGACTCCTTTCATCTGTGCCCAGACTCTACCAGAAGCAGCAACTCTGCACCAAGACTCACACCATCCAAAATTTTCTTACCTAATTTATTGAAAAGGAACCAGAAGTAATTAAAAACCAAGTCAGAATTATGGTAAGAAAGAAGAACAAATTTGACAGTAAGAAGTGTGGTACTCGGGGAAGAAAAAAACATGGCTTTCATTAGAGAAGAAATAAGGAAAACAAAGGAGATGGTGAAAGATGAAAAGCTGACATACATAAAAAACATCTCTCCCATTTTCTCTGAATCCAATGTTATTTTCTGCCTATTTCTGTTTTAAAACTATGGAAATAAGGTAAAACAATGAAAATATACTATCAGAAACCATGGAGATGGTGATGTCTCCTTAGAGATTTATTGGAAACTTGAATTTAGTTCTTCAGTTCCATAGTTGCAATGAAGTTTGTTTCCAATATCTTCATGTTCAGAGTGAGCAAAGCTTCAGGAAAATGACTCTGGCACCCAGCTTGTTCCTCTTGAGGGCATCAGCGGTATAGGAGAACAAGGACAGATTGTGTCAATCACAGCCTACCAGTACTCTAAAGCCTCCTCACTCTCTTCTTTCTTACTTGACTGTTTTTCATATTAAGTACACTATAACCACTTTCAACTAAAATACTATGTATCAGAATTTAAGGTTTGTCTGGGGTCTGATCTGTTCAATTCTCATACAGCTAAATATCTAAAATGTGAGGGTTGCCTTCCTCAAATACTTTGTATAATATGCACCTTCTAGACAGAATCTCAGAAAGCATCAATGAAATGACAAGATGCAACCAGTAGACATTCCTGAATAATAAATTTTACAGTTTTTTCTTATTTTGTTTTACCTAAAATGATAAAAATGAAGTTAGTATTAATAGTAGAAATATTAAAAAATAAACACTTTTGGTTTTTTTCATTAACTGCCATATTGTAAGTTTTGGAGATATGAAAGATTCTATATGAATCTATGGCACCAATGCCAGATGGAAAGACTATTTTCTCCTCTTAATAATTTAAATTTTATATATGCTACACTGAGATAAACAGCCAGAGTTTATCCAAGTGACATAAATTGAAAGGCTTTCCATATTGCTATATTTTCAACCATTACCCATGAAGATCAATTAGAATGTCCTTCTATTCTTTTTCTTTCTTTTGTTAATATTTTAAGAAGTCTTTGATATTTTTTTGTACTAGGGCTGCTTAACCACTAAGTCATATCCCCAACCCTTTTTTATATTTTATTTAGAGACAGGATCTCAATGAGATACTTAGTATCTTGCTAAGGTGCTGAGGTGAGCTTTGAACTTGGGATCCTCCTGCTTTAGCCTCCCAAGCAGGTGGGAATACTGCAATGTGCCATCAAACCCAGCAAAATGGTCCTTTTTTGTTGAATAAATATACTTATATCAGTATAGTAACCATAGTGAATTGTATGATCAGTGTCTTTATTTTAACTAGTAACTTAGAAATTTGTTGGGAAAGAATATTGAGAATCATCACTGGAACTGTGAAATTCTCTAATGCCTCGATTGTTATTTTTTTTTAACCTCAGGGATATGAAAATATTTATTGATATAGAAATTTGTACACAAATGTTTGTGGCTTTCTGCATGAAGCCCAAACTGCAATAGCTCAGAAGTCCATGAATAGAATAACCAAATTTTGGTATATCCATATAAACAAATAATAAACAGTAATGAAAATAAATTAGCCCATGATGGATGAAACAACATTGATGGATCTTAAAAAATCTTCAAAGTAAAGTAAATCAAACATAAAGAGTATACACTTTATGATTCATTGATATATTCTTGAACAAGTAAATATAAATATATATATATATATATATATATATATATATATATATATATATATATATATATATATATTCATGCTTTTCTGGCATCAGAAGTAGAGCTGGGAACTGACTGCAAATAGGCAAAAACTTTTGAATGGTAAGAAAAATGTATGTCTTTGTGGTGACAGTTATACAGCATATACATTTTACAAAACTGAATTGTGCTCAGAATATGAAAGATTTATCATATGTAAATCAAACCTCAAAAAAGGATATATATATATATATATATATATATATATATATATATTTAAAGATAACAAAATACCCATCAAAATACTCTGTTTTGAGAAAACATCTTTAAAGCAAACAGAATGGACATTTGAGTTGATCAGTTCTCTTAATTAACATTTCAATTTATTCAGTTAATTTCATCAATTAGGATACAACTGAATACAGTTTGGGTGAGGTTATTCTTTTCCTTTGAATATTTGAATATCACATTTAAAATATTAAATATTTATATTATTATTACTACATATTTTGGGTTTAATTGTATTTATCTCCTTGCACCTTTGGGTGATCATGAATTATCCTTTGCTAATTTGTGTACCTTTTTCTGGTTGAAAAGCAACTTCATGTATTTCCTTCTGAGTGAGCACCCATTTTCCTTATTTTGCATTTATAATTAGCAAATAATGAAATTAACATATATCTTATATGTACAGTAAATAATAATGATAACAAAAACAGTACTTCTTTGTACCTTAAAGACTAGAACTGGTTTAAAATTTTTTCAAGCCCTTTTTATACCCCCTGTGATTGCATTTTCTTCTTTTTTAAAATTTATTTATTATTTTAATTAGGTATATATGATAGCAACATGCATTTTGATTCATTGTACACAATTGCAGCACAACTTTTTATTTCTCTAGTTGCACACGCTGTAGCATTGCACATATGTGCAGTCGTACATACCTGCGGTAATCATGCACATCTCATTTCACCATCTTTTCTGCTCCCATAGCTCTTCTCCTCCCTCCCCTCATTGAAGAAAAAATGGTGCTGGAAGAACTAGAAATCCATATGTAGCAAAATGAAAATAAATTCCTACCTCTCACCATGCCCAAAACTCAACTCAAAGGGGATCAAGGACCCAGCAATTAGACCAGAGACCTTGTGCCTAATAGAGGAAAAGGTAGGCCCAAATCTTCATCATGATGGATTATGCTCTGACTTCATTAACAAGACTTCTGAACTATAAGAAATAAAATCAAGAATTAATAAATGGGATGGATTCAAACTAAAAAGCTTATTATCAGCAAAATAAACAATCAATGAGGTGAAGAGAGAGCCCACATTTTGTGAGCAAATTTTTGCCACATACACATCAGATAGAGCCCTAGAATCCAGGATTTATAAAGAACTCAAAAAATTTAACACCAAAAAAAGAAACAACCAAACCTTATCAAAGAATTGGCTAAGAAGCTGAACAGATACTTCTCAGTAAAGGTTATACAAATTTTTTTGATACACATCCCCAGCCTTTTATTATTTATTAATTTTTATTTTGAGACAGAATCTCACTAAGTTGCTTAGGACTGAGGCCTCCTGAGCCACTGGAATCACAAGTATGAACCACTGCCCTTGGCCTTCTCTGTTAAGTTTATAAGTGACATTCCTAAATAAAGGAACATATTTTTTAATGGTACTAAATTCTTTTTTTATTAGTTGCTCATGACAATACAATGATCTTGACATATCATACATTTGAATCAAATGGGGTATAATTTCTCATTTTTCCAAGTGTACAGGTTGCAGAATCACATTGGTTATACAGACACGTATATACATACAGCAATACTAGTGTCTTTTTTATTCTGCGCCCTTCCTATTCCCCTTTCCCCTCCCCTCCCCTCCCATCACCTCTCTCTACTCAATCTAATGAGACACATTTCTTTTTTTTCCCCTCATATCATCAAACATGTATTTTATATAACAATGAGGATCTCCTTCCATCTTCTGTGCAATTCCTCTTCTCCCTCCCATTCCCTCCCATCTCTCTTCCCTATGTAGTGGTAATCTTCTTCTCATGCTCTTCCTCCCTACCCCATTTTGAGTCACCCCCCCCCCTTATATCAGAGAAGACATTTGACATTTGTTTTTTAGGGATTGGCTAACTTCACTTAGCATAATCTGCTCTAATGCCATCCATTTTCCTGCAAATGCCATGATCTTATTATTTTTTAGTGCTGAGTAATATTCCATTGTGTATAAATGCCACATTTTTTTTAATCCATTCATTTGTTGAAGGGCATCTAGGTTGGTTCCACAGTCTAGCCATTGTGAATTGTGCTGCTATAAACATTGATCTGGCTGTGTCCCTGTAGTATGCTCTTTTTAGGTCTTTTAGGTATAGTCCAAGAAGGGGAATAGCTGGGTCAAATGGTGGTTCCATTCCCAGCTTCCTAAGGAATCTCCATACTGCTTTCCAAATTGGCTGCACCAATTTTCAGTCCCACCAGCAATGTATGAGTGTGCCTTTTTCCCCACATCCTCGCCAGCACTTGTTGTTGTTTGATTTCTTAATGGCTGCCATTCTTACTGGAGTGAGATGGTATCTTACAATAGTTTTAATTTTCATTTGGAAATCCATATGCAACAAAATGAAATTGAATCCCTTTCTCTCACCATGCATAAAAGTTAACTCAAAATGGATCAAAGAGCTAGGAATCAAACCAAAGACTCTGCGTCTAATAGAAGAAAAAGTTGGCTCTAATCTCCATCACATGGGGTCAGGCCCCAAATTCCTTAATAGGACACCTATAGCACAAGAGTTAAAATAAAGAATCAACAAATGGGATGTATTCAAACTAAAAAGTTTTTTTTTTCCTCAGCAAAAGAAATAATATGTGAGGTAAATAGGGAGCCTACATCCTGGGAACAAATTTTTACCCCTCACACTTCAGATAGAGCTCTAATCTCTAGAGTATACAAAGAACTCAAAAAGTTAAACAAAGTAAGTAAATAAATAACCCAATCAACTAATGGCCCAAGGACCTGAACAGACACTTCTCAGAGGAGGATATACAATCAATCAACAATTACACAAAAAATGCTCACCATCTCTAGCAATCAAGGATATACAATTGAACAACAAATATATATAAATGTTCAACATCTCTATCATTTAGAGAAATGCAAATCAAAACTACTGTAAGTTTTTATCTCACTCCAGTCAGAATGACAGTTATCATGAATACAAACAACAATAAGAGGATGTGGAGGGAAAGGTACACTCATACATTGCTGGTGGGACTTCAATCTGGAAATCAGTATATAGATTCCTCAGAAAAAAAATTGGAATGGAACTTCCTACCATTTGACCCAGATATCCCACTTCTCAGTCTATACACAAAGGACTTAAAATCAACAGAGTAACACAGCCACATCAATGTTTACAGCAGCTCAATCCACAGTAGCTAAACTGTGGAACCAACCTATATACCCTCTCAATAGATGAATGTATAAAGTAACTATAGTACATATATACAATGAAAGAGAATAAAACTATGGCACTTGCAGGTAAATGGATGGAGTTGGAGAATATCATGCTAAGCAAAGTAAGCCAATACCCAAACATCAAAAGCCAAATGTTCTCTCTGATAAGTGGCTGCAGATTCATATAATGGGGGGAGGGGCATGGAACTAAGTTCCCAATTCTTAACACCATGGACAAAGGAGTTGTGATGATGTAGAAACTTTCTGCTCAGTGTACACTTTTAATTTTATTATAGTTATCTTATTTCTTCTTTCAAGAGATTATGAAGAACTTTGTGTCTTATAACAACACAAATTTATTATCTTACATGTAATTCTGTTTGTTGCAAGTTGAAAATGGGTCTTCCCGTACCAGAGGGTATATCAACTGGACTACATGTCTTCCTGGAGGAATCAGAGGAGAACCTATTCCCTTGCCATTTTCAGCTTCTGGAGGTTTTCCACATTCCTTCACTCACAGTCCTTTCCATGTTCAAGTCAGAAACCATTAATCTAGTATTTCTTAGCATACTGTTTTGACACTTCTAACTCCCTTCTCTTTTCTCAATTTAAAAAATGGTCTGATTGTGTTGTTTTCAAGTGGAAAATCCAGGATAATTTCCTTATTAAAAATTCATCAATTAGCCACTTTAATTTCACATGTAACCTAACTGTTCCTTGCCATGTTACATAACCAATTCCTCTATGAGGGACATTATTCGGCCTTCTGGGCCTATAAATAGCATCAGCAGCAGCTGTGAGTTGGTTAGACATACAAATTATTACATTTCATCTAACTCATTCCTACTCATTCAGAATCTCTGATGGTAGAGTTCAGAAGTCTATGTCTTATCAAGTAAGCCAGGTCATTTTTAGCTGAATTAAAGTTTGGGAAACAATAGTTTAAGAAATACAATTATCAAACAGGGATTTTCTTTCTACTCTAAGAATTAACATTCTGGGGTGGAAATATAGATTAGTTGGTAGAGTGCTTGCCTCAAATTCACAAGGTCCTGGGTTCAATCCCCAGCGCCACACACAAAAAAAATAATAATAACATTCTAAACCACAATATTTTACCATATTCTCCTGTGGCTTTCAGATATTATCTCAGTTTTCCTTTCTATATATTTGCATTATTTAATAGAAATCAGTTTTTTTTTCTCTATCTACTATTCTATGCTTTGCAAAATACTGAATTTCTTCCTACTCCTCCAACCACTTCAGTTATGACACTGGTATTTTACTACTCTCACAACAAGCTTCTACCAAGTCAATGCTATGGGAAAATAGAAGGCAGAAAGAAGTTTTTCTAGACTCAGATTATTACTATCACCTGCCTGTATATTCATTTAGTCATTTCAATCACTATGGAAAAAGTGTTGCAGTACACCCTCAAGAATTGTAGCTGAGTATATCATGTTTTTCTTCATGAAAATATTCAAGAAAGCAGAATAAAATCATATATCAAATTATGAAAATGTTTGTTTAAAAATGTGTTATAAGAATTCTATCATTTTATATAAATAGTGAATGGTAAGATCATTGCATAGAAGATTGCAGTATTAAATAAAATGAGAGAAATATAATTATCTTCCTTCTTTGACACTTTCTTTCATCTTATCTGATATTTACTATCCAACTTATTCCAGATTAGATAACATTATTTTCCTTTGTTACTCAAGTAGAGACATTGATTTGAATCATTTCTGAAAGATATATTGATTTTAATCTGTTCTCAAAATAAATTCTTACATGGTATGAGGCAAAAGTGTAGGTTTTGCAGAAACAGAAGGATTAGAATCTTTCTAATTTTCTTGTGAAGCTCTGCCTCTGTGAATTTCTTACTAGATATAAAGCCAAGTAGTACATAAATGGCTGCTCTTCCTGTGAGGAAGAGAGATCCCTACACATGCAGAAATCCAAGGGCATCAGAGCTGAGCCTTGAGTGAAGTGGTGTCAGACACAGACAGTGCTATCTGGATTTGCTGCTTCTATATCTTAAATAGAAAAATTCTTCACAGGTTCCTCTCTTTATGACTGCACCCATTTATTCTTGTTACTCCTGCACATTATCTGAGACCCAATGCAGCATCTAATGGAAATACAGTTCAGGGAATGTCCTTAGCTTTTTTCAGGAAAAAGAAAAATTAAGATATCTAACCAAAGAACATTTAATCATTTTAACCATCATCACAGACCTTGGACTATCTCACTTCAGAATAATAGAAACAGGGTCCAGTCATTTTATCCCTTCTAATTTCCGCTCACAAAATGTCTCTTGAAATTTTGTAAATATACAGTAAGTTATTAAGACCTTAGTTTCCAATACTCCAGGTATCATATAGATTTTAATGCTACAAAACATAACAAGAAATTGTTAAACATGAGCTGTAATTGTTTAATTGCATGAAGGTAATTGTCTAATTTATTTTGCAGTCAAGTTTAATGACTCAATGTATATTTAACTTCAAGAAATTCAATGAAATATATATTTACAAAAGTAAACATTTTTCCTCAAAATATATGCACAGAAAATAAATCATTGAAGAGAGTCACCTCATTTTAGTAAGCCTATATTGTCATGTTTAACAGGTAACCATTTTATGGCTTTGTTCCTTTTTTATCTCCCTTAAGATATTTGTGACAGTAATGGAACTCTATGCAACACAACATTGATATTCAATCCTGAATCACCATGGAAGGATAAAAACTATAAAGTCAACTTAGAGAAATAAGAATTTAGTGTGTAATAATGTTTTGATAAATTTGTAATGAAACAATATGTACTGAAAAAAATTATGTCCTGATGTAATATAAAAAGTGTTATTAAGTTAATGTATGAAAAATAGTTTTTCGTAAAGAAATTGAGTTGATATTAATGGCAATTACTCATTTTTCCTAAAATTTCTTTGCTTACAAGTCATTTAAAAATACTAATGAAATGTCATTATTTAAAAATGAGATGAGAATATGTTTGTGACAACTGTACTTATTTTTTTCAAATTATAGGAATATTAATTGGTGTGTTCGGGGAGAGAGAGATACTTTTCTGTTATAATACATCATCTATGAGGAGAGAGATGACTTTTGCTTACTACATATTCTCCCAATCAGACAGAGTAAGGAATATCATAAAAAGATACTCATAAATATTTCACTGAATAAATGGATAAGAATTGACTACAAGTATGACTAGAAAGAAAAGAAAAGAAGTTTGGATCATTAATTATTTTAGGTTAATGAAACATATACATTTTTATATATGTGTGCATTGTATATAGAACATTGATACATATCTAATTATACATATCACATTTAATTTCCTTACATAAAAACACTTTTTCATGATTTTCAAATGTGTATTAACAATGTTTATTGCAAGTAAATATTTTTTAACAGTAATTGGTAATATTATAATCTATGTATATTTCTTGTGAAAGTAGATTTTATTTGAAATATTTACTGGTAAACTCAAACCCAAATGTGTTATTAGCTTTGTAGCCAAGATTTGGTAATATTTTCTACTACAGACAATGAAACATGCTAAATTGTTAATTTGTCTTCCTTTCTGATTCCCTCTTTTCGAAGATACTTTTTATAGAACATTAATGAGTTGTCAGGATACTAATTATTAAGATTATTCTCTGAATGAGAAAATGCTTCAGAAATTAGGAGCTTGATAAGAGCATGTCTCAATTTTTACTTTTTTTGGTTCTTCCTCTGTCCCCAAATCTGTTCCAATTTTTATTTGCCTGGCTCTGTACAAATTATTGAAGATTAATACATTTATTTTAGTTCTGATATTAATATTTAGGCTTACCTTGAATAA
Source organism: Marmota monax (assembly GCF_021218885.2). Classification (NCBI taxonomy): domain Eukaryota; kingdom Metazoa; phylum Chordata; class Mammalia; order Rodentia; family Sciuridae; genus Marmota; species Marmota monax. Next base: position 821,444 of record NW_026692134.1, on the reverse strand, counting down.
TCTCATTTTGTGCATTAGTGATAATTATACTTTGTCTCTGTTCCAATTGACTGTCCTTTTTGAACAGGAGCTCTGTTGCTCAAGTTTCAACAAAGTGATATTTTCTTAAAATAGTTGTCATACATGGTATATCAGTGAATGTTCTTATAGGCAAATATTTTGACTTCATATTTTGAAATAATTAGAAAAGAAACCATCAAAGAACTAATTAATTTAAAAATGGAATCTATTCACTGTGTCAGAAAATAATCTATTGCATTTACCATGACCAGAATTTTATGAGGAAATTCAGAGCAATACATTTTGACAATAGAGTTTTTTTGCAAATAGATCAATATATGTCAGGTTCACTGTCATATCATCATAATACAGTACTGTTCTTTAACCAGAGTTGATCCTCTATAAAGACTTGATAATTTCATGACATTAATTATTTTCCCATCAGCTAATCATTTGGTAAAGCCCTTCAGGGCACTGTCACAGTCATACAGAGAGATGAGGAGGAGAGGATATGACTGGGGAAAAGAAGCCAAACCCAAAAATCTGTTAAAGTAAGATAATTCTGGGAACTACAAACCTACAGGGTAAAAATAAGAAGGTTCCAGACCCACAGAGCTTGGAAGAAAGACACACAAGCATCATGATAAGACAAGGAAAGAAAGTACCCTCAAACAAATCAAGACACCACATCATTAGAATCATTCACAGCCACAGAAGAAGAAATGACAGAGAAGAAGTTCAGGATGTACATGGGTAAAATGTTCTGTGAACTAAAGGAAGAATTAAGAGAATAAATACAAGCAGTGAAAGATCACTTTGACAATGAGCTACATAAAGAAATACAGGAAGCAAAAGATCACCTCAACAGGGAGATTGAGGTTCTTAAAAACAACAACAACAACAACAAAAACAAATAGAAATTCTTGAAATGAAAAAAACAATAAGCTAAGTTAAAAGCTCAAATGAAAACATCACCAACAGAGTAGATCACTTGGAAGATAGGACATCAGAAAATGAAGATAAAATATTTAATCTTCGAAAGAATATAGACAACACAGTGATAAATGTAAGAAACCATAAGCAGAACACTCAAAAATATGGAATAGCATAAAAATACCAAATTTAAGAGTTATTGGGATAGAGGAAGGCATGGAGGTCCAAACTAAAGGAATAAATAATTTATTCAATGAAATAATATCAGAAAACTTTCTAAACATAAAGAATGAATTAAAAATCCAAATTCAAGAGGCCTACAGGATGCCGAATATATAAAATCACTATAGATTCACACAAAGGCACATTATAATTAAAATGCCAAACATACAAAATAAGGAGAGAATATTAAAACCACAAGAGGAAGGAATCAAATTACATACAGGGGAAAACAAATCAGGATAATGGCAAATTTTTCAACACAGACCCTGAAAGCTAGAAGAACCTGGATATATTAAGCTCTGAATGAGTATGGGTGCCAACCGAAAGACTTGTACCCAGCAAAATTAAACTTTAGAATTGAAGATGAAATAAAAATCTTTCATGATAAACAAAAGTTAAAAGAATTTATAGCTAGAAAACTTGCACTACTAAATATTTCTTTAAAAATTATTCCATGTAGAGGAAACAAAAAACAGCAATGAAAATCAGCAGAGGGGTGTAGTCCCCTAAAGAAAAAAAAAAAACAATCAAAGAAGAAAATCAAGTCAAATTAAATAACAAAAATAAACAATTATGGCTGGGAATACAAACCATGTATTGATAATAACCCTTAATGTTAATGGCTTAAAATCACCAATCAAAACATAGGCTAGCATTTGGATTAATAATAATAATAATAATAATTATTATTATTATTATAATTATAATTATAATCTGCCTCCAGGAGACTCATCTGATAGGAAAAGACATACACAGAATGAAGGTGAAAGTTTGGGAAAAATTATACCACTCACATGGACTACAGAAGCAAGTGGGGGTTTCCATCCTCATATCAAATAACGTAGACTCCAAGCCAAGGTTAATCATAAGGGATAAAGATGAAAATTACATACTGCTCAAGGGATCATACACTAACAGGACATAACAATCATAAATATATATGCCCCAAACAATGGTGCAGCTATATTCATTGAACAAATTCTTCTCAGTTTCAAGAATCAAATTGACCACAACACAATAATCTTGGATGACTTTAACACACCTCTCTAAACACAGGATAGATCTTCCAAACAAAAGTTGAATAAAGAAACTATAGAACTCAATAATATAATCATTAAGTTAAAATTAACTGACATATATAGAATATTTCAACCTGTATCAAGCAAATACATTTCTTCTCAGCAGCACATGAATCTTTCTATAAAATAGATCACATAATATGCCACAAAGAAACTCCTAGCAAATACAAAAAAGTAGAGGTACTACCATTCATTTTATCAGATACTAATGGAATGAAATTGGAAATCAATGACAAAATAAATATTACTCCAACACCTGAAGATTAAACAATATGCTACTGAATGAAAAATAGGTTGCAGAAGATATCAAGGAGGAATTTAAAAAATTCTTACAGGTAAATGAGAACATAGACACAACATAATGAAATATCTGGGACACTATGAAAGCAGTTCTAAGAGGAAAGTTCATTGCATGGAGTTCATTCCTTAAAAGAAGACAAAGTCAACAAATAAATGACCTCACATTACATATCAAACACTTAGAAAAAGAAGAACAAATCAACAGAAAAGGAAGTAGAAGGCAAGAAATAATTAAAATTTACAGCTGAAATCAATGAAATTGAAACAAAAGAAGCAACTGAAATCTTGACAAAATAAAAAGTTGGTTCTTTGAAAAAAATAAATAAAATTGACAGATTCTTACCTAAGCTTATGAAGAAAAGGAGAAAGAAAACTAAAATTATCAATATACATGATGAAAAAGGTAATATCACAACAGACACTACAGAAATACAGAGGATAATTAGAAATTATTTTGAAAACTTATACTCCAATAAAATAAAAGGTATTGAAGTCATTGGTAAATTTCTTAATACATACAATTTGCCCAGATTGAATCAGGAAAATATACACAATTTAAACAGACCAATATCAAGTGATGAAATAGAAGATGCTATCAGAAGCCTACCAACCAAAAAAAGCACAGGACTGGCTGGATATACAACCAAGTTCTATAAGACCTTTAAAGAAAACTAGTACCAGTACTCTTCAATTCATTTCAGGAAATAGAAAAAGAGGCAGCACTTCCAGACTCATTCTATGAGGCCAATATCACCCAGATTCCAAAACCAGGCAAAGACACATCAAAGAAAGAAAACTTTAGACCAATATCTTTAATGAACATAGGTCCAAAAATTCTCAATAAAATTCTGGCATATTAATACAAAAACATATCAAAAAGACTATGCACCCTGATCAAGTGGGATTCTTCCCAGGGAAGAAATCAATAAATGTAATTCATCACATTAATAGACTCAAAGATAAGAATCATATGATCATCTCAATAGATGCAGAATAAACATTTGAACAGTACCCCTTCATGTTCAAAACACTAGCAAAACTAGGGATAACAGAAACATATCTCAATATCATAAAGGCTATCTATGCTAAGTCCCAGGCCAACATCATTCTAAATGGAGAAAAATTGCAGGCATTTGCTAAGAGCCAAGTATATGATGCATGGCATTTTTGGTCCAAAGGTGACGCCAGCTAGCCATTGAGATGATATGATTATGTTAAGATTTGCATTCATATGGATATTGGACTCCTGCTGTTCACCTAGGCTGGCTACAGGACTCCTGGAGAGTTCCCATTGGTTGGGGAAGTACAGTAGGAGGGAGTTCCGGGGGAGGAGCGCTCTCTGCGGTTCCGGGAGGAGGCCGCGTGGGTGGATTGAAAATCTTCCCTGGCGCGTACCGGACATTGGCGGCAGTTTCAAAAAATAAAGTTTGTTCCTGCTTGAGTAGCTCGTGATTTTGTGCCTAGCCAGACTGCGGCAACTGGCGGCCCGTACGGGGAACGCCTGAAGCTTGGAAGTGAGTAAAATTGCTCGCCCCTGAGGGAAGGCAACAAAATGGGTGACCATTTCAAAAAACAATGTGTTCTCCTTTTGATTTATCTTGTTTTTGTTTCAAGCTGCCTATCCCTAGAATTTCCTCAGGCAAACTGGGAAAAATGGTTGGCTCAAGGTTTGAAGTTGTTTGGCCCTGAGAAAGAGAAAATTGATACAACTATTCTTTGTTCGGTTTTTGTTTCATTCTGTTTCGGTTTTGTTTTATGCTATCTTATTGGGTTGCGTTACCTTTATAGTAGATTAGAAACTAGTAAAAAATAAACTGAAAAACTGTTAAGTAAATTGTTAGAGGTCCAGACTATGGTAGAAAACATGTTAGGTCAAGCGAAAGAGAAGGTCTCTCAAGCTAGTCAGACAGAGGAAGATTTGAAGAAAGAAAGCTTAGAGGAAAAACAACCATCAGGTGGGGAATTACAACAGGAGGCTGCTACTAACCCCGTTCTATCACCAGAGGGCGTAATTCAACCAACAGCTCCATCTACAGCTGAGCGGCCCTCAACTCCCGTAGTTGATGGACGAAATCCTGAGGCAGGACCCCAGAGATTAGCATGCCCTGTACTTGAGCAGGCAGGAGGGCAACAAATTCACCGTGCTTTAGATTTCAAAACAGTAAAGCAATTAAAGGAGGCTGTAACAACCTACGGGCCGCAAGCACCCTTCACTGTGAGCATGGTCGAATCCATTACCAACTTAGACATGACGCCAGCAGATTGGGCTAACATGTATCGATCTGTGCTAAATGGAGGACAATATTTGTTATGGAAGGTTGCCAATGAGGAATTTTGCATGGAGACAGCTAGGCGAAATGCAGCAGCCAGTTACCCTCAAAGAAATCTAGAAATGTTGTTAGGAAAAGGACCTTATGAGAGTCAACGACAACAAATTGAATATGATCCTGGTGTGCTGGCAGCTGGAAGTTAATGGAAGTTCCATTAATAATGAGATGGTTATTATGGGACCTGCTCAATCAGGGATTCCCCAATTGTCTGCTTTACCAAAAACCTGGTATGTTTTAGCTATAGATATTAAAGATTGTTTTTTTTTTCAATTCCAATTCATCCCGAAGATAGTCCACATTTTGCATTTACTATCCCTGCACTAAATCATGAAGGTCCTGATCAGAGATATAAATGGAAAGTACTCCCTCAAGGGATGGCTAATAGTCCAACTATGTGTCAAATTTATGTTAACAAAGCAATCCAGTCACTTAGAAATCAAAATCCTGAACTACAAATATTTCAGTATATGGATGATGTGTTATTGGCACATAAAGATAAAAACACATTGCTAGAATGTTATGCCACACTTACAAATTTATTAAAAAATTATAATCTAGAGATAGCAATAGATAAAGTACAATTAAATCTTCCAATTAAGGCTGTTTTGTTTGGCGTGTGTGGTTCTAAAAACTGGTGTATACACACAAATTGCTGTAGATGCGGTTAGGGCATGGAAAACTTTACAGGGGCATGGAGATTTACAAGGACAATTATCTAAGGTAATACAAGGAGCTAATGAACCTTACGCTGAATTTGTAGATAGGCTTATTCAGACAGCATCTAGAGTATTTGGAGATACAGAACAGGCAATGCCATTTATAAAACAACTGGCTTATGACCAAGCAAATCGTTGCTGCAGAGAGGTCATCAGACCATGGAAACATGAAGATTTAAACACATATATTAAATTATGTAGAGACATTAATGAACAAGGGCAAGTCTTAGCAGCAGTACAACAGGCTTTAGATGCCAGGCCAAAAACATGCTATAATTGTGATCAAACAGGACATTTTAAAAGGAGTTGCCCCATAGGAGGAGGGTTTAACAAGGCTAGGTATCAAAGGAATAGAATACCGGGTATTTGCCCACGATGCTGTAGAGGGAAACATTGGGCTAATGAATGCCGTTCTCAAACCACCATAGAGGGTATTCCGTTATCAAAAAACAGACAAGGACCAAGTGTTTACCCACGATATCATGGAGAAAGACATCAGGCTCCATTGCCAAAAAACGGACTGGAGGGCCCAATGCTCCGGGGCCCAAAACCACAAATATACGGGGCAATGGAGGAACCCAGCAGCACCATCAAGGTAGTGCCCAGGACGCATTATCCATTAAATCCCTCATCAGACAAACTAGAGGGAGCGCAGGGTTGGACATCTGCGCCTCTGACAGAGCAGTACTAACTCCAGAGATGGGAGTTCAAATCATTCCCACAGGAGTAAAAGGACCTCTTCCCCAACAGTAGGCTTATTATTGGGACGCAGTTCTTCAACACTAAAAGGACTTATGATAAGTCCTGGGGTAATTGATCCCGATTATGAAGGTGAAATAAAAATTATAGCTAGTTCTCCAAGAGGTATATCAGTAATTTCACCAGGAGATAGAATAGCACAGTTACTAATAATACCCAGCCTACATGATAAATTTTCCAGTCATACTGTAGAAAGAGGTTCCAAGGGATTAGGCTCCACAGGTGTAGATTGGGCTATGCTGTCTTTAAATCTAGATTCTCGCCCCGTGCTAAAACTAAATATTCAAGGACATGACTTTAATGGGCTACTGGACACAGGGGCTGACCTTAGCATCATATCTCGTCAAGAATGGCCAAAACACTGGCCATTACAACAAGCCACTCAAATGCTTCGAGGCCTAGGAGTGGCGAATAATCCCCATAGAAGTGCAATGGTATTAGATTGGAAGGATCCTGAAGGATGTGAAGGAACTATACAGCCCTATGTATTGGATCATCTTCCTATAAATTTATGGGGACGAGATGTCCTAGATCAATTAGGTTTGACATTAACAAATAACATCAATCCTAATGCGCCCACTACTAGGGTTAGACAAGGCTTTAGAAAAGAAGAAAGATTAAGAGAACAAGAACAAGGTATGACAGCACCAATTCAAATAGATCAAGAAACAAATAGACATGGATTGGGTTTTCATAAAGGGCCACTGAGACAATCAAAATTACTTGGAAATCAGAAAGACCAGTGTGGGTTCCTCAGTGGCCCCTGACTAAAGAAAAGATACAAATAGCCCATGACCTGGTCAAACAACAATTAGCGGAGGGACATATACAACCTTCCATATCTCCCCATAATACTCCCATTTTTGTCATTAAAAAGAAATCTGGTAAATGGAGATTATTGCAAGATTTAAGATCCATTAATAATGAGATGGTTATTATGGGACCTGCTCAATCAGGGATTCCCCAATTGTCTGCTTTACCAAAAACCTGGTATGTTTTAGCTATCGATATTAAAGATTGTTTTTTTTTTCAATTCCAATTCATCCCGAAGATAGTCCACATTTTGCATTTACTATCCCTGCACTAAATCATGAAGGTCCTGATCAGAGATATAAATGGAAAGTACTCCCTCAAGGGATGGCTAATAGTCCAACTATGTGTCAAATTTATGTTAACAAAGCAACCCAGTCACTTAGAAATCAAAATCCTGAACTACAAATATTTCAGTATATGGATGATGTGTTATTGGCACATAAAGATAAAAACACATTGCTAGAATGTTATGCCACACTTACAAATTTATTAAAAAATTATAATCTAGAGATAGCAATAGATAAAGTACAATTAAATCTTCCAATTAATTATTTAGGGGTTTTATTATCCTCAACCATGGTCCGTCCACCCAAAATTCAAATACGAGTAGATCAACTCAAATCACTTAACGACTTTCAAAAGTTATTAGGAGACATAAATTGGATAAGGCCTTATCTAGGCATACCAACAGGAGAGTTGGGACCTTTATTTGATATTCTAAAAGGTCCATCAGATCCAAATTCACCCCGCATGTTGACGCCTGAAGCAAGAAAGGCATTAAAAATCATTGAAACATATATGGAAAATATGCATTTGGATAGAATTTATATAAGTTTGCCTTTATTATTTATTGTACTGCCAACAAAAAATATTCCTACAGGAGTATTTTGGCAAGAAGGTCCATTATTGTGGATACATTTATCTTATTCTCCTAACACTATTCTTACTAGATATCCTGAGGCTGTAGGACAATTAATACTCAAAGGAATAAAAGCAGCGAAGGGAGTGTTTGGAATTTCTCCCAATAAAATTATTACTCCATATACTATGGATCAAATTGATGAGTTAGCTAATGAGTTAAATACTTGGGCAATAATCATGTGTAAATCTAATGTTTCATTTGATAATCACTTACCATCTAATTCTTGGTTGTATTTTTGGTCTAAACATCCTGTAGTTTTTCCAAAGATGACAAAAAAAAAAAAACCCTATCATGAATGCTCCAAATATATTCACTGATGGGTCAAATAATGGTACAGCAACAGTAGTTACCCCTGATCAAACTTTTACATTTTTAGTACCCAAACAATCAGCTCAAAAGGTAGAGCCTAATGCAGTATTACAATCTTTTATGATGTTTAAAGATTCTGTATTTAATTTATTTTCTGATAGTCAGTATGTAGTTAATGCTATAGTATCCTTTGAAGATGCTGGTAGGATTTCCCCTTCTTCTACTGTTTTCTCTTTGTTTTCCACTATACAAAGTCTAATCTGGGACAAAAAAGATCCATTTTTTATAGGACATATCAGGGCACATACAGGATTGCCTGGAGCCCTTAGTTTGGGCAATGATTTAGCAGATAGATCTACACATGACATACATACTTTCTCCACAATAGAAGAAGCTATAAATTTTCATAAAAGGTTTCATGTCAATGCTAATACTTTACAAAAGCGTTTTAAAATAACTAAAGAACAAGCCCGACATATAATAAAACAATGTCAAAATTGTGTGACATTTTTACCACAAGTTAATCTTGGAGTCAATACTAGAGGACTGATACCTAACCATATTTGGCAGATGGAAGTCACACACTTGCCAAAATTTGGAAAATTAAAATATTTACATGTTACAGTTGATACTTCTTCCAGATTTCTGATGGGCTCCCTTCATGCCGGAAAAAAAACTAAAGATGTTATAGCTCATTGCTTACAAAATTTTGCCACTGTGGGCGTTCCAAAACAGTTAAAAACCGATAATGGTCGTGGTTATACATCCACCTCTTTTAAACAATTTTGCTCATCATTTGGCATTACTCACATAACAGGAATTCCTTACAATCCACAAGGACAAGGCATAGTTGAAAGAGCTCATCAAACTATTAAAATGTACTTATTAAAACAAAAGGAGGGAATTGGAAAGGGGTATATATCCCCCAAAGATAAACTTAAAATAACCCTTTTTACTCTAAACTTTTTAAATTTGGATTCATCAGGGCTTAGTGCTGCAGAAAGGCATTTGTATCCAAAAAATGTACATAAGCCTAAGGTACTTTGGAAAGATATTCTAACAGGACAATGGAAAGGTCCTGACCCAGTGATAGTCTGGAGTCGGGGCTCTGTTTGTGTTTTTCCACAGGAAGAACAGCAGCTGATTTGGATTCCAGAGAGACTAACTAAAACAATTTTTACAGACCAAAAGGAAGATGATTCGACTCAAATCCATAACAGCTGATATCCAGATCTCCAGCTTGGCTATTCTTACATCTGCGACAGTGATTAACCAGGATTTTTTTTCAATATCTATTTTATTATTGCTTTTTCCCACATCATAAAGTTCTATTTTATTTTTGAGCTCATACAGACTTAGGTTAATGTTTTTTCTGATCAGTTTTATTTTTTGACTGTGGAGTTTTTGAACATTGCAATGGAGATTTCACCTAGGTAAAGCTACAAGGCCTTTACTATTGTCTTATGTGTTATATGTTACGTGTGCACACTTCTGTTTTGTGTTGTATGTGTGTATGTGCGTATGTCCATATATCACATATGAGGAGCGCTCATGCACATGGATCCAAAATTTTTTTTTTATTATTCACGTGATTTTAATAGTTTAATTTAATTTGGGTAAACAGCTTTTGAAGATTGTTTTAATATATGAACAAATAGAAGGTTAACAGATCTGTTTGTTTACTTTCACCTTTCCTTTTCATTATATTTAATAATTCTGTTCAGGATAATGTAAATTGTTCTAAATATTTTTTTCTTAGTACCTGTTGAAATGTTACATATTTTTTTTTTAGCATCATTGTCAAAATTCCTATTTTCATCCCAGTGCCGGTGAAGACAAAGATAAAACCAAACTACAACTTCTTCGAGAGTTATCACAACAAACCGTGTAAACCGATACATCAATGATTTATAACTCAACAAGTAATGCTCAATCAATGAGTCGATTTATTTTGGAAGTATATGGACATATTGATAGATTCCTCTGCTTTTAACTGCTTACAGAACTTGCCTGGACTATGTATCACTTGTATGCTTTATTTTGGGAGGATATGGACATATTGATAGATTCCTCTGCTTTGAACTGCTTACAGAACTTGCCTGGACTATGTATCACTTGTATGCTTTGTGATCTATTTGTTGATGCAGCGAATTATGGTAGTGCTAGCGTATCTTTGCTGATGTGTCACCAGTGATGCAATTTTTCCTAGGAGCCATTAATTGACTTGGTGTCATGACATTTCTGTATCCTCCTCCCTTCTACTAGTGATGGTCTAATTTTTGGGGCCAACAGAGGTGAGGCAAAGAACCTCACCCCCCCACTGGTACATAGGCCTATCCACAAGTATGGCTATATGCTGGACCGGTAGTCAATGACGGGTATGATCCAATTGCAGTGGTATCAACCTAAGACAGGAGGCTGATGCCTAAAAGTCAGTTTTCCGATGATGGGTAAGAACCATATGTTGAATTGGACAAACCTAACAGGCACCGTCCCTAGCCAGATTGCTTGTTACTTAAACAGAAGCGGGGAGATGCTAAGAGCCAAGTATATGATGCATGGCATTTTTGGTCCAAAGGTGACGCCAGCTAGCCATTGAGATGATATGATTATGTTAAGATTTGCATTCATATGGATATTGGACTCCTGCTGTTCACCTAGGCTGGCTACAGGACTCCTGTAGAGTTCCCATTGGTTGGGGAAGTACAGTAGGAGGGAGTTCCGGGGGAGGAGCGCTCTCTGCGTTCTGGGAGGAGGCCGGGTGGGTGGATCGAAAATCTTCCCTGGCGCGTACCGGACATTGGCGGCAGTTTCAAAAAATAAATTTTGTTCCTGCTTGAGTGGCTCGTGATTTTGTGCCCAGCCAGACTGCGGCAGGCATTCCCTCTAGAAACTGGATCAAGAGATGCCCCTTTCATCACATCTATTTAACATGGTTCTTAAAACACTGGCCAGAGCAATTAGATGAAAGAAATTAAAGGGATATGTATAAGAAACAAAGAACTTATATTAGCACTATTTGCTGATGATATGATTCTATACCAAGAAGAACCAAAAAGCTCCACCAGAAAACTTCTAGAACTAATAAAAGAATTCAGCAAAGGAGCAGGATATAAAATCAACACCCATAAATTAAAGGCATTTCTGTATATCAGTGAAAAATCCTCAGAAAGGGAAATGAGGTAAACTACCTCACCTACAATAGCCTCAAAAAATAAAATACTTGGGAATCAACATAACAAAAGAGGTGAAAGATCTATATAATAAAAACTGAAGAACCCTAAAGAAAGAAATTAAAGAAGACTTAGAAGATGGAAAGGTCTACCTTGCTCTTCTATAGGCAGAATTCATATTATCAAAATGACCATACTACCAAAAGCACTATACAGCTTTAATGCAATTTTGATCCAAGTCCCAATGGCATTCCTCATAGAAATAGAAAAAGCAATCATGAAACGTATCTGGAAAAATAAGAGACCTAGAATAGCTAAAGCAATCCTTAGCAGGAAGAGTGAAGCAGGTGGCATCACTATACCAGACATTAAACAATATTACATAGCAAAAGTAACAAAAAAGGCATGGTATTGGCACCAAAACAAACTGGTAGACTAATGGTACAGAATAGAGAACATAGAAACTAACCCACAAAATTACAATTATCTTATATTAGACAAAGGCACCAAAAACATGCATTTGAGAAAAGATACCTTCTTCATCAAATGGTTCTGGGAAAAATGGAAATCCATATGCAAAAAAAATGAAATTAAATACCTATCTCTCACCATGCACAAAACTCAACTCAAAGTGGACCAAGAACCTAGGAATTAAACCAGAGACTCTGCATCTATTAGAAGAAAAAATAGGCACTGTCTTAATCTTGTTGGATTAGGCCCTAACTTCCTTAATAAGACTCCTATAGCACAAGAATTAAAGCCAAGAATCAATAAATGGGATGGCCTCAAACTAAAATTTTCTTCTCAGCAAAAGAAACAAAGTGTGAGGTGAGGTGAATAGAGAGCCTACATCTTGGGAGCATATTTTTACTCCTCACACATCAATTAGAGCAATAATCTGTAGAGTATATAAAGAACTCAAAAAGCTAAACACACACACACACACACAAAAAAAAAAAAAAAAAAAAAAAACAATCAATAAATGGGCCAAGGACATGACAGACAGTTCTCAGATGAGGATACAAAATCAATTAACAAATACATGAAAAAATGTTCATCATCTCTTGCAATTAGAGAAATGCAAATCAAAACTAATCTAAGATATCATCTCATTTCAGTCAGAATGGCAGCTATTATGGAGACAAACAACAATAAATGTTGGCAAGGATATGGGGAAAAAGGCACACTCATACATTGTTTGTGGGACTGCAAATTGGTGCAACAAATATAGAAAGTAGTACAAAGATTCCTTGGAAAACTGGTAATGGAACCACCATTTGACCCAGCTATCCCACTTTTCGGTCTATATCTAAAGGACTTAAAAATAACATAATACAGGGACTCATCCACATCGATGTTTATAGCAGCACAATTCACAATAACTAAACTGTGGAACCAACCTAGATGCCCCTCAGTAGATGAATGGATTAAACAATGTGGCATCTATACACATGAAATACAACTCAGTAATAAAAGATAATAAAATCATAGTATTTGCTGGTAAATGGATGTTGTTGGAGTGAATAATACTAAATGAAGTCAGTCAATCCCAGAAAAACAAAAGCCAAATGTTTTCTTTAATATAAGATGACTGACTTGGGCTGGGGATGTGGCTCAAGCAGTAGCACACTCGCCTTGCATGCATTTGGCCTGGGTTCGATCCTCAGCACCACATACAAACAACGATGTTGTGTCCTTGTGTCCGCCGAAAACTAAATAATAAATATTAAAATTCTCTCTCTCTCTCTCTCTCTCTCTCTCTCTCTCTCTCTCTCTCTCTTAAAAAATAAGATGACTGACTCATAAGGGGGTAGGGAGGGGGAGCATGGGAAAAATAGATGAACTCTAGATAGGGCAGAGGGGTGGGAAGGGAAGGGAGGGGGCAGGGGTTTAGTCTGGAGCAATGTGATAGACATCATTATCCAAAGTACATGTATGAAGACATGAGTTGGTGTAAACATACTTTATATACAAACAGAGATATGAAAAATTGTGTTTTATATGTGAATAAGAAGTGTAATGCATTCCACTGTCATGTATTTAAAAATATAATCAATTAAATATTTTAAAAAAGATAGTTCTGGGAGATTCAACTAGTGGAAATCTACATCTATCTATATAATTATAAATATATATAATTGTAAGGAACAAAATATTTATAAAATTATTAAGTGTGAAATTTTGATGTAGACAAGCAAAAATTCAATCTAGGAAATTTTTTAGGGAAGTGTCAGTGGCTACCAATCTACCAATCTTCTGTTTCAGTCTATATGTAGATGTCATTAGAATAAAAACATTTTAAATAAACACTGATAGGATTTAGGCAAGGGGAAATTATTATTCAAAAAAAGAAGGTAATTTCAATAAATCATTAGCTAAATTACACATTTATAATTGTCAAGTTGTACATTTGATCCTAATTTTGAGTGAAAATATTAATATAAATTACTATTTATACCAAAGTCATTTCAGTTACAGAGTCCAACTAATCATAATTCAATACATTGATATTTTTGTATGTGAATTTTAAATGGGTCCACATAAAAAGAATAGTAAAGCCTATAGTAACAATACCATTAAATATTTCCAAAATTCTTCTATTAGAAATTGATCTTTTAGAGATTTTTCTGTATTGATGCAGAGCAATGACATAAAAATTAAATGCATCTCCGTAAAGGCATTTCCATTAGGCATTAAAAAAAAAAAGCAACTCATGTTAGCAGCTTCTATGGCAGTCTTAATTCTTAATTCTATGATATATTAATTTATTAAAAAGGAGAAAAAAACATGGTAAACATTGTAAATATATTATATATACTATACTGTACTATACTGTTATACAGTATATTATATAGTATGCATACTATATAATGTACATAAACTATATAATATATATATATATATATATATATATATATATATATATATATATATACACACACACACACACACACTATAAATTCCTATATATGTATATAAGTTTATGAGGTTCAAAGTATCTTCTGATAGTATGTATATCTGATATAAATGTGAAGTTCAAGGTATTGACTAGAAGACAATGGAAGAAGTGATGTCTGAGAGAACAGATGAAGTGAGCCTTACATCTTTCCCAATGTACTGCCCATTGTATACTGCCACACCACACAGCTGGTTGAGAAATGTATTTGGATCTTGACAGATTCCCTACATGAAATTCTGCAGGTAGCCTAGTGTTCAAGGAGCAAGTGCATTTAGATCTTCAAGGCAGAGAACAAGAGAAGAGACATACACAGAGAGAAATTTAGAGATCTATAGAGAAAATCTCAAGTTTTTAGCAGTGTGCACATTAATGTAGGTATGTGAGAAAATTATCCTGGTCTGTGCAAAGAACCATCCATATGGATTAGAAGACAGAGAACAACTGATGATTCCTGGCCATTCGTAAAGTACTCAGAAGATCCTGCCTCAGTGGAGGTGAATAATTTGCTCTAAACTGCAGTCTCTCCTGCAGAACAACCCTCAAAAGCAACTCTCAAAATAATCAACTTTCAAAATATGTAACTATATTATGTAACACAATTCAATTCTATTTACAGGAATACAAAAATATCCTGTACCGATAATATAATTTTCTAATAAAATATTACCAGGCATGCAAAGGAAATTATCTCATATGAGAATGAAGCAAAAATGTGAGATATACTCAAACTGAACAGTTTTTATCTTTTAAAGTTAAAAATATAAATCTTATTACTTGGGGGAGGGGTTGTGGCTCAAAGGTAAAGTGCTTGCCTAGTACATGCTGAGGTGCTGGGTTCGATTCTCAGCACCACGTTAAAATAAAGGTACTGTGTCCAACTACAACTAAAAAATAAATATTAAAAAATAATATCTTTTTAGATACATTTTAAAGCTGGATGAAAGACTGAATATATCCATATAAATATGAAATAAATATAAAACATCAAACTAAAAAATGTGATATTTGAGATAAAAAATATACAAGTTGAGATAATGGGTTAGACACAGCAGAAGAAAACATGGATTATCTCAAATATGTAATAAAAGAAACAAATTCAAAATTAGTGACTGAAAAAAGGAAAATAATAAGAACACACTTTACAAAGAGAATTTAAGGCAATGCATAATATGAACAACACAAAAATCAAATAATGAAGTTAAAAATGAAACTAAAATTATATGTAGTTTTCTGATTATAATACTATGATAACTCATTCCAAAAAAATCATAAAGAATAACAACAATAGAGAAGAAGTGAGCAGGGGCATATTGACAGATGGCATCACATATATGCGTTGCCCCAGTCTGGCTGGGCACAATCAGGAGCCACTTGTCAAAAGAAACTAACTTTATTTTTAGAACCACACACGCCAAACAAAACAGCCTCTCAGGAAAAACCCTCAGAGCCTCAACTGCCACCACTGGCTTTCCACAAGCCTCTCTCTCCCACACAAGCTTCTCCCCACCTCCCACCATCTTCCTGCTCTTGAGGCCAATTGGCTGGGTCACATGGGCGGAGCCAAAAAAGTCCCCCAATGAGCAGCTCCGTGGTCTGAAAGGGCAGGGAAACAGTCCAATGAGCATCACCGCAGAGGAGCCAATCAGCTAGATGTTGCTGGGGCCGCTGTGAGCCAATCATCAGCCGGCAGCTGGAAGTTTGCTGGCAGCTGGAAGTTTGCTGGGGCCCCTTCAGCTGTGGCTCTCAACAATGCGTAATTGGAATCCCATAGGTAAAAAGTGAAAGGGTGGATATAAGAGAAAAATCAGTCTGTAAACCACCAATCTCTGGATGCTGTTCACATACAATTTTTATTAACAAAACCTATTAGGTCTTAATAATCACCTTATTCTATTAACAGCATTGTATAGACATCATACAGTAAATGAATTTGAAAAGTTGACACAGAAGATGATTTTGATTCATTGAGCTGCTCCTATGATAATTATTTTCAGAGCCCCTTTTTCAAAAGTAAGTTATAAATGTGATCACTTTTAAATCACTTATGAGTGTAAAAATATGGAAAAGAAATTTGAATGGAAATACAAAAATGAAACCATTTAGTATTTGATTGTTTATAAGAAACCTTGCTTTTTTGTATAAATATTTCTTTTTGTCAATACTGATAGTAATTTTCATTAGTCTTTATTATAATTTTCTCATGTAATTCCAGATATATTGTCTCATTTGTATCTTTACTATTGAACCATCTGTAGTAATTGTCTTGTGCAAAATGCATTTCATCATGCTGCCAGTAATATAAAATTATAAGGCCATATGAATGTTTGGACTCTCAATTTATATATTATCATACAATTTATGTAGGATCATGGTCTAGCCACTGTGGAGTATTTAACTTCATAGGCGCTTTTGGCTCAACTTTGACTTTTCTAATTCATATTTTAATTAATGCCACACTTTCTCTCTTGCATTTTTGTTGCTATGAATATTTGCGAAAAGTAGCCTATGTTCCCACAAGCTGTTATGAAATGTTCCAAAGTGGAGGTCAGTAAGTCTATTCAGTATTATCTCTAAACTCCAACATTTACTTCCAAGAATGTATAGAAAATAATTTACTATTGTCCATTCTAATTATACTTGTATTCAGTACTAGAGATTTTAAATGCAGACTAGAAAATCACAAATTGCCTCCATCCACAGGATCAACATGTTGTTCCATGAAACCCCACTCTATTGTTGTTCTGTTCTTGTTAGCTTTGTTATGATGATTATTAAAAACTTCTATCAGATAATTCATATACTTTAATTTCTTTATATTCAGCTTTTGGAAATGTATTTTCTTCCTTTGATAATATCATCTTTCCCTTTTCTTGTTGTTTTGTTTTGTTTTCCATATGTCTTATAACTTTGCCTTTGGAGCCAAATGTGTGAAAAACCCACTTCATCAGTATTTTTACATTAATTTCAAAAGCCCTTGAGAAATCAGTTGGGACAATGTTTTTGTCACTAGATTTATCACTGTGACTAAAATACCTGACAAAAACAACTTAGAGGAAGAAAAATTTATTTTAGGTTCATGGTTTAGTACATGATTGGCTTTTTCCCTTTTTCTGCGCCTGAGGTAAGGCAGAATAGTATGGCAGAAAGATACTGTGGTGGAGGGAAGATGCTCTGCTTATGGTAACCATGAAGGAGAGGAGGGGAACCAGAAGAACAAGCACGGGACAAGGGACAAGATGGGTAAATCCCAAAGTGTGCCTCCAGTGATTTATTTTCTCTAGTCACACCCCAACTGCTTACAATTACCACCCTGTTATCCATTCTGATTGTTAATCTATCAAATGGATCAATCCAATGATCAGGTTACACCTTTCATTAACATTTCACCTGTGAACATTCCTGTTTTGTCTCTCATGAGCATTGGGAGAACACCTCATATAGAAATGACAGGTAGAGATCCCAGTGTCCTATTGAACCCTTTGTGTGGGTATATCCCTGGACTTGGGTATGTAAGTTTCACACTAGATAAATTTCCTACTTCTTGTTTTTCAGGAACTCATAACCTCATGTTCCTTCTGATGTCTATCTGTGGTACTATAGATTCTCTTGAGTTGCCTTAAGCCTCTCAGCTCCTCTTGTTTTTAGTAAATCCTAGGCTTCTAGAAAGTTCAGTATCCCATCAGAGTTCCAATTTATGTGAGGCAAAAACCTCAAGAATGAAACCTTGGGAAGCTCACTACGTAGCTGAAATGTTGGACACACATTCTGCTTTTTTCATTGCCCCATTAGAGAGGTCACTTTGACATACTAGACTCCTATTCTGCCAGCAGGCATCTGGAGTGATGTGGCAAGATTCTTAGTTATTTTTGGATTCTCAGCGGTTACCAGGTATGTAGAGGATGCTTATTATGTCAGAACTCCAAGAGAGGTAAAGCATATATGTATATTTTAGGTTAGATCCCTAAAAGGCCAGAGTGTTGAGCACACTCTCCAACCCTTTTTATCTATAGGGAAAAGTTAGGAGTTGTGGTTTTATCTTGCTAGTGTTGTGCTGGGTAAAAGACCAATGGCAAGTGAGTTACATATTAGTTCAAAAAATTAGCTTTGTTCTTAGCATGTTCCTATTCTTTGCCAATGCTCATATACAGATAAGACAGAAACTAGTCCT
This sequence comes from Marmota monax, assembly GCF_021218885.2. Classification (NCBI taxonomy): domain Eukaryota; kingdom Metazoa; phylum Chordata; class Mammalia; order Rodentia; family Sciuridae; genus Marmota; species Marmota monax. The sequence goes on along the minus strand of NW_026692134.1, from coordinate 802,761 downwards.
TTAGATAGACCCCTAAAAAGTGTAAATGTTAAATAGAGGTTTCAGTCTTTTTTCCCTCTGTAGGGAGAAGCAAGAAGCTGGGAGATTTTTCCCTCCTGCATTGCAATGAATCAAAATGAGAAAATATGGTGAATGTGTTTCATTTATTTTTCTACAGACTACAATGCAGCTGGTTTTGCCCTTATCAGAGGTGCAGCATTCTTTTTTAATTGGCTTGTGGGTTTATCAAAAAGGGAATTGGTTTTGGCATTCTTGTTGAATCAGTATCTCCATGGTGGAAAGTCTGGGACTTCCTCTAGTTTCATTTGTTGAGCTCTACCCATTTTCTATAAATTTCAAACCATTTTTTACTCAGGAAATTATCACCATATGAATTTATCATAATGTTGTAGGAGCTATTCAGTGACAAGTTTTATGGCAATTTGAAAAGTTACAGTGTTTCTTACATTACTCCCCAATTACTGATGCTCCTTCACTTGTGATGGGGTACAGTCTAATAAATCTATTATAAATTGAAAACATCATGCATTTAAAATGCTTTTATGGGCTGGGATTGTGGCTTAGTGGTAGAGCACGTGCCCAGCGCACACAGGACCCATGTTCGATTCTCAGCACTACATAAAAATAAAGGCATTGTGTTGTGTCCATCTACAAAAAAAAAAAAAGATATTCTCTCTCTCTCTCTCTCTCTCTCTCTCTCTCTCTTTAAAAAATGTTAAAAATAAAAATTATGACACTGGATGGATTATCATAATTTATTTATTAAGAGTACACTGAAGGATATAGGTTTCCCTGGCTCATGAGGAGTTGCAACTAATTTTTGTTTCCCCAAATCTAAAGAGAACATAGTTGAATTTTGCTATCCTAGAGAAAAACAAGAACAATAACAAAATTCACAATTTTGTGTTAGGTTTCTATTAAATGTGCATCACTTTCACATCACCTTAAAGTTAAAAAATTCTAAATAGAGCCATTGTAAATGAAGAGTCACCTGTATTATAATCCTCACATTATTTAGTTACTTGGATTAGACCAACAGATAGTTTGTCACACAATTAATATATCCTGATATTGTTCCTCCTTCACAGTTGTGATGATGATGATAAGAAAGAACACTGTAGCATAATATGACTATTTGTGTTATTCTGCCAACTTCTGGATGCACTCTATGTATATGATAGTTGGCCTTTATCCTTTCCAAAAAGTTGCTTAGCACATGTATTTCTTTAAATTATATATTTCAAAACCACAATTTCAAAAATATGACAACTTTAGGGCATAGAAAACATCTAGGTCACCCCAAATACTAATTCTTAACTGACTTTTAAAAAAATAAAATAGTAGTTTTTTCACTGTATGACATGGCAAGGGATATACCATAGTATTTAGGAAAATTATAGTTGGGTATTTCTGAATAATCTTCATTACTTGCTGTCTAACTGAGAACATTAGACAGGAATGGCATGTTCATAGTGGGATTTTGTATTGTTTTGATTTTGTTTTTCACTTTCCAGGCAATGGCTGAGACCTGGACACCACAAGACCCCTTGCGTGACTGCTAGAAACCCAGCCCCTCCCTCACACTGGTGAAACAGTGCCTGCCTTCATTATGTATATACCTTCTCTTAATATGATGCTAAAATAGACAAGTGACTTTTGGATTTATGTTTTAATGGCCTGCAGAGTAAATACATTTATGTTCTTTCTACTTTGTTACATATAAGGGTAAGATAAGACCCTATACTCCAGTATTTGGAACTATGAATATTTTTACTTTTGTGGTAAAAGTACCTTTCTGATATAATGAAGTTGCTGATCAGTTACTTTAAAGTAGGGAAATTATTCTGGTGGGCCTATTATAATTAAATATAATGAGCATCTGATAGTAGAGAGAATAAAAAAAAACAACAGACATAAAACAAGAAGAGACACCAGAGAAACATAAATTAGGAGGAGGCCATGTAATCAGGAATGTGGACAACCTATATAAGAACAAAATGGGTCTCAAATGAGGGTCACAAAGAAAATAGTACTACAACTATGGGGATGGGTTTCTTCTGCCATAAATGGAATAAGACTACAAGTGACTTGTTCCCCAGAAACTCCAGGAAATATCCCAGACTTGCTAATACTGATTGTACTAAGCTGGAAAGAGCCTCCCAGACATCTGCCCTACAGAACTCTGACAAGTGCATGTTATATAAAGCTACTGATGGTTATAGTTTGTTTTGCACTAATAGAAAACAAATACAGTTTTTTTAAGTGTGCTTACTTTTTATATGTATGTTTTAAAATAAAACTTTTCTCTATCTACTGGCAATTTAAAATATACAGGTCACTACCCAGGTCACTATCAAGTTTCCTAGTCCCAAATTTAGTTTTTCAGAAATTCTTGACTTGAGAGAGCTGCTAATGTATGTATTTAAATCAGAACACACACACACACATATGTATATATGCTGTGTATATATATATACACATCTATGTGTATACATACACATATATGTATATATTTGTAATACATACAAATGTATTATATATAACAATAATATATAACATATATGTATATAATTATATATATATATATATATATATATATATATATATATATATATATAATCTCCCACAAGAGACTTGGTTTACTGTATTTGTTCAACTGTCCTAATCCTCAATTGTCCTACCACACAGAAGTTATTCTGGGAAAGAGCTGACAATTCGGGAGATCCTCATTTTTATATGAATGCTCTGTAGCTCTGTTGGATTTTCTTCTCTTTTCCCTTTGCTTTTTGCAGCCTCCTTGATATTTGGATATGCAGAAGACTCACTTCTGGCTTTCCTGCTTTGCTGCAGTTTAATTTTATTGTTGTTATTCTATGATTTCAAATATTCAACAGCAGAGTGGTAATAATTTGTATTTAATTATCCATCTGCAACTCAGACATATATATGTATTTTTCCAGTTTCTTAATTTTATCCAGATATCTTTATTCACTATAGATGATATATTTTCTGGAATTTAGAGAACTAAAAATATTAATATAGTTTCTAATGAAATGTGATTACAGTATGGACACATTTTTGCACAATTGATGACAATAAAATCAACAGATAGTCATATCTCAACCTCATTTATTCCAAAGTCTATTACTTTAAAATTTATGTTTGTGTATATTAAAAAAAAATATGAGGCCAGTAAAGTAGTATGACTATATATAAACATGTTTTTCATTTTGTATTTGGTACTATGTTATTTTTTGTTTCACTTCTTAAAAAATAGTACAACATAGTAATGATTTTTATTTTTAATGTTATATTTTAAATATTTTCTACACATATTTATATTCAAAGCTATCTTTTAGAACTACTTGCGATTTTCTTTTTCCTAGAGGCCCAAATATAAGACATTTTTATCTTTAGTAGCAAATAGATCTGACAACATGTTTAGCTAGAAAGTCAAGAAGATTAATAATATCTGTTAAAGGAAAATTAAAAACATTCTTTTCCATCTAAGAAGAAAAAACTAAATTACAGCAACAAATGCATTAATGCAGTTAATCCATTACATTTATAGATTCCATTATGTAAATTCATAGATTTTTATCCAACATCGTTTGTTCAAAATAATACAATCTTAAAAGCCATAAATCGAGGCTTGCTAATGGACTCAGATACATTTATAATTTTTAAGCACTAAGGAGTAGAAATGCAAATACAATTGGGCCACAAGTGACTCAAGTCATCCATCCATGAATGGAGAAAAAATTAAACAAAGCAATGAAACAACCATGAATTGTAAATAAATATCATAACTTTTCCCTGCGACAAGAGCCTGGCTATCTAGTAGAATCTAGACATAATGCCAATGAATAAGATGTTCAGTAATTGTTTTCAGTCAAATAAATTCCTAGCTTTGTTAGAATAGTTCTCAGGTGCTTTCCTACAATTTTTTTTGTTTTGTTTTGTTTTGTTTTTGTATTTGTTTTGTTTTCCAAGTTTAACGCTTAAGATAATTACAAAGTTGCAAAGGTGATTAAAGATCAGATATGAAAGAAACAGCCAGTACCCCAGTTACCTAGAAAGCTGAGGAAGGGTATCATGAGAGCCCAGGAGTTATTGGCCACCCTGGGCAATATAGCTAAAAAATCTAACAAAGATAAAAGAAAGAATGAAACTATCATTTGCTTCAATCAAACCTCACAGCTCAATAGCCACTGTTGGCTTTTATAGTTGAAACAATCTTCACCTATTTAAACAGTTAAGATGGTCTCCAGATCATGAAGTCCTTAATCTGGGAAACATTTTATTAATATCAAGCCAAATAGTGTTGATTTTAAAAATCAATAAGATTGGGTTGGGGATATAGCTCAGGTAGTAGATGCTTGCCTTGCATGCATAAGGCCCTGAGTTATCCCCAGCACCGCAAAAAAAAAAAAAAAAAAAAAAAAAAAAAATTGCTTAATGCTCAGAATAACAGACAATATTAATAAATGGAAATTATATATTTATTTTCAATGAGCATATATAGACTAGTATTTTTCAAGGTGTTAAGGGAAATACTAGTCAATAGAAGTATCTCAAACAGGACTTTCTATTATATGATATTAATATTACATTATTTTCTGTAAGGCATTCATGACATACATGATTATACTTGACTCAAAGAATACTTTATGTGCACATATATGACAGTTCTTGAATCAATTACATTACTATAGTTTTTAATGGCATTGTAAATATGCTTTAGTAAGCATGAACTCATAATAAAAGTTACAGATTTCATTTGAATTTGGTCATCTTAAATAAAGAAAGCATATTTATATTGCAATCATGTATAAATTTTCAGTATGCATTGAGTAAGAACTCAAATGAGTTCATTTTCCTTGTAATTAGTGACAAAAAATAAAACAGAACAGATGTTTTTATTTCATTTATAAAGAAAATCTGTCAATGGCAGTTAGAAGTTTTAAATATCATGTAAATGATTGACCGGCTACAAGCCAAATACATTTAAAAGCTTCAGTATTCTCATTTGTTTAAAACATGAAGTAACTAAATGATTAGTGGTAGAAATACAATTATTTTAAATGAATAAATATGTAAACATACATCTAATTAAATAAAAATAAATGAATATGCATGTACCAAATTCAATACAATACAAGTACAGGCCCACCTTTACAAAGATAGTGCTTTCCTGATGACATATGGTCACTACATGAATTTATGCCATTGAAGAGACAGAAAAAATGTATATACATCAAAATTCTGAGTCAAATTCATAGGTACTCTCTCCTAGAAGTTACCATTGCAATGGATAAGTTAATCAGTTCCAGGAAGACTCCACTTTGGTGGATATGGTGTTTTCCCAGTCTGTAGCTTCATAATCTTGAACAAACAATTTATCTTAACTTCTATTATGGTATTAAAATTGAACCAATAGGGGAATGGGGTTGTGGCTCAGTGGTAGATCGCTTCCCTAGCATGTGTGATGCACTGGGTTTGATGCTCAGCACCACATATAAATAAATGAAAAAAATAAAGGTCCATCAACATCTAAAAAGAAATTTTAATAAACAAATAAATAAATAAAATAAAGGTATTGTGTCTATCTACAACTAAAAAAAAATTAAAAATTGAACAAATAGTAGTTTTTACCTGTGCTGGTTTAAATTACCCAAGAAGCAGGTGCCACCATGATGAAAATGTCCAAAAAGCCTAGAAAAATTAGAAACAGAGCTTTATAAAGCTAAGACAGTCATAAAAACAGATTTGAGTTCCAATGCTGAGAAAGGAAAACAGAAGATTAAGGAGGATTAGATAGAAACTTTAGAAGCTGAGGATGATGTAGGAAATTCCAGCAAGTTTGTGGGTGAGTCTGAGGTAAAGACAGGTGTGTTAAGCCTCCAAGCAGTGGCTGTGCAATGGTGTTCCTGGGCAGCTCAATGCTAGGAGTAGCCTAAGCGAAGCAAGGACTTAGAACAGATTCAGAGAAGGATTTCAAGTATAGCATCTGGGGATCATCTAGGCTTCCTGTAGTTGGGGGACTCCAAGGTGCAGTCTTGTGTTCACCTTTATCCTTTATGAACACAATTCCACTGATGGACATTAAATGTTTTCTGTTACTTGGAGAAGTGAGGTATTTTTCTTTACATAGTGAAATAATCTACACTTGCAGATGTTTTGGGCTTTGAAGATTAACCACCAATCATAATTGCTAAACCAAAATGTCCAAACAAAAACTGAGAGACATAAAGGATCCAAGAAAAGTCTCCTTCTTGACTTTATGTGTATTTTTCCTAACCTGGCATATCTTCAAGAGCAAGATAGTCTTTCAGAGAAAATATAAAGGTAAATTGGGTATTTCTGCTGTTCTTGACAAAGCACATTCACCAATTACAGAAAATTTATTGCACTGAGGCACTTCCAATGGGATCACTGAACCTCAATATAAAACTGACCCATTTACAGCTACAGATTCCTAAACTGGTTGTACAATCAGTTATAGCCAATATAGTCACATAAGCAGAATTCCGTTTGAACACACTTCAAATAATTTTCAAATTTTGATATCATTAAGATGCTTAAGTGAAACTAATATTATTATTATGTGACATTATATAATAATTTTTAGCTCAGAGCTAAAAATTTTAGTGCAGATTTCATCATGCCCCCCCACCATTTTATTCAGATTCTCTGTAGCAGTATTTGAATATTATGACAATAAAGGACTCAAATTTTTCAGCATCTAGTTATATTTAAGGATGACATTATGTCTCCACTTTATAGTATTTTAATCACTACAAATATGCAATGTTCAAAAGTAGACTATATTCAAACAGAGGACCACTAAGGAAATGAATGCTTGTGGTTGCTGCAGAAGGGTCTCACAGGACAATCCAGTATGAGAACTTAAAACTATATGACATCCTTGAGGCAAGTAAACTATTTATACTTCAGGGTATAAAGATGTTTGAGGAAGTGTAGACTCAAGCATTTTCTGTAAATATCTGTATACTGCCAACTAATTTTATTTGCTTTCTAAATATTTGCCATAATGAGAATTACAAGGAGCAAGTTTTATGTTTGTTTAAGAGACACGTGATATTAAATTGGACACAGTTAAGGAACCTTGTCAACAACATAAACTGAGCCTTAGTTTCCACATCCATAAAGCAAGATGTAAATGCCTACATCTTAATTTAATACTTGAGCAATACATTTTTAATGGAGTACAATATTTACTACATATCTTGGTCAAAGTAAAATCTCAAAGTTTTAAGCTCATATAATGGGCTTTCACAGGAGAAGGCAACATTTTTCTCATATATATTGTAAAGCAGAAGAAAAGTTAGGTTTGTTTAGTTTATTGAGCCTTCATTTACTACAAAAGCATAAGTTCTCTTCAGAAGAACTACAATGCCTTAATGACTTTGAATCATGCAACTAAAATTTTAGGAAACTAGGGTGCCCCAAAACTCTATGTTGTGACCATTAATTTAGAAACCTGTGAGGAGTGATGGGGAATTAGAAAAGACCAACAGACACTTATTGTGAGAAAGCTGCAATCAAGTAGGACACTACCACCAGATGGAGGAATAGTGAGCCAGAGGCTAGCTCAGTATGTTTATTATATAGGTTTATCATCAAAAGGATTTTCTGTGAGAAAGTTTCTTCAAAGCATGGAGGATTGAAAGTCAAAGACTAGCAGACCATTGGAATTATCAACTTGTGCTCATAATTCTCTAATCTCTGGTAGCTGGTGTCTGAACTCAGGGTCAAAACTGATAGGCCCATGCCATGCACAGAATCTTCTTTAAACAGTGTATCACCCAAGCACTGGGCAGTCTTGACCTGTGCAGGTTGTTCCTAGCCCAGGCATGCAGCTCCTGCTATAGGACAGTTGAAGACAATGATTCAAATCACCACTCCTGACACTAGTGCTTCCCCCAAATTGTTCAAAAACTTAATTATTTCCTTTTCTGATTCCTTCTTCCCTTCTTCCCTGCCTCTGTAGCTCCCTTCTGTCCCTTCCTTACAAAACAATAATTATTGAAGTAAGAAAATTAAGGCTAATTAACAGCTGATTGATTCTGTAATACTTTGAAATAATTTTTTAGAAATTCAGTTCACATTCAATTAGTTTACTCCATAGATACACATGTGTTTAAATGATGTTTGCAACCTTTAGAAATTAGAAATTATCATAATCCAAAGCTTGTGGTCGTGTCACTCTGTAGCAGATTAATCTGTCTTTAGCTAACTTAACACTCTTATTTTGCATTCTTTCTTTAATGAGTTCTTTGAATACCTATGATCATGAGCTACTGTCTTCCTGCTAGTGCCTTTTTAATAAATAGAGAAAAAAATAATTTAAGGCAGAAACCCAAAATCAAATACTAAACACAAAAATAACAGAAACAGAAACAAAGTCTGAAAAATTTGCATTCACCTATCTTTTTTCCTACATTTCCTTATTTATCCCATTATAACTGTACTATCTTCACAATGTAGCACTCTAATTTATCCTATTATTTTGTCTCTTGAATTAGAAAAAATTGTAACAAATTATTCTATAGTACAATTATGAATATTGATTGTAATTACCTGGAAAAACTAAATTATTGAGACTTTTGTGTTATCAGAGAAACAGAATTTGAAACCTTGCATAGAGGAGGGAAAAACACTTGTGAAAGTTAAGGCCAAAAACTTTGGAAAGAGGGAGAACCTTAAATGCAATTCTCTATTCTAGATGTTATAATAGATGAAATCATACTCCACAAGGCCTTTTGTGAGAGCTTTATTTCATTTAACATGATATTTTCAATGTTCAACAGCATTGTAATATTTTCATAGCCAAAGGATAATTGTTTTTATGTTATTTTTTTATATTTGACAGCAGAATTCATTATAATTCTTATTACAAATACATAGCACATTTTATTCATACCTCTGGTTGTATAGATAGTATATTTACACAAATTTGTGTCTTCATACATGAACTTTGGATAGTAATGATCATCACATTACACCATAATTAATTACCCCATGCACCCTCTCTTCCCCTCCAACTCCTCTGGCCTATCTAGAGTTTCTCTATTCCTCCCATGCTCCTGCTCCCTATCCCACTATGAATCAGCCTCCTTATATCAAAGAAAACATTCAGCATTTGGTTTTTTGGGATTGGCTAACTTCACTTAGCATTATCTTCTCAAACTCCGTCCATTTACCTTCAAATGTCACGATTTCTTTTATTGCTGAGTAATATTCCATTGTGTATATATGACACTTTTTTTTTTAATCCATTCACCTATTGAAGGGCATCTAGGTTGGTTCCACAGGTTAGCTATTGTGAATTGTGCTGCTATAAACTTTGATGTGGCTGTGTCCCTGTAGTATGCTGTTTTTAAGTCCTTTGGGTACAGACCAAGGAGAGGGACAGCTGGGTCAAATGGTGGTTTCATTCCCAATTTTCCAAGAAATCTCCATACTGTTTTCCATATTGGCTGTAACAATTTGTAGTCCCACCAGCAGTGTATGAGTAGACCTTTTTTCCCCACATTCTTGCCAACACTTATTATTGCTTGTATTCATAATAGCTGCCACTCTGACTGGAGTGAGATGAAATCTTAGAGTGGTTTTGATTTGCATTTCTCTAATTGTTAGTGATGATGATTATTTTTTCATGTATTTGTTGACTGATTGTACATCATCTTCTGAAAAGTGTTTCTTCAGGTCCTCGACCCATTTATTGATTGGGTTATTTATTTTTTGTGTGTGTGTTTAGTTTTTTGAGTTCTTTATATACCTTAGTGATTAGTGCTCTATCTGATGTGTGAGGGGTAAAGATTTGCTCCCAAGATGTAGGCTCTCTACAACTCACAAATTGTTTCTTTTGCTGAGAAGAAACTTTTTAGTTTGAGTCAAAGCCATTTATTGATTCTTGATTTTACTTCTTGTGCCACAGGAGTCTTATTCAGGAAGTTGGGGCCTAATCCCACATGATGGAGATTAGGGCCTACTTTTTCTTCTATTAGATGCAGGGTCTCTTGTATTTCTAAGTCCTTGATCCATTTTTAGTTGAGTTTTTTTTTTTTTTTTTTTTGTATGGTGAGAGATAGGGGTTTAATTTCATTTTGTTGCATAAGGATTTCCAGTTTTCTCAGCACCATTTGTTGAAGAGGCTATCTTTTCTCCAATGCATGTTCTTAGCTCCTTTGTCTAATATAAGGTAAATGTAGTTTTGTGAATTAGTCTCTGTGAAGTTGTTTTTACTGTCTTCTTTACCTACCTGTAAAATGGCAACAATAATTCATGTCACCTCATGTTGATACTTTTTCTATGTTCTTTTTACTTATAAATAACAGTTGACTGTAATTGTATATATTTATACAAACAAGAAGTATATCTCATTCAAATTAGGTTCCCAGTCCTGTGTTTATTCATGTTGTGGAGATTGATAACTTCTTATATTTATATGATTATTTCTATTTATCTATTAATCAGACCATGTATATTTGTATTACTTAAATTTCCTCATTATCATAAAAAATATCTTTATGAACATTCAGGTATAAGTTTTTGTGCCTCAAAGATTTTAACTTAATTTTCCTGTATATATTATTAAGAATGGAACTAAGGATTCGTATGGTAACAATGTGGTAAATAGTTTGAGAAACTGCAAAACTGTTTCCCAAAGTTGTACTATTATACATTCCCATATTTAGATTGAGTTTTCCATTCATTTCCTCTCTCTTCATCCTTGAAATATTCATTATATTTTGCCTTTTATCATTTGTTGCATGAAGTAGAAAAATAATAAATACATTTCATTCTTGTTTTGATTTTCATTATTCAAATGACAATTTTAATATTAATGTACTTATTATCAATTTGTCTATTTTTTCCATATAATTGTCCATTTGAATAACTTACTTTTTTTTTAATTTGTATTATCTTATTATTGCTAATTTTTAAACATCCTATATTCAGAATATACGTCCTCCTTCAAAACTAGAATTTTGTAATGTTTTCTTCCATTCTATAGTTTGTACTTTCAATTATTTGAACACTTCAGAGGAGAAAACTTCAGATTTTGAGGAGGCCCAGTTTGTCTATTTATTTATTTATTTATTTATCTATTTATTTATTATCACTCATGAATTTGGTACAGTATTAAAGAAATAATTGCCCTAGCTATGACTACAGAGGTATTCTTCTGAGTTTTCTTACTTTAAAATGATACATTTAGGTCTATAATGAATTTTAGTTAATTTCTGTTGTGAGATGGGGGACTGTACATATTCTTTTACTGATGGAAGTGCAGCTGCCCCAATGTCATTTGTTCTGAGGACTATTCTTTCCCCACTGATCTGAATGACACCTTTGCTAAAAATGAATTTACCATGATTCTAAGTGTTCAATTCTGGATGCATCATTCTATTCAATTGACTAAGACATCAATATTTATGGTATTTTCAACAGTGTCATGAATACTCTGGATTTGTAGTAAATTTAGAAATAAGGAAGTATAGGTCTTCTTATATTGTTAATTTTAATCATTTTTGCCTATTCTGGATTTCTTGCATCTATATTAATTTTAAAATTTCTTTGCCAATTTCTAAGAAAAAAGGAAAGCCAGACTGCTGGGAATTGTATATGCATTATGTCAAATATGAAGAAAATTTCAGAAGTATTGCCATTTTAACAGTATTATCTTTAAATCCATGACATGGGAATTTTTTCCTTGTGTTCAAATCGTTAATATCCTTCAACAATATTTGTAATTCAACATTTGAGCATTTCACTTCTATATTTCTACATTTTTTGATGCTTTTGTAAATAAACTTGTGTTCTTAGTTTGATTTTCAGATTGTTCATTTCTGGCATATAGAATACAATTGATTTTTTGTACATTGCTCTTGTACACTGTAATCTTACTGAGCTCATTTCTTAATTTTAATATCTTTTAGTGGATTTTGAAGGGTTTAGTATATGAAATATTATGCTATCTGCTATTATAGTTTGGGTTATTTCTATTCAGTCAGGATGCCTTTCATCTCCTTTTCTTAAATTGCAGCAGATAAAATTTTCAATATAGGTTTTATAGAGGTATGAAAGTGGATGTTATCTTTCTCATGTTTTCAGATAGTATCTACACTTTGTATTAAGTATTATGACAGTAGAGTATTTTTCATGGATACTAATTTCAGTTTTGGGACTTTGCTTCTACTCCTATTTGTTCCCATGCGTTTATCATGAAAGAATGTGTTTTTTTTTTTAAATGTTTTTTCTTTACATCGTGTTTCCTATATGGTTTAGCTCTTATTCTATAAATAAAGCACATTATAATTATTGATTTTGAGTGGTAAATAAATTTGGTCTTCCTGGAATTAAAATTATTAGTAATAATATATTTTGTATATCATGAATTTGGGTAGTTTGGGAAATATTATTATGAGAATTTGAACTTCCAAGTTCATTAGAGGTTTTTATAATTTATATGTTGTATTGGGTAAGATTTTTTGTTAAGGCTGAAAAATATACCATGGTATGTATATAATGCAGTATATTTATCCATTTACCTGCTACTGGATATTTAGGTTGTTTTTACTTTGAGGCTATTGTAAATTATACTCAACAAATCATTCCAACTATTACTGTTTCTTAATCGATACTACATGTCTGCCAATTCTAAGCTCGGTGTCTGTCAGACTTTCTGCTTTATCTCTGAATTTCATTGCTCATGTGAGTCTTTCTGAATAAATTAGTCTATGTGCCTTCTTAGATTAACACTTATTCTATTTTTGTTCCTTCTGTTAAGAATTTAGGAACACTGACACACTTTCTGAGTTGACCCATGAATTTCTTTGGCTTCTGGTAGATTTTCCAGAGACCAAGTAACCTGCAGAAATTATTCCATGATTCAAAACAAAGCTAAAAATGTCTGTTTTTCACTTCTTTCTCCATGGCTTAATTGCATATGACTTTGTGTTTTTATTTCTGAATTTTTTTTTTACTCAGTTTATGGTCTTTGTTCTCTTGGTCAATATTTATATCTCTGTTAGTTTTTTTTTGTCTCTCTGAACTTTTTCTTTGAAATTAAAAATAATAATAATAATAAAAGTATGCTGGGGATGTGGCTCAAGTGGTAACGCACTCACCTGGCATGTGCAGGGCGCTGGGTTTGATCCTCAGCACCACATAAAAGTAAAATAAAGATGTTGTGTCCACTGAAATCTAAAAAATAAATATTAAAAATATAATAATAATAAAAGTAATATAGTTAATTCATTTGTTTATCTTGTCATGATTATATTTCCTATGATCACTTGAAGTTTAAAGAAATATATTTATTTAATAATTAACTGTTGTCAATCCCAAATGATGATTGAAATACTTGTAACTTTACTCTGTATAAGCTTGCCAAACAAGAATCTTATATTTTTAACTAAAAATATTTATTTTCTTCAAATAATGACATATCCTCATCAGAAACCTAAAATGTGTATCTATTTCTTATGAAATATTTCAAGCATCATATTAATTTGCTTTTTTTTTGCTCCCCTGTCAGATATTCATTCTTCTTAGATAAAAATCCAACAATGAATTTTTATGTTAATTTCTGTTTATTACATTTTTTTTCAGTCCATTCCACATTTTAAACTTAATGACTCAGACTATAAATTTATCAAGACTTTTAAAATATATATAATATGTATTTATTTGGAATAAACAAGCAGTATGTTTCATAAAATCAACTAAAGAATTTTTCAAAATTTTATTTGCTTATTTATTTTTACTCACGTAAGTTGAGCAAATATGAGTGTTCATTTTTGTTTTTTATGTTAATATGTATTTGTTGTTATCATCTACTGATACAAGATTGAAAATACATTATGTAATTGATGCTGTCCATATCACATATGTTAGCTAGTTTAAATTGGTATTAGATGAATAGTTTTTGTTAAAAGGAAACATTTTGAATTGATGGATTATATTATAAAGCTTGTATTTAGCTGTACATATCATCAATAAACTTGAAGTGTCAGAAGATAAAATGTCTATTGACAAGTAATTCTGTCCTTGTGCCACAGTATATGTTTTATGTTATCTTACTTTTAGATATAGAATGTTTTCAAACATGTAATCAGCTAGAAAAAAAGGTTAAAAAAACTTATAAGAGGCAAATAATTCTTAGATAATGCATTTTGAATTTATTATTGCTGTGGGTATGTACATGACTTTCATGACCAATGTAATTCTGCAACCTATACACTCAGAAAAATGAGAAATTATAACCCATCTGATTCAAATGTACAATATGTCAAGATCATTGTACTGTCATGTGTAACTAATTAAAACAAATTTAAAAAAAGAAAAAAAGTAAAAAATAAAATAAAATATATGGTTATTGTAAAAAATGATATCTAAATTAAATATTAATGGTAGCAAGATTGAAGGTATTATACGTGCTTCAAAAGTAGTGAGTATACAGCCTTCAATCTTTTATAGAATATAAGCATTTGACCCAGAAGGCTCCTTCTCACTGTGTTGTATTGTTTTTCCACAAAGAGAGAATATATAAAAGATAAGGCTGCTGGAAAGTTTTTACTACATCAATTCAAATGCCTTGAGCTTGAATTTATTCGGAGGCTAGTTATTGACAGCAAAAGAAAGCCTTTGCCTAGGAAACTCCAGTAAGACCTAACATTTAAAAAATAAATATAAAGGAACAGTTAACTGATTTCTACAGTAACAATTCTATGACTCTAGTCAAAGAATGAAGAGATTATAATTTTAAAAATTTTAGACATATCATTTATTAGAAGTAAACATAAAAACAGATTTAATTAAATTTCTGCACATATTTTAACAGAAACCTAAGTGCTTTGCAGAAATTATTCAATAATCTGCTAATGAAACTGTATACACTAGAGGAAAATGAGATGACCGTAATCATAGTGTGAAAAGTCTGGGGTAGTCCAATCTATTCAGAGGCAATTTATATTGCATCTGATAGGAACACATTTCATACACTGTGAATCAGTCAGACTTAGGCTGTGAGCTTCTTAGCTACAGAATTGAATAAACATTGGTCGATTCGCTGACTTATGACTGGAGTCCTAAGCGTTTTTTGCATAGTAACATAATGAAAAGTATTTATGAGCTGAACTGTAATCTTAGATTTTAAGGTTGGTTAATTTTGGCAATGACTTGAATCTCCTTTCCATAGAGTTATTAAAAAATCAAATTTCCTTGGGATGCTGAAGCAGGGATTGCAAGTTCAAAGCCAGCCTCAGCAACTTTGTGAGGCCCTGTCTCAAAAACTTAAAAGGGTATGGGATGTAGCTCAGTGGTTAAGAAAGTGGCCATGGGTTCAATCTTTAATCCTGGTGCCAATAAAGAAATAAATAAATTTCCAAAACATGCTACTAACACCATATTGACAGATGCAATATGATGGTTAGGATGGGTCTGATGATCACTTGCAGGATGTAGGTCAAGTTGACCATGCGTAGATTAAAGAGGTATTGGTATGCATTGCTACTTATATGAGATATTACAAGTTATCAAATTCAATCAGCTGAGTGGTAGCAGACTGGCAATTGTTTCATGTGTGGCTTTTATCACTGCATTCCTCTAACTTAAAACCAAACCTGCCATCCCTATTTTCCTTTAAGCACTGCTGATGCAGTTAAATATTTTATATATGTAGTTTCAAATCTTTAAAACAGAGATGTTTTTATGTAATCAGTTTCTGACTTTCAAATATCAGGCACTTTGATTAATATTAAAATATGAATAAATAATTAAGAACACAATTGCATTATCATCCAATGTCTGAACATGGAAAAGATGAGTTGATTAACTCCAATTATTCTGTGTGATACATATATTGATATAAATTACACACACACACAAAATAAAATGAATTCACAAAATATTCTCCAGGTTTCATTGTGGGACATTAACTTTGTGAATAAGAATGAGCATATTATATCTGCATATCACTCAAGTGTATGGCAGAGTGTCTGGTATAAAGAACTCTTAGCTACACGTTCTTTAATATGGGTTTCAATTAGGGCTCATGTACTAATAAACATTGATAAAATTAGCACTACATTCTAAGCACTAAATATCAAGATATTTGCTAGTGTGCAGAAGCATACAAAATAATGGAGGAATTGACAATTTGGGTATGGATTATATACGTACTAGACACATGAAGTGTCATATTGCCTTTGTGGTTTAAGATATTAATTTCTGTCAGTTTACCAATGTAATATAAAGTTGATTAGTTTAATGAACTGTATTTTCTGGGCTTGATTATGATATCTCCTTTAACTAAAATAAAATTTCATGGCATTGCAAGAAATTTTTTACCATATTATATACTACAACTAGTAACAATAATTTAATTTTACTTTGTTTTTTGGTAAAATAAACTTACATTAAAGGGATTGGTATGTACATGTGAAAGGGAATCTTTTAATAAAACTCTATTAATATTCAGAATATTCCTTGTTTTTAAAAGAGAAGAAAGAATTGATGGAATAGAGTTGGATAGGCTACATATCACAATTTTATTCACTCTTGAACAAATTAATATAACTAAACATACATCTTCCTATTAAAAATGTATAAACATGATGTGATCTCTTTATATGAAATGAACCAAAAACATTATTTGCATTTACATTTAAAGAAAGAAAGAAGAAGAAATAAATCAGTGGTTAAATGATTTATCTGGGATAAAAATAATCAGTGGTTATTTGGAGCACTCAGTAATATACTACTTTTATATAACAAGTTAAACAGTATGAATTTGTTGGTAATACAACATAGAATATTTGTATCTCAAATAGAAATGTTTTACATAAAATCAAGAAAAAATTTTAAAGAAAATAGCAAGAGGACTGAACCACCATTTCTCTTATGCTATTCACCTTGTATTATATTATGCAATTATATAAATTTTTATCTTAATATAACTACTAGAATCCATGCCTATCTTAAAACAAGTAACAATGATAAATAGGTGGTTTTCTACTAGGGAAGTGACATAAGTCATGTCTCTATACATGTCTTTTTAAATCATAAATTCAATGGAAAGAGAAAATCATTAAAAAAAAAAAAACCTTCATTACACATCTATGCAAGATCTAGGAGTCAGAGTATCTAGTGTACTTCAATTTATATATAAACAAGAGAAACTTCAGAATCTGAGATACAATAGGAGAGTAAAGAGACAGAGGAGAGGAGAATGCAGTGGAGTTCTATTGGTACCAGGTTAAAATATATATCTCTCCCTGATTAGAATCCTATCCTGAGAGAAAAACAATGAGAACTGGAGAGATTTAGCATAGGACAGCACTGGCTTTTGGGAAACTAAAGTAGCTTCTCAATTGGTTATTTCCAGCATCAGAGGTGCCAGCCTTAGAAAATCAGGGCTGGTGCACAAGAACTTAGACAAGAGGGGTATAAAGAGGGGTTGACTTTTTATAAACAAAAAGAGAATAAAATAAGAATAGAAATTAGAGTTCCCCTGTAAGGAGACACGTAGATTTCTGAAACCATGGCTGTTGTCAACAGAAGTACTTATTGAAATAAATGCAATTTGTTTTACCAACAGTAGAGTTGATCTTATAATATGAAACTCTGTAGACCAATGTAAGTATATCACATTATAAAAAAAAAAAATTGTTACTGCTTCTCAGAGTCCAAAACATATAATATATTGCACAGAAAAAATCAGGAGTCATACAGCAAAAACTATAAAAGGCACTTAAAAAAGTATAAAAAGAAAACACAGAAAGTAAAAAAGTTTTCACACAATGAAAATATTGAGTCAGCTCAGAAAAATATGAGCAGTATGCAAAATAAATTAAACATTTTAAACTAGCATTTTCAGAAATAATAATGCATAATGAATCAGTAAGCTATAAAATAAGATAGAATTTAAAATATGAGGTAAAAAAAATGAATAAAGAATATTATCAAATCAAAACACAAGGAAGACAGAATTACAATATGCCCAAATAATAATGTATCATTTTAAAAGTAAAATACTCAAGAGGATAAAAAATAAAATACTGAGTGTTATTTCCATCACCTTGACTCTAACTGCACATCTTCCCCTAATTTTAACACAAACCTGATGTGTGAATGCAGTTCACAAAAAATACCATCTAGGGCTGAGAAATAATACTGAGAATTCTGATTTATATTAATCTATCTGTGGAAAGTTTCAACATAGAACATAGAATTTGTGTTGCTCTTGACGATTTTTTTCATGGAAGGAAAGGTGTTTAACAATTTTTTTAGTTTCCTTCAACCTTGCCCTTACCTTTATAAATACCTTATTAAACAATTTTTACTCTGATTGATCTTTTTCATCCTTGAATCTTGAATAATGGATTTTTAATTATAAAAGAGTAAAATATACCTCATCTCATATCACAGACAATGTATACACGAGTACCAGATTAATTGTATATTAAAATATAATGTATGAAATGCTAAAACTTTTAATGACAATATCTGTTGTAATTTTGTGAAGAGAAATGGAAAACAAAAAAAAAACAAAATTGAAAAAAAAAAACCTGAAAAAGTCTTTTCTAAGACATTAACTACATTGTTGAAGTATTGTTATGGAATGGTTCACTTTAAAAATCTTTATTTGCATTAGGAGAACCAATCAAAAGTGGAAATAAAATGAACTGATAATATTTAAATTTTATTAACTCTATAAAAGTGAAAATAAGTTGATGGGATAAAACAGAAAGAAGGACATAAAATAAGATCATTGGTGTTTGCAAAGGTCATGGGTGAGAGTCACGTATACTGGATGAGGCTAATAAAATAATCAGTAACCTAAATAATTAAACAGGAGGCTAAGGGCATTATAAAGTTTACAAGCATAAGGTAACCATTTGAGAAAAATTAGAACTTTCATAAATATGAAAATTAGTACAAATGATCAAAGAAAGCATATGGTATAGAAAGAGATATTTAATGTACAATTAAGATCTATGAAAATACAAAACTAAGATATCAATCATGGAGTATTTTAAATTGTATGCTTTCAAAATATCTCTCTAATACAATTCTGTTTATTTGGCTCAAGTACTTACCTAAAATAGATATTTCTAAAGTCTACAGAGATGGGCAAAAAATATACCAAACATCTATATTATTAAAATTAGGCAAGTTTCTCAAAATTAGTTTTGAAATGCATAACTTTGAGGAAGATTTGGTCTAATAGGATAATCTGCTTGCATAATGTGGATAAAATAGAAGCAGAATACAACAGTTACTAATATGGCATTATGTAAAAATGTGGATGTGTAACCGATGTGATTCTGCAATCTGTATTTGGGGTAAAAATGGGAGTTCATAACCCACTTGAATCTAATGTATGAAATATGATATGTCAAGAGCTTTGTAATGTTTTGAACAACCAATTAAAAAAAATAAAATCATAAAAAAAGATAAAAATTGATGTTCTTATTTATCGTGTAAACCTGTGTGTGTGTGTGTGGGGGGGGGGTTAGTCCTTGTTCCCTCTGGACCTGTAGGAGAGATAGGGAGATAACACCCAGACCAGGAGGATCCAAGAAAGGAGAGGGTGGACTGACCGCCAGCACCCAGCCCTCCCTCACTGGAGGACAATCAGAGGCGTCAGGGAGACCAGTCAAGGCTGGAGCTCATTTATTTAGGAAGCACACACAGCTAATATAAGGCACAGGAGCCAATCAGGATAAAGGTCAGCCAGATGAGGAGAGTTCACTTGTATACCCATTCTACAGATAGGAAGGGGACACACAAGCTGTCCACAAGGGCGGAAGTGTTCTGAGCCTCTCCTAGAGGTGGTCCGATTTTTCGTCAGAACCCATGGTATTGCCTTCTGGATGATCGCCAGGCACCATCTTAGCCATGTGTGGCCCCAAGACCAGGAAGTGAGCATCAGTCTGCAAGTTAGGTTTCCTTTTCTCCATCATAGGTTTCTATTTCTCTGATGTAATGTGCCCTACATAAACCAATTTTAGAATTGAAATTTAGGCTTAACAGAAATCAGATACACAAAATATTATTTCATTATGTCATATCAGTTAAAATGATTACAGATTTTTTAAATAGTTATCTTAGAGTCCTTTGATTTTTTAGCAAATAATCATTGTGAGTGTTTACATAATAAAATAAAATCTGAAATAATTAGAAAATTGAACATTTGCTATTATTTTTTTCAGACACGGTGTTACAAATGAGAAATAGTGCCATTAAAAAGAAAAAGTGTGAAATGTGAAGATAGTTTTTTTCAGCTTCTGAGCATTTCATCAAACACTTAGTTGAATTAGGTTTCATACTTTTCTGAACTTAATGTTCCAAGATTTTCACTAATGACCAAATAGAGCATGTGCACTGAGATGGTGTCTTTCTTCAGTAGATGAAGATTGTTTAATACTCAGGACAACTCAAGACAATTAGTATAATGGTAAGAATAAGTGTATGGCTATTAGCATATATTTTCTTCATCCAGAAAATTAATTGATCAAATGCACATAGTAGAAACAGATATTTCACCACCATATGAAGAACTCAGGCCAACAGAGTCACATCTGAATATTTACAACAGAAAGCTTTGAATACATAATGTGAAATATTTGTTAGT
This sequence comes from Marmota monax, assembly GCF_021218885.2. NCBI lineage: Eukaryota > Metazoa > Chordata > Mammalia > Rodentia > Sciuridae > Marmota > Marmota monax. The sequence goes on along the minus strand of NW_026692134.1, from coordinate 782,090 downwards.
GTTTCCCTAATTCTACACAAGAGGCAGAAAAGGCTCACAGTGAAAACAAACAAACAAAAACAGTGGCAGTAAACCCACCTTGTGTTACATAGCTCCCAAACCAAAGAGCAAGTTGGTTATAGCCCTATAGGCTCTTGTTTTTTGTAAAGTTCATTGCCAGATATAGTAAACCAAAAAAATATTTAAAACAACAACAACAAAAATAACAACAGCAACAAAAACAAAAACAAAAAAAGACTGTTGAATGTTCACAATTTAGCAAAACTGGAGAAAATTTCTGCACCTAACAATCAGTCATGTTTCATGCATGGTTTTTCCCCTGTTTCCACTGGTTGACATAGAAGTTTTCAACAAATGCCTAGTGTATTAGTGTATTACATGAAGAGTTCAGAGTGGTCTCTAACAACGAGTCAAATAAGTAACTAGAAACAAATCTCATTATTTTCTATCCATGTTTTATGATCAAATATTTTTAATTTACTCATCAGTATGGAAATAACATCATTTTGTGAGTTTTCTTGACTGAAATTTAATATGTACTACAAAGCCAATTTGATCAAGATGGAATCTTGATGTTCCATTGTTCCATGTTAGATTGAAGACAGGATTATAAATGAGGGAATTCAAGCATACTTCATTGGTATTCACTTAAAATTATGGTTAGTTTGTCATATCATATTTACCAAGTAGTCAGTTTTTATTTATTCTATTTCCAATATATATCATTACTATATTAATATATTAATTAATATTCCAATATAATTACTATATTACTAAAACCATGAAAATTGAACAATTTTGCTTACTTGCTACATCCAATAAGAAGAATATAAGTGCCATTTAGATATCATTTTTTCCTAAGATTTAACAATATAAAAAAAATTAATAAGAAATGGGCACCCATGCAAACTTGGTAGAAAACCATGGGTCATAAGATGGGTAAAAATTACTCATGTACTATGTAAAGGAAAGAGAAATCACTTTAGCATAAGTCTCTGGGGTCAAAAAATGTTTCATATAAATTAAATTAGAATTTAATTTATATGAATGTGTTTAAGCAAACTATTTTGAAAGAAAAATGATGAAAGTCAGAAGAAAATCTTTGTAAAAATAATGCACACCTGAACACACAAGTATGTCTAATAGACAGTTTAATGGGTGCATATTGTTTGGGGCCAGGCTATATGGGGAATGACCAAACAAACTCCATTTTACCCTGAGAATCCATATCATGTAAGAAATGCTTCTCCCATGGGAAAGCTCCGCCTCTGTCCCATTAATAGTTACCTTGCATAGCATACTTGACAACACAAAATAGCAATTGTTATACAATGTAAAATTCTTCTTTTTGGTTTACATTTTTCTTGGGCAATGTACCTTGTCAGATATTGATTGTGTAGACATTAGTAACCATTCTCTAACATGGACTAAATAGGGTCATTTTGATCCCCTTCCCTTCTCCTTGCTGTTATACCAATCTGGAATATTCCATGGGAAATATCAATGTACCCATTGTATTGTCTAACTGCTCAATTCAGCTTCTTTAACAGCTTGCTTTCACTGTGACAACATGGATGAGTCCAGAGAATATCATGAAAAGTGAAATAAATCAGGCACAAAAAGACAAATATTGTATGATCTCACTTTTATGTGACATATGAAAAAGTTACCTCACAGAAGCAGAGTATAATGGTGGTTACCAGGGGTCGATTGGAAGGAGGAGTATGAGTAGATATTTTTCAAAACATACAAAATTGCAGTCAGTTGAAAAATTAAATTCAGGAGATCTCTTGTACAATATGGTGACTTGGGTGAATAACAATGTATTATGGTTGAAAATTGCTAAGAGAGATAATTTGATTGTGATAAATATATGATACAATGGATGTTAATTAGTGTGGCTTAAGCTTACCAAAATGTGTCTCTATATCACATATCATATTGTGCACCATAAATACATACAATTTTTATTTGTCAATGAAAATAAAAAAATATAAATCTGAGAAAGTTTGAGTGAGATTAGTCTAAACAGAATATTAAGTATGAGGAAAATAAAATTGGGCTGTGAAAAAGAAAACATTGACTAATTTCATGTCATTGATGCTGTGTGTTTCTGTGTTTGTAAAGTGAAATATCATCAGACCCTGAGGGAGAGCTATGAAAAAGAAATAACAGAGAAGAACTTTATGGAACTGAGCAAAATTCAGTGAAAGCAGGAACTGGAGATTTGGCAGTAGAACATTGCCAAAGAATATTCTTGGTCATATTTTAAAATTGTCTTTATATCTCCTTTGGGCAACTAAAAGAAAAACACTTGCTGGTCTTTGTATGAAAACCAAGACACAACTCAAACTCCATCACTTTTTCACATAAAATCTTATCCAACACCAGCTTTAGCTGTTTTTTGTCAGGAAGGTTATCCCCAGAAGTTTTCTCACGTTTTATGCACTTTAAGGAACACACACTAAGAGGGGGAAATGTCTCACTTGAGTATTGGTGCAAGAGAAATCAAGGATTATTACAAGTGGCATTATTTTTGTTATTGTTGGTCACAACCTAATAGGTCAGAACCTATTGTTCTTTAGTGAGTGTGCTTGAAATAAAATCATCATCATCTGGGCCTGAGGGAATCTGGAAAATCACATCTAGAAGAAACTCTACAATTTTTCAACAGAAAGTAAATGTACTAGTTGGAACTGGAGAGGAGCAGAATATAGGGCACAATTAAAATTTGTTTCACATTCTTACATAACTGTCAACATAAAGTACCATTTCAGAAAAGGATCTTTCAGAAAGCAGAAGACTATTTAAGGATAAGGCTTTTCTCAGGAATATAGTGGTGAATTTCACATTGAAATTCTTAGAAATGCCAAGGTGTTGTCAGAGATTACCAAGTGTTAAGAATTTGGGGATCTTGGAAGAACGGTGGAATGCTGGTTAAGAATCTGTAATAACATGATAGAAGGAACCCTACAAAGGACTGTCAGATGTTCAACAGTTTGTAGAGGAATAACCTAATTATTCCATACCACCAAAATTTACCAAGTGCTCCTTGCTTCCATGCATAAGGTTCATATGCCACAATGCAACAATATATACATAAGAAAATAGATATTAGAAGAACAATACAGTGTGATTTTTCAAAAGAAGAAACTCATTTAGATAAGAAAATATTGACGTAAAAATTTAAATAAGTGGAAAGGTTAATGTGAGAATCAATATAAATATTGACTTTCCACATAATTGATAAATATTATAAATTTTACATCAATATAGAATTTAAATTCATTTTCTTTTTTCTTTCTTTTTTTTGTGGGAAGAGGGAGACCAGGGATTGAATTCAGGGGCACTAAATCCACTGAGCCACATCCACAGCCCTATTTTGTATTTTATTTAGAGTTCATGGCTCCACAAGGAAATACAAGAGAATGATAATTAAAGAAAGTGCATTAAGATTCTTGAGGAATAGGTGAGACAATCATTCTAATTTTATTAACAAATAATTATATAAGAAAAGTCAAATTGACATCTAGAAATTTTCTCTCAAGGAGAAGAATGAAGTTTAGAATATTTATGTGACCTTGTTGTAAAAACCTCTCAGTGGATTTGGATCCATTGAATTTTGATAGTGCATCCATATCACCACTGGTGCATTTTGTAGTAAAAGAGAAATCAGAGAAAATAAAATAATTTGATATGCACTATATACCTAGAAATTTCTCACACACAACATATATATTAAAATATTATTATTCACATAGTGAATCACTGAGATAATGGAGTAGATTTCTTTCTCTCCTCTTGAACAAATGCCATGGACACTAACGTCAACATGATCTAGAAGTAAAATGAAGATTTAGTGTAGGAATCAGAGCCATAACCTGGGGGAATGTTTTTGTACTAACTTAAAAAAAAAAAGTGCTTGGATGAGAACGGTGGAGAAATTTAGTATTGAGCTGAAATTTCAATTGTGTTCCTTTTATTGATTTAAGCAGATGGACATGATTTCAAAAGATTGCCTGTTGATTTACGTAAACCTGTATCTAACACTGGTCCACTCAAAATGGCTTCTAAAGGTTCAAAAATTTTTATCATACTTAAAAGAAAAGATAGTATAAGTTCAATGCCATAAGTTTTACTTCTCTTACTTATTGCGAAGAATAGAGTGAAGTATGGAATACCAGATTCTTTGAATAAAATTTTTTCCTGGTCTCTCTTAGAGTCATAAATGCTTGGGCTAGCATTACAGTTGCAACAGTTTTTCAATCTCACCAATTGTATTATGATATAGATAGATAGATAGATAGACAGATAGATAGATAGATAGATAGATAGATATTAGATCTCCCAATGTTTCCAGTTTTCTGAACTTATGGCAAATATTATTTGTAGAATTGTTATAGTATTCCCAGTCAAGAAGCTAAATTCTGCATAGTCCAAAGGAGCCTAGAGGGTTTCAATTACCTCAGTAATCCTCTTACAGACAAAAAGCTGAGTGTGTCAGTATCACAGCACAACTTCATTCTATTTGAGGATTATTAGTGTGATTTTGAAACCAAGAATTTGAAACACAGAGAAATCCCATCTGCAGAAACTTGAAATCCAGAATAAACATAATGAATATTAGCATCAAGGTGAGAAATATGGCTGAAATGATAATCAGATCTCAAAATGAGTCACACATGCAACTTCTACAATCTGTAATTAGCCAGTCATGGGGATCATTAAATGAAAGAAATAAGAAAACTGTTATATTTTATTTGATTCACATAGAATTAATCTACAAAGCAAATAAGTGCTGGAAACTTAGGTCACAAAGAGCCTTTAATCTTGAATTTTAGCTCTAGGAAGTTTCGCTTGAAATACACTAGTGTCTCATAACTGTGTTCTGTGATGTTTCCCCCTGAAATACTTTGAGGAGTTTGTGTATGTAAACTGGCAAAAATAGCTAAGCAAAAAGATAGGCAGCAATATGATAATCCTAGAGCCTTTAGAAACTATTTCTTAGCTCCATGGAAATATCAATTACTTCCACTTTAGAATAGTGTGAATAATTTTTATATGGTGCCCTTGGATATAACAAGAGTTTTATCTATAAAATTGTCATAATACATTAGACCAGAGATCCGGCACTTTCTAAAAGAAAAGTAGTTCCAAATCTCCATTATGACAACTTAGTAACCAAATTCCTCAACAAGACTCCTAAAGCACAAGAAGCAAAATCAAGAATCAATAAATGAGATGGTATTAAATTAAAAAGCTACTTCACAGTAAAGGAAACCATCAAGAATGTGAATAAAGAGCCTACAGAATAAGAGAAAATTTTACCACCTGTACTGCCCCTTAGAGCATTAATCTCTCTATATATAAAAAAATAAAATATAACACCAAAAAACCCAAATAACCCAATAAAAATGAACTAAGGAACTGAATGGTCACTACACAGAAGAAATACAATCAGTCAACAAATATGTGAAAAACTTTTCAACATCTCTAGCAATTAGAGAAATGCAAGTTAAAACTACAATTGGATTTCATCTCACTCCATTCAGAATGGCAATTATCAAGAATACAAATAACGATAAAAGTTGGCAAGGATGTAGGGAAAAAAGTTGCTCTCATATACTGCTGGTGGGACTGCAAATTAGTGCAACCACTCTGGAAAGCTGCATGGAGATTTCTTGGAAAATTTGGAATGGTACCACCATTTGACCCAGCTGTCCCACTCCTTGGTTTATACCCAAAGGACTTAAAATCATCATACCACACACAGCCTCATCAATACTTATAGCAGCTCATTTCACAATAGCTAAGCTATGGAACCAAACTAAGTGTGCTTCAACAGATGAATGGGTAAAGAAAATGTGGTACATATACATAATGGACTATTACTCAGGCATAAAGAAGAATGAAATTATGGCATTTGCAAACAAATCATCGGAATCGTAGAATAGCATGCTAAGTGAAATAAGCCAATACAGGCTGGGATTGTGGCTCAGTGGCAGCGCACTTGCCTCCCATTTATGAGGACCTGGGTTTAATCCTCAGCACCACATAAATAAAAATAAATAAATAAAATAAAGTTATTGTGTCCATCTACAACTAAAAACAAATATATTTAAAAAAAGAAGAAAGAGGCCAATCCTAAAAACCAAATGGCCTTATGTGCTCTTTGATATTAGGATGCTAACTCACAATGGGGAGTACGGAGAATAGAAGTTCACTGGATTAGAAAAATGGGAATGAAGAGAAGGGGATAATGGGAATAGAAAAAGACAGTAGAATGAGTTAGACATAATTTTCCTATGTTCATATATGAACACACGACCAGTATAATTCTACATCATGTACAACAGCAAAAATGAGAATTTATACCCCATACATGTTTTATATGTCTGTTGCTCCCTGGGACAAGGGAGGATCAGCCTGTCGTCTCTGAGGCACCAGCTGTCAGAACCGCCCTCCGACAGAGATAGTGAAGTGCAGTAGACCAGCTAGTGTCTCCAGGGCTGAGTGAGAGGGTAAGTGTTGCGGCCAGCCACCCAACCTGGCCCAGAATCACACTGAGTCTGGAGATGAGTCAACAGTGACGGTGCAATAATCTCAATTTTATTGTGTCAGGACAAGGTTATATAGTGATAGGAGGGAGTAAGAAGAGACAGTAACAAGAACCAATAAGGGGCAGTTATGTCATTATCACTAAGGGGCCTAGGCAGAGTTCAGATTAAACCATTAGGCGGGACTAAGGTCAAAAGCCCAGGCTGCGAACGCCAATCCAGCCAGGTCACATATACAGAAATGCTAACCCATGAGGCCTCCTCAGCCAACGCCCAATAATTGCCACGGTCCCAAAGGAGGTAAAAGGTCCTAACATATGTCAAAATACATTCTACTGTCATGTATAACTAAAAAGAACAAATAAAAAAAATTAAAAACGAATAAAGAATTCGCCCCTCAAAACTGAACTACCCTGTTTACAGAACTCTAAGAAATAAATCTCTGTTCTTTATAAGTTTAAAAAAAAGATTGCCATAATATTGTTTTTATTTTATGGTTATTGATTTTTATGTTTTCTTTTTAAAAACATTTATTCATAGATATAAAAACAGCATAACATGGTTTTAAGTGTTTATTATTTTGTTTTTATATTTAAGTTTAATCTACTATATGTTTGTTAAATTCCTTGACAATTCTTAATCAGTGATATGTATGGTATCATAATTTTATTTCATCAAATGATATGCAAACAGTCATGTTGAAATTTTCATGAAAATTTTATTAAATCCGTAATTCTGTTGGAGAAAGGCTACCATGTTTTCCTATGTGTGAACATGATTTGTTTTTAAGTAATTTAAGTTGTTGTTAATACTTCTATGTAAAATATGACACTATAATTGCTCAAAGAGCTTCTGAATCAACTTTGTTACAAATATTATTTTGTACCTTAAACATTTGTTGTATTTGTGTATGTGTTGCTATTATATTTCTATTGTTTCTTAATTCATTCCTCATTTATTTATTTCTTGATTTTTTTTGCAGTGTTGGAGATCAAAACCTGAGCTTTGTTCTTTCTGTTTTCAGTCACTCAACCACTGATTATATTCCAGTTCTGTAGTTTTATTTAAATCATATTAATTTTATATAGCATATATGCAGACAAAATTAATTGTTTATTTAAAACTCACACAAATCTCTTATTAATTCTAACAATCTATATTAACATGCTTTATTTTTTAATCATACATGTGTATTATATTCTCCAATATATTAACATCATGAATTTAATTATGTAATGGTACATTCTTCTTTTCCTTTTGTATGTTTTTTTTTTTTTTTTATTTTATCTATGCATTTATATCTCTATACCATTTAAATATTGTTTTCTTCATTAAATATGATTGGAGGCATTATTTTAGTAGTTACTTTTAAGTTAATATTTGATATTTTAAATATTAAAATTGAAATTGCTGCTATTGTACTCCCAAATCAAAGATTTTTAAAAATTATTAGTTCCCATCATCTTTAATTAGATTATTTTTACACATTTAGCTACTATTTATTTTCTTAAAGTCCATAATTTTAAACATCATTTTCATCTTCTTTCTCTTCTCAACCTCCTATCAAAATTATAATTTTTAATTTTTTTCTTTGAATTGATTCTTTTTAGTTGTACATTTAGTTGTACATTTGGATTCATTTTGAGAAATTATAAATGCATGGAATATAACTTGCTCTAATTTGGACTCTAGTGCTTCCTTTTTCCCTTACCTCCTCGGTCTCCCTTTTCCCTTTCCTCTATTCTACTGATCTTTCTGCTATTATAGAGTTTTTTAAAAATTTTTAACTAATGTGTTGCAGATATACAGATATGTGAAAAATAATTCAAAATAAGGGTGGGAACATTTAACAAATGATGCTGGGGAAACTGGAAATCCATATGCAGCAATATGAAATTAAAGCCTCACCATGCGCAAACTCAACTCAAAGTGGACCAAGGACCTATAAATTAGACCAGAAGAATAGAGGAAAAAAACCTTCATCATTTTGGATTAGGTCCTGAATTCCTTAACAAAAATCCTAAAGTGCAAGAAATAAAATCAAGAATCAATAAATAGGATGGATTCAAACTAAAAAGCTTCTTCTCATTACAGGAAACAATAAATAATGTGAAGAGAGAGCTTACAGAGTGGGAGAAAATATTGTCCACATACACTTCATATAGAGAACTAATCTCCAGGATATATAAAGAACTGGAAAAACTTAACACCAACCAACCAACAAACAAATAACCCAGTCGATAAATGGACTAAGGAGCTGAACAGATACTTTTTAGTAGAGGATATACAATTGATCAACAAATATACAAAAAAAAATATGTTCAACATTGCAATTAGAAAAACGCAAATCAAAACTATTCTAAGATTTCATCTTATTCCACTCAGAATGGTAGTTATGAAGAATACCAACAACAATAAGTGTTAGTGAGGATGTAGGGGAAAAGGGACAACTCATACATTGCTGGTGGGACTTAAATATGGAAAGCAGTATGGAGATTCCTTGGAAAACTGAGAATAGAAACACCGTTTGACCCAGGTAGCCCACTCCTCCGTCTATACCCAAAATACTGAAAATCAGCACACTACAGTGATTCAGCCACATAAGTGTTTACAGTAGCTAAATTCACAATAGCTAAACTGTAGAATCAACCTAGATGTCTTTCAATAGGTGAATGGATAAAAAACTGTGGTAGTATATATACAATGGAATATTATTAAGCATTAAAGGAAAATAAAATTATGGCATTTTCAGGTAAATGGATTGAATTTGAGAATATCATGCTAAGCAAAATAATCAATGACATAAAACCAAAGAGCAAATTATAAGTGGATGCTGATCCACAATGGGTGGAGGGATAAGAAGAATAGAGGAACTTTGGTTAGGGCAAAGGGGAGTGTGGGTAGGGGTGGGGGCAGAGGATAGGAAAGATGATGGAATGGGACGGACATCATTACCCTTGGCACATTTATGATTGCATGAATGGTGTGACTGTACATCATGTACAATCAGAGAAATGAAAAATAGGGTTCCATCTATGCACAATGAATCAAAATTTATTCTACTGTTATGTATAACTCATTAGAACAAATAAAAAAAACTATTAGATCAGTAGTGTAGAGGATTGAAGGGGAAGGAGGAGGGACGGAATAAGGAAAAAGAGTGAAATGAATTTGATCTAAGTTTCCTATGTACATATATGAACGTACCACAGTGAATCTCACCATCATATATATCCACGAGATTATCACTGGTGTAGTTGCATTAATCAGTCAATGTTTATTTAAACTTAGGTACTTCTAGAAGTACAATTCTAGAAGTACAATTCTAGAAGTACAATTCTAGAAGTACATACTTTAGAATTATCTTTATTTAATATTGTGATTTGATAAGCTTTATTTTATTTTAAATGAACAATGTTTTCACATATTTATGCAATATATGTCTACACATTTTTATGTTTATTTTTAGTTGTAGTTGGACACAATACCTTTATTTTATTTATTTACTTTTGTGTAGTGCTGAGGAAAGAATCCAGGGCCTCTCATGTGCTAAGCTCTACAGCTAAGCCACAACTCCAGCCCACATGTCTACACTTTTTAATGATTAAATTATCATATCCATCACGGCCAATACTTATTTCTTTGTGATGCCAATATTCAACATCCTCTCTTCAATCTGTTAAAATATACAACTAATTATTGTGAACTCTAGTAATAAACTACAATACAATAGGTCATCAAACTTGGATTTAACTTAGTTTTCACTGATCATATGAATTACAAGTTTACTGATTTGCAAAGAATTTTTATCCTCATTATTTAAATTTAATTTTAAGATCAGTGGATCTATGTAGAGAGCTATTTTCTTTCAGCTTTAAGTTATGATTCCATATATTTTATCTTAAATCATTGCTTTTGGAAAACCTCATATCAAATATGGAGGGTTTTTTTTTGTAGTTAATCTTTCTTTCTCCTTGATTTAATGTAATAAAATTATATCAAATAGTTATATTAAATAATTTGTTTAGCTATAGTTTCATTATGGATTCCTATACAAAATATTTAATTTATTTTCTAGTGTTTTTTAGTTATGATTTCATATCTTTTATATGGCTAGAAAATTTTCACCTTCCATGACTCACTTCCCTCTGTCCTTTTCAGTCCCTAGCCCTTCTCATTTTACTGTTCTTTCCTATTTCAAACATTATTGTTTCTCCAAATGCTATTCTATTTAATGCTTTTAAATATATCTTTATCGTAGAAAAAGTTATTCATTTATGACAAAGCTGGTGCTTTGTTTACTAATTGATTTTGTTTCTGAATTAATTTTAAATTTAGAGTCACATATTTTTTTTCTTTTTCCCATTATGATAATTTGTTCTATTTGCATAGTTTGCCAATAAATATTGACTATTTATTCATTTTTGTCCTGCAAGGTTACTTTACATAGTTTTGACAATAAATGGCTGTGAGAATTCCAGACACCCACTACATCCTATTTATTAGTTGCATTGCTTTCCATACATAAAACTTGCTTTATTTTGTGTATGATGAATTAGTATTTGATCCTATTTAAGTGAACTTATAATTTGATAATATGTAAGTATCAGTATCAAGGAATTTTTTTCTTAATTCAGAGAAGTCTTCCACTTATTTCTGAAAACCACAAGAAACATTAGTAACCAGCAAAAATTTAATTTCTTGGCATGGGTATAGTTTATTCAATAAATAATGTAAATTCATTAACAGACAAATTAGTTCTTTCTTGGTTGAAGGCCTGCAGAGTAATTTGAGAAGGATATACGTGCCATAGAAGGAAGTTTGCTTCAAATGTATGAAAAATATAATCTGAAGCTGTTTGCCTAGGCAAGTCTGGGCACTTCTGGCCTGCTGTCTTTCTAAATGGCACTAGGAAAATCAAGGTAGGTAACTCATGGAATTTCGTATTGTGTTGCATTTTTCATTTAGCATTATTATCACCTAGAGTAAGCCAAGTGTTGGAAATAGCTAGGCAGTACTCTTTTGGTCATGCTTTAATAGGTCTGAAATCAAGGTTGTTTAGGCACCCCTGTGTTGATACTGTCTCCTCTACCTCCAAACAGCAGACTAGAATATGTAGACAAGGTTTGTAGATGAAAGTCATGTGAAATGTTCCTTGTATCTCATGCAATGGTGCTTAACTGACTCCAAGTGAAGGATATCGATATTTTCAATACAGATAATAAATACCAGGATGCATTACCAACAGAAGGGATTTTTATGATGGGATAATAAGACCTAGGCCACTGGTATGCTTGGTTTATAAATTTCCATAGATTCCAGAAATCCTATCAATTTGCTTAAGAGAAAGCTGGAAGAGTTAATGCAGTCCTGAAAGCAAAAAATTTTTCTATAGGAAAAAAGAAAAAGAAAAAGAAAAAGAATTGGGCACAAGAAAAAGTATGGGGACTGGGATTGCCGCAGTCTGGCTGCAGCAAAATAACCGGGGGGTGACGAGCAACTTGTGTACATTGATACAGCAGGAGTGGGAGCCGTTTATTTTAGGACAGGAGCAGTATATATACATTCCACACAGCTTATCTTAATTACAATAAACTAGATACAGCAGTCAACCAATAAGGAATCTCCACACTTAATGGCTCCCTGGCATTTCTTCACAAACCACTCCCTCTGGCAAAATGCCAGGCGCCATCTTGACTTGTTTACAGACCCTAACATGGGATATATGTGTGTGTGTGTGTGCATGTGTGTGCATGTGTGTGTGTATGTGTGTGTTAAAAAAGAAAAAAAAAAGGAAAAAATATGAGATAGAAGACAAGAAAAAAGGGCACATGACTTCAGACAAACACAGTATACTGGCAAAATATCCAGGAAGGAGGACAAAATGTCCTTCTGGAAAAATTATGGTAATGATTAATGATAGAAAAAGAAAAACCACTAAGAAAGATTGTATGGTTTACAGGGATCCAATGTATTTTCACTGTTGAGTCTCTGTCCAGGTAATTTTAGCACTGAGAAGTGGGAGAAAAAGAAAAACCACTGTCACCATAATAAAGCCTGGCAGCTGTGTGAGGAGACACAAACTCAACAAAAAGAAGCATATCCTAGGTGCATGTATGGCTGCATGTATGGTGCAACATTACGTTGTATAAAACCAGAAAAATGAAAAGTTGTACTTCAATTATGTACAATTAATAAAAATGCATTCTGCTGTCATATATACCTAATTAGAATAAATAAATTAATGCAAAAAGAAATGCTGGGAAATGTAAAGAGGGAGAAAGAAATATTGAATGTAAGTTTTCAAACTTTATTGATTAAATTGTGACTGGCAGAACTGGAAATTGGCCAAAAGCTCTAGAGCATGTTTTTTTAAATCACTAGTTTTGGACAATCCCAGAGCTCACTGGCATTATAAATCTAACATGACAAATGTAAATATTCTGCAAGTCATTAAATGATGTAAACCCAACTTAGAGGGTTATATGATACTGTTTTTAAAAAGAAGGATGTCCTTCTATTACAAATGGCAATTTGTCATGTGTACATGAAATATTATTTCTCAGAAACTGAATATGTTTCTCAAAGTTACGAATATCAAAAAAAAAAAAAAAACAGAGCGAGAGGGAGACATAAATCTATTCATCATGTGTGGAAAGACAAAGTTGAATGAGAAAATATTTTAAATCATTTTTTGATCCCTCTCCCTTGGGATTCCTGATAATTAGGGGTTTAACTGAAAGGACCAGTTGTTTTCCTCATCACAAACATGTAACTGAAACATTATCATAGAGGTCATCAACAATTCTCAAAATCAGATTTGAGAGCTGAATGTGCTGCGCAACTATTTCTTTCTTTTTTTTTTAATTTTCACTTTAAGAATTCTATTCTGAAACATTCACAAGTGTGGCATTCATATCCAAACACAGAGAATAGTCATGCAAAGCTATGTTTTTCAAATTTTATTGTGCATTTCAAACTAAATAGTGTAATGATTGCTGAAGAATAAATAAAATTGCCTGAAAAGTGATAGATAATTCAGGAATGATATGCCCATTTCTTAATGTTCTTATATATTTGTGAAGTTTCCCTAGATTTTTCTTTGGAATATTTATTTCCACAAATTACTCTGATTAACACACTACTCTAAGCCATCTCTCCATTTTTTACAAAATTCTATTAGTCACACACATAATAATCCCTCTTTTAGAGATGAAGAATCAAAACTGAGAAACTAAAGATTTATTTGTGATGTTGTATTTGTGATAGAAGAATAAAGCTATAAACATAGTTTACCTGTATTGACCAGACTCTATAACCTTTTAAACTTTTCCTAAAAATAATTCCTGAAATACCAATGTATAGATACATTTTGAAGCACTATATAACTATATACTATGAAATATTTTCCACAAAGGAAATCTAAATATGAATTTCACCCACAAAAGTATTGTGTTTATCAACTTTTTGTGTCATTATGACAAAAAAAAACCTGAGAAAATCAACATACAGGATGAGAGATTTCTTTTGACTCTTGGTTTCAGACATTGTAGTCCATGGTCTCTTGTTCCAGCATCTTTAGACTTTTGGTGAGGCAGAACCTCATGACAAGGAGTGAGAAAGCAGAGAGAGACCAAAGGGTCAGGGTCCCAATGTATGCTTCAAGGACACATCCCCAAGGATCTACTTCCTCCAACTGGAACTCTCAATAGCACCATTAGATGTCGACCACTGTCCATACTAGTGATAAGGAAGAATAAAATACTTTTCTTATACAAAGAAAGAAAAAAAGTAAGGATATTAAGTATTGAAATCACTAAATAGGGTATGCCTGTTGTGTATGTATGTGTAGTTGAAATATGTTATTTAGATATAACATGTATTCTGTTAATGGCATTTAAAACATTAAGTTTTATAAGAAATGAGAAAATTTGGCCATTGTATGTATTAACTAGTTGAAGGATATTATATCATGTTTACAGGAAAATGAACTTGATTTTCTGATGGGCTGGGAATTAATTTATACAGTAATATAAGTGATATGTGTTAGCTGATGTATCATGTGCTGCCTCGATTTGGAAATACATGCCATTTACATGTATAAACAAATGTATGCACTTTTTATGTTTGTGCATAAATATTTTTGTGAATTTGTAAGACACATTATCTACTCCCAAATTAGCATTTTACTGAGAAGCCTTCAACGTTTTTGTTTTTAGGCAATTATATTATGACTTCATTATCTTTGTTTCTATATCCTTAAATGATATCAATGATTATTTAATGTAGATTTGCCATAAGACTAATGCTTATGATTGGTTCATACTTCTTCCATGGCACTATAATCACAGATGGAGAAAACTGCAAAATTTTATAGGACTTTTAATAGGAGAATTAATGCAAGCTACAAATACGTGACTATTGAACTATTCATCTCTATTTATGGTAGAAAATGTTCACAAATCTGTTAACATTTCAAAATCTCAGATTCCAAGTGATTCTGAAGCTCAAAACCAAAACAGTGCATTATTTACATTCATAATTTGCTTGCTTTTGAAGAAAATGACATCTGTGCAATATTTTTCTTTCCAAAAGATGTTAATTTTGACATAAACTGAATTAGAACTATGAAAGCTACTGTGGAATATAACTCCTATCATGAGATATACAATTCACTAAATATAAGATTATATGTAGATTTTTTTCTAGTGGATTTACTGTTACTAAATATAGATCAATGTTTTATACTAAAAATAGGTGTTAATTTCATACTAAATTTCTTGCAATAATTTGTAATTTTTAGCTTAAAATGGTATAGTTCCTTTTGCTTTTTGTTGTTAATGCTGTTACTTCTGTTTCAATAGGAATAGAGATTCATGTGTCTTTCACCATAATCAGGATTCAGAAAAATTCCCTCACTGAAAATATTCCCTCATGGAGGTCCATTTTAGGCAAGACCTCCTGTCATATATCGAGGCTCTGTCAACAGGTCATCTCTGTATAATTGTTAGTGTTGGAATCATAGATCTAACCTTTTAAAATTAACTTATTTACTTAGCATTACATAACTTATAGGTCATCTTTTTTTTGTCATTGACTATGCTTATTTTGTTTCTTTTGATTACTGAATAGTGTTCCATTAAATGTCTTGAAAGACATTTAGCTTATTACTAATTTTTGGTGATTACATGATAATAGTTCAATAAACATACATGTACGTGTTTTCTTGTGAGACATTATCTTTGTTTCTCTAGTTGGCATTGTTGAGTCCTAGGGTAAGTACATGTGAAATTTGTAAGAAACTATAGACTGATTTCCAAATTGTTTTTATCCTTTTCTATGCCAGTCAAAAGTATGATTTTGATTTGTTCTATATCCTTGCCATAATTTGGAAATATTTTATATTTTTACCCTTTTATTATGTTTTAGCCATTCTAGTAGGTATATGATAGTGTTAGACGGCTGGTGTGAGTTCGGGAATAAAGAGTTGCTGTTTGAATCTACAAGCTGTGTGGTGGCTCGTGATTGTGTGCCCAGCCAGACTGCAGCATTTGTGCCCACCCAGACTGTGGCAATAGTGCCTCATTTAAGTTGCTTTTCCTGGAAAACTAAGAAATCTGTGTAATTTTGTGGTTATTTTTTTATGTTTTATATTTGTACTTTTATATCATTCATGTACTTACATCATGTACTAAGCATTAATTTTCCTTACTGAAGTGCCTGCTTAAGATTTGGCTCATATTTTTTTTGTATCTTCATTTCCTATTAATGACTTTTGAGGTTTTTTCATGTTCTGAATACAAGTCCCTTCCTTAATATGACACATGCAAATGTCTTTACCAGCCTGTAGTTTGTTCTTTTATTTATCTTTTTTGTTATATTGTACATGTATATCAAGAAAGATGGAAAATATATAGTTAATAAAGTTATAATCCATTTTGTTCTATATTTAAGTGTTTTATTCATGTAAATCCTAGTGCTGAAAGATACTATTTCTTAGGAATTATTGCATAGGTTAAAATTTTGCCTATTTTAGAATCTATGTGGCCAAAAGTGAATTGACTTAATGTCTTTTAACCTTAGCTAACAATATACAAAACAGACAAATAATAGTAATTCTGTGGCAAAATTATAAGACTAATGTAATAATTTATGAAAAAGCACTTAGCATAAAGCCCAACCTATAATAATACCTTTAGGATTTAAATATTAATTATTAGTGAACTCTAAAATAATAAGTGTAAGATAAACTTGATTGTTTTAAACTATACCTCATGTTTTAAAATATTTCTATGATTTCAAGTATTTTTTCTGTTGTTGCATATTTATTTCACTTCACTAGATATCATATTCCAATATAAAATGTTTTCTTCTGCATCCCATGCATTCATTAAATTTCAGTCACAATATATCAAATGGATTTTACAGATACAACTTTGTGTACAGCATCATTAGAAATATAAAATGAAAATATAAAATCCACTTCATTTCTTTCACAGTTCTTTTTATAGGTTAAACTCATATAATATTATTTTTTAAATTCCATTATTGCTATTACTCCTAACTTCTCCAATTCAAACAGGAATTTCCCTTACTCCATATTTTTATATAGATGCTTCATATGTGAGTAGCATAACATTTATTCCATGAAATAATTCTTAGTTTTCCAAACTCCATTTCAGAGTTTCTCAGAATTAAAAGGAAGATTGATGTATGTGAAAAGAAGGTTCTTCCTCATATTCTGGTATTCTCTCTACTGAAGAATGTTATATATATATATATATATATATATATATATATATATATATATGAGATTTATATTTATATATGTAATTATATATATATATATATATATATATATATATATATATATATATGTGTGTGTGTATATATATATATATAAAATTTTGAAATAACATCTGTTAAAGAATAACCCAAATAGGTATGAATAGGCAGAGCCAATGAGCATACCAAACTCAACTTACCAAAATCTGAGTCATCCTATGTTGAGTTTTCACAGCAAATATTACCTGTAAACAAATCTCTATGAGAGATAAAAATGGGCACACCTTTTACTACCATCTTAGTCTCTGCCGGGGACTCTGATAAAATCATGGCTATAGCTCACAAGCAGAAGAGGATTTTGAAAGCCCTAAGCACTGAAGACATTGAACTAATTCAAGTTTTGAGGTTGGATGGAAAGCCTGTTCAGAATGGATTGTTCCCAGTAGCAATTCTACTTCTCCATTTGAGCCAGAGTAAGAAAAGAAGTAAGGTCAAATTTTTAGTCAACTGTTCTACGTAACACTAAGGGCCTATGTTAATAATACTTTAAATCCATTTATTACCAAATTGAGTTATCATTATTAACTCATAGTTTTGGATGATTCAGAATGTTATAAAAATAAACCGTAGATAATACTCTGAAATATGAATTAGCAAGAGTTTTGTTTGTATATTCTAAAAAAAACTCTATATAATCACAAAGCACTGTTTAAGAATATTTCCAATATATAAGTTCATGTATTTTCAATTCCTTTTCTTGTGATTCTATGTGATCAAGGAAAAAAATCTTTAACAAATACCAAATAAGTCTACTTCTTTAAGAAACATGGATCAGAAACAAAGGAAATAAAAAGCCCTACATATTAAAATTGTTATAATTCTAATAGTAATCCAATGTAAGTAATTTTTAAGAATCTATTTGGCAAGGTATTTATTAATCACTAATTTGTATATATGTAAGATGTATATGTATGTGTGTGTATATATACATGTATGCTTTGAATATATATGTATACATATAGATTTCCACCATAAAATTAAGATTATATTTTAGTCATTGTTTCAAAAAAAACTAAATATCAATAAAGAATCATGCTGCTCTTTATAAATTTTAAGTTGGTAACTTTGGAAATACTCCTGAGCTTTAAGCTAGATGAACTCTTTTAAATATCCAGTTTTAACAATGAAATACTCACGATATGTAAGTACTTATTTGTTAAAACAAAATTATTCATGAATAATAATCATAATAAAGTCTACAATACTGTACAAACTGGAAGATATTGGAAATATAGAAAATCCATTATAGAAATTCTCTATTGGCTCAATAGAGTAGAGAAAGTGGATCAGGGAGGCAGGAGAGGAGAAAAATGAGAAGTCGGGGAACTGAAATGGAGCAAATTATATTTTATGCATGTACGAATGTATCACAGTGAACAGCCCCTTACATGTAGTTATCATCCAATCTTCTCCTTTTTGCTACATTTTAATGTTTAATTGTTTCAGTGAAAAAATGATACAACTAAGATTCCATTTTCAATAGCAACAAAAAGATTATTTTAACACAATAAGGGCAAAATTTGTAGCTTAAAAACTGTTTCAATGATTCTGAAAGAAATTAATGAAAGTCTAAATAAATGGACAACATGTATTTCTTATAAAAAATGAAATATATTGAAATTAAAAATTCTTTGTATTTCAAAAAGATGCCATTATAAAAATGAAAAGATAACTTGGAAGAGTCAAAATTGTCAAGACAACAATCTGAACAAATTGACCTTCCAACACATTCCCTATTATGCCCCACAGACAATTTTGAAACTATTAACATTTTTTTCTGTAAATTTCTATAGGTGTACATTTGAAATATAAAGTCACTATAATCAACATAGTACAGTTCTGTGAAATAATAGGTATGTATAGTAAATCAAACAGAATTGGGAGTACAAAAAAAAATTAACATTAATGGATACCCGACTGTAAAAACAATAGGGAAAGGATATATTAAAAACTATTGTTGAGAAAATTAGACATCCATATTGAAGAAAAAATAATGTAGACACTTGCCATCATATTAAAACAACTCAAAAATACTCATAAATTTGATTCTGAAATCTGAAAAAATGTCTAAAAGAATTAATTGGAAAAAAGTTTATGACTATGATTATATGAAAATTTCTTAGACAAATTACCTAAAGCATAATGCTTAAAACAAAACAACAAAAATTAAAATATTTAGAAATTTAAAATTCTTTGTACTTCAAAAAATACCATTATGAAAATGAAAAGGTATGACACAGATTGAGATAAAATATTTATTATTCACATTCCTTATAAAATATTTATATTTATAATAAGTAAGGAGTGATTACAATTCAATGGTGGAATATTTAACCAAGTAAATTAAAAATGGTCAAAATGTTAGAACAGATATTTCACATTTAGGTAGTTTTACCTAAACAGACATTTACACACAAATAAAATTAATTATATTTTTAACGCTTACTTTCCTAATCTACATCATTGGTTTTTAATAAAGTACATTTCCTGACATTTTAGAAACCAAGTGTCCAGGATTCAAATTTGCATATGAAGAATCTTCTTATAGGACATACCTACATGGCCATCTTATGTAGAGCTAGTGAAACCAAATGTTAATTTGTGTACAATAATTGATTGCATAAATTATGGATACAGGAAAAGTATGATATTTACCCATAATATATTACATCATTTTTTGTTTGTTTATTTATTCATTTTTATGTTGTGCTGCAGATCGAACCCAGTGCCTCATGCTTGGGGGGGCAAGTGCTCTATAACTGAGCTATAGTCCCAGCCGCTACATTACATCATTTAATGAAAATATTCAGTCTCTCTTAGATGGCTCAAGGTACATATCTCCTGACTTTTTATTTTGATTTTATTATCATTTTAAGAGAATCTTGGAGTTTATAGGCATCTAAATAATTGTGTTTCACAAGTGAAGGTGTTTATGGTTTTCACCATGATTGTGAAGGCAGATGACAGGGAAATATATAATGATATCATTCTGAAGGCTTGGTTTACATTGTATGATGCAGATAAATAATTGGACTGAGAGTGGCATCACTTTGATCATGTATTTGTGACCAAGGACATACTCTGTAACATTCTATGGTGCAACATGCAGATAACTCTAAAATGTAAGTGAATGAGACAATTATAGAAACTATGTTCCTAATGAAAAAAAGGAAATGCTAAAAAATGCTATCATTTTTAACAGCTGCTTCTGCTCCTCTGTGGCATACGATGCTTGAAAAGACAGGTCACCAGCATATGAGGTAATGAAAATGTTTCTGCATAGTCGCCTTTGGAAATGTTGTAAAAGAAGAGTGCAAGAACTGAAATGTCTACTAAGATTAACAAAGCAATATAAATTAATGTATCAAGCTAGATATAAGTTTAACATTTGCAAGTGCAAAAAGGCAAGTTTATCTTTTTGTATGTTTAGTTTTCATGGAGTCATTAATACAGTGAATGTGTTACTTCCTTATTAACTCTGCTGTAAGAAAAGCCACAATGAAAAATTTGTGATTAATAATTACTGCCCCAAGACCAGAATATAAAATAATCAACAGAGGGAGGTGGACAGTAGTAAATTATTGAGAGCTGTGATCTAGCTAATGAGTGGCCATTATTCTGCTCTGCAAGTGTTACAAAGGGAAGAACATGGACAAACTTGCCAGATATTTTTAAAATGATACCAATCTGTAAATTTACATAATATTGTATATTTGTAAACAATTTAATTAAATCACTCATATGCACACACTCACACATATCAAAACCCATGCACCAATATTTTCTCTGCCAAAGGGTTCCTCAATTTAGGTAGTATTGAATATACAAGTTGCCAGTTTGTAAACTTTAGGCAGCCATAATCTTGAAATTCATAGACATTTAGTAAATGTTGCAATAAATTTCTTACCATATTATAAATTAGATGGTTCTAAGTTTAAAACAGTAATGATTAGGTATGAAATTCAGAATCTAGAAATGAAACATAAATACTATCTTCATAAAAAATTTCAGTTTAGAACATTAACAATATGGTATTCTTATTGAACGGAGATGTATGTCAACTATTTTTTTTTTTCTCATATGCATGTGAGAGAACAAATAAACCAGGAGGTTTCCACTAAATATTTTGGATGAATGAAGACTCAACTAGATAACACATTCACTCTATGCTTAATTATTGTGTTAAAATATATGAAGCCTCTTCAAGATAAAACATCAAATTATTCTCTATTTCCCTAACTTTTAACCTCAACTTTGTCAAGTTAATATAGGGGACATTAACTTTTGAAACCACACAAAACATCTGTTCCAGACCTAAGAATAAAGGAAAATGAGTCTCCATAGGCTGTTCTTTGTGCTAAATGAATGCCATAAAGAAGTCATATCCATTATTAAAACATAAAGTAATGGTGTACTTCCTGAAATAAAATGTGTGTCCACAAGACCATGAAATGTTGAATAACTGTTAATTTCACATAAGCAGCTCAACTTTGAGGATTTTATATATCATAATATCTTTAAAATCACCATTTCAAAATTTCAATTGAACTCAGAGGAGAGATGATCATCAAAATAATCTTACCACTTATAAATGTTAGAAAAATTACTGTTTCTTAATTCCAGTAATAAAAGTCTATTTATTCTCATTGGACTCCAAAGAGGACATCTTTGTTTCAGTAATTCACAGATCCAGTTTTGTCAGACTTTCAAATTGAAATTTTAACATAATTGGGCTGTATAGCTAAGTATCAACTTATACTAGTATTACAAGAGTATGGTATATGATGGCCTATTTCTAAACCCTTTGTTTTAGTCAGCTTTTTCACTTTTGTGACCAAAGGACTTGAGAAGAGCAATTTTAAAGAAGGAAAGTTTATTTGGGGAATATTCAGAGGGCTCAGTCTATAGACAGCTGGTTCCATTTCTTGTGGCTCAGTGTCGGGCAGAACATCACAGTGGAGGAGGGTGGTAAAAAGCAGAGAAAAAAAAAAACAGCTCAGAAAATCACACTAGTAAGTAGAGAGAAATATATTCCTCACCATGGACAAAATATATATCCCTAAAGGCAGGCCCCCTGTGACCCAACTCGTCCAATCACATCTAGCTACCTACAGTTACCACCCAGTTAATCCCTATTAGGGAATTAAGTACAATAATTTAATTATGATTCTCATAATCCAATCATTTTACCTCTAAACTCTCATGTGTTGCTCACATGTGATCTTTCAAGGAACACCCAATATCCAATAATACTCTTTAAGCCAAAAGTCATCATAGAATTTCCTTTTAAAGACTTTGCTATAAGTAAATTAATCAAAAATTTTCCATATTAGCAAACTTCAAACTTTTTTGTAAGGACCCAGACAAATATCTGATTATTTAAAAATACTTTATTTTTAATTAATATAATTAGTCTTACATATTACTGGGGTTCAATGTGATATTTTCATGCATGCATACAGCAGGCCCTTATTGAATGTAGCCTCCCTTTACCTACCCTACACTCTAAATTTCTTAATCTCTAGTAATTGCTCTTATATATGCAGTGCCACTTATTGCTATTTGATTTTTGGCTTATACATATGAGAGAGAATATGTGGTAATTGTCTTCTGTCTCTGGCTTATTTCATTTAACATGATGTCCTCCAGTTCAGTCCATTTTACTACAAATGACAGGATGTAATATTTCTTAGTGGCTTAATAATATTTCAATTTGTTTTCATACCACATTTCCTCATGCATTTATGAATTAATGGATCTTAGGTGACTCCATATAAACCTACTATTATTATTAATAATAACATAACAAACATGGGTATGCAAGTATCAGAGGTGTATTGATTTCATTTCCTTTGCATGTGATCCCCGTGTTGGGATTGCTGAATCATATGCAAATTGCAATTTAGTTTTTTAAGGAACCTCCATAATGTTTTCTGTTATGGCTGTATTAATCTTTTTATTGTCAACAAAAGAAGAAATATAAATGGTCAATAAATATATTTTAAATGTTCAATATCCCTAACAATCAGGGTTATATAAATCAAAACTGCATTGAGATATCATCTCATCCCAGTTGGAATGTCAATCTTTTTTTAAATATATTTTTTTAAAAAATTAGTTGTATATGGCCACGATATCTTTATTTGTTTACTTATTTTTATGTGGTGCTGAGGAGCAAACCCAGTGCCTCGCATGTGCAAAGCAAGCATGCTGTGCTGCCACTGAGCCACAACCCCAGCCCTCCTCCCACCCATGGCAATCTTCAACAAATCCTGGTGAGGATGTGGGGGGAAAGTATGTACACTCATATATTTTTTGCGGTACTGCAAATCAGTGAAACCACTCTGGAAAGCAATTGTAAGATTACTCAAAAAATTAGGAATGGAACCAGATATGAATCAGTTATCCCACTTTTCCATACTTATACTAAAGAACTAAAATCATCATACTGCAGCGACTCAGGAACATCAATATTTATAGCAGCACAGTTCACAATAGTCAAGTTATGAAACCACTTCAGGTGCCTGTCAAAATATGAATGAATAAAGAAAATGTGGTATATATATACATCTAAAGAAAAATGAAATTATGGCTTTTCCTGGTAAATAAATGAAAATGGAGAACATTATGCTAAGCATTATAACCCAGACTCAGAAAATCAAGGGTTGAATGTTTTCTTTTATATGCAGGAGCTAGAACAAAATAAGGGAGAACAAACTGCATGGAAGACCTCATGAAAATAAAAGGGAGATCCATGCAGCAGAGAAAGAGCATTGAGAGTGAGAGAGGATATACAAGCCAAGGAAGGAATTGTGGAGTGAAACTGACCAAACTATGTGTGTGCTAGTGCGCTCTCTCTCTCATTCATATATATATATATATATATATATATATATATATATATATATATATATATATATACACACACACACACATACACTACAGTGAACTACTCCTTTATGGATAGCTACAAAGCATTGATTTACCAAAAAAAAAATAAATACATAAATAAATATAAAAAAGTCCAGTATATAGACAATGGAGAAAAGGGAAAGGGAAAAGGGGAGGGAAAGAGGAAGTGCTGGGGACTGAAATTAAGCAAATTATATTCAAATCATATTTGCTGGAAAAATTATACCAGCAATGACACCGTTAGCAAAGATACCGAGTTACAATTTGTTGTAGATTACAGTTTGTTGTCTCAGTCCAGGTAAAGCAATGTCTCAATAGATTAACCCACAGTCCAGGTAAATCACAGTCCAGGTAAGTTCTGCAGGCAGCTAGCTTGATCCGAAGTCTCGTCCTTTTAATGGCACTCATTACTCATTAGCTTCCAGGTGTGGGAGAACCATTGTAGTTACTGGCCTTGGAAACGATCAAACTTCAGGGATGTGGGCCATCTTCCACCTGCAGCATCCTGGGCAGCCCCAGATGGCCCTGGGGAGAGTTCCAGACTCAAACTGCTTCCAGGCACAGGGAGCAAGAGCCTGCGAGACTGTGCCTCTGGGTCAGGTTTGGATTTGGGCTCTTGAAGTGGCGTCCCACTCCCCTGGTGGGGGCGGGGAAGAGCCGGCTGCCTCTGCTTGGAAAGTCCTTGCTGAGCCATGACCCACTCCCCTGGTGGGGGCGGGGAAGAGCCGGCTGCCTCTGCTTGGAAAGTCCTTGCTGAGCCATGACCGGCTTGCGCATGTGGCAGCTGCCGCACAGATTCACGCACCCTCCGGTAACGAAAAGTATTCAGTAATAGCCTTTTGCTGCAACTTTTTTCCTGATAATCCTTCCTCCTCTGAACTTTCTTCTTTCTGACTAGAGTTCCTGGGCTTCCATCAACACATGCCCTAACTATTCTTGATTCCACTGGGGTGCCTCTTTCCCTTTTCAATTTACTTAACACCCCTTCCATATTTTCATCACAAAGACAATACAATACACTGAGACAAAACAAGACACAAACATACTGTATCAATCTTCTGCATTTTCTCAAAATGGCCATTTTTCCTCTCGCCCTATCTAGAGACGAGCAGATTTGCTCCTGTCCTATCTTTCTAGGGACGGGCAGCTTTTTTTTTTTTTTTTTCCATCTCTTACCCCCGGGGCTCCCAGTACGGGCCACCGTCTGCCATAGTCCGGCTGCAGCAAAATAACCAGGGGGTGACGAACAACTTGTGTACATTGATACAGCAGGAGTGGAAGCCCTTCATTGTAGGATAGGAGGGGTATATATACATTCCACACAGCTTATCTTAATTAACATAAACTAGATACAGCAGTCAACCAATAAGGAATCTCCACACTTAATGGCTCACTGGCGTTACTTCACAAACCACTCCCTCTGGCAAAATGCCAGGCGCCATCCTGACTTGTTTACAGACCCTAACACACCTTTAAGACAGCACTCATTACTGAGTAGAGCAAGTGGAGAGTGATTTTTTTAATGAATTTTCAAAGTTTAACTTATTTGTGTTTAAAAATAACTTCATCCTCTCTGATCATCCTTAGTGGCTCTGTGACTCTTCCACATACTTACTCCAAATTAAATAAAAAATGCATTCAATTTCTAATATCCCCTGAATGAACTCTGTAATGAAATGAATGGGAGATTATTATATTTTACTGTAGTTTATATTTTGAGATCTTTTACATTAAAAAAAGCTATAACTACAATCTGATGAAATGGACTAAGAATAAGATAGTTAAGTTTGTATAATACATGATATTATGATAAATAAAAACAGTAAAACTTTTATAATAACTGGACATTATTGAGTTGTAAAAGTATGCTTCTGCTTTGAAGTAGCTAAACTATCCACAATTTCTTCATTAACCAAAATTTTAAAAATGTGAGATTTATTTAAATATTTAAAATATGGATTTTATTGCTTTGAAGTTTCAAAAAGTCCCTATTTTGTTTTTCTTCCGAGAAAAATACCCTCAGCAATAAAAAATATCACTCAGAGCCATAGCTTGATGCCAATAATCCAAATCATGAATGAATGTAACCAGATTGTCTTTGTAACTCAAAAGAGAAAATTCTTGACTGGGAGCAATGTGATGCAAAATATAATTTAAAAAGCAAATTAATTAATTGCTTGAAGCTTTTTTTTTAGGAAAGTAAGTTTGAAAATTATGTTGATAAGTGAATTTTTAAAAAACAGAATCTTGGTGAATACCTACAAGTGAAACTAGTGATGAATCAAAAGAGCTGTCAGCTCAGAATGAAGCCATCTTAGGACATGGCTGTAATGAGTGCACTTAAAAGTGCTTAAACATGTTTGAAATAAGTAAGCAAAGATTGTGAATTTTTACAATTAGATAAAATAATGGATTTCATACCCTAAGTAATTTTTTCATTTCTATATATTTTATTCAAATTCATGACTTATAAAGGTTCGATTTTATAGAATGCATTATGTTCAAATAAATACACAAAGAACAGAAAATATGTGACTATTTTTGAGAAGGCTGAATTGACTTGAGGTGAGAAACGAGTGCTGTATAGACATTTCTAAACCTTATGATGTAAAAAAAAATTGTGAATGTTATTACAAACCTAGCTCTATTTCAATTATTTCTTTTCTATATTATTAATAAATATTATGTGAGAAAAGATTAAAGACTAGTGCTTCACCTATTTGATTTTTCTGGGAACAACACAAAAATTAAAATGATTCTAGGATATTTAACATAATGCAAAATTGAAATCACTTAATTATTTAAGTTAATCATAATATGTAACATTTGAAAAGCATAAAACGTAAGTCATATCCTGAGAACAAAGTAAGCTGAGAATAATCTTAAATTCTTAATTTTATGTAATATTCAGCAAATATATATAAATTATGTTTTATTTGATTTTAAAAATGGAAGAACTCAGGCTTAGAGAATATAAGTCAACCTAGCTATCACTAAGCAATATCCAGATCTAATTTTGTCTGCCTGAAAACAAAGAAATACTTTCTCTATTACATACAACTGGTGGAGTGCATGTTATATCCTAGGTTTGCTGAGAAACTTTTTATTTGTGACTGTTTTTTCATCATTTGACACAGAGTTTTAATGGTTATAAATATGTGTGGAAGATTCTCTTACAGAGACTAGATAGCAATAGACAATGGCCAATATTCTTGTTAACTTTTGAGTGTGACAAGAGAATCACATGTCCAGAAATATTTGTGTTATCTATATACAGAAAAATAATGTCTTTAAATCCATATAGATTCTATTAAAGATTATACACACACACACACACACACACACACACATATATATATTTGAGTTTTTTCATGAGAGACTTCAGCTACTTACCATTAATGATGTTAGCCACTTTAAGCTCAGACTGTCAACTAATAAATTCATTTAGAGAAGTCTTCCATGTTTTCAGACTCCTGCAAGTAACTGAAAAGCAACATTGTTGAATTGTACTGTCTGCCTCTATATATTTAGAGGAAGCATTCTTGTTTGTTTGTTTGTTTGTTTGTTTTTTGATTAAAAAAGGCTAAGTCTATATATTTTAAAGTAATTTCTAAACCAACTTCCCAAGTGATATAGTATTGGCCATCTGAATTTTTATATCATGTGTGTATGTGAATCTATGCATTCCCATTACATATGTATATTTGTGTGTAAGTAAGACACATGATAATACTTAGGTATGTGTATGTATGTGTTTTTATTTTCTAGTCTCTAATACTAATGTGTAGTCTTGGGTAATGAGATTGATCTCATGGGTTTCAGATAATTCAAACTGAGAGTTTGGGAGATAAAAGCCAAATATATATAATCTAAAGAAATAAAGACAACTTCATTAGTTCTAAGCATCCTGAATTTGCACAGCAACTGGCAGGGAATGCACATTTCCAAAATTGTTCACACAAGAATCAACCTGGTTTCCTAAAAGGTAAGAAATCCACCAAAGGTAATTTTCTAGTAAAGACTATAGGGAACTAATATTTATTATTTATAGGATTTCATTATCCAATGGGCTAAAATTTAGCTGCATAATCCAAATAAAAAATACAGCTGAGGTTTTCCTATCATGTACCTGGTGTTAGATTTAAGTATTAGAATACTTGCTTTAAATATGGTCACCTTTAAAGGTGAAACTAATTGCCCAAAGGTTTTCATTTATTATTCTCTTGCAAAGAAATATCTACTAGCAGATTTTAAAATATTTATTCATACAGTGCATGAATTATTGGGAATCACAAATATTCCTATTGCTTGTAATGTAAATATGTATGCAGATACTGTCATTCAAATGTTCCTTTTACTTTATTATTTTTCACAGAACTTTATATCCAAAGGGTAAAGAGAATTTGCATTTTTTTCTTATTCAATGAATAAACATAAGGCCAATCCTCCCAGAACTTTCCAGCTTGCACTAAGGCATCAGACTGGTAACAATGTAAAGACTCCAAATGCTTTTGTTGGTCTATTTGTTTTGCATCTGTCAGCCTGTGTGTGTTCTAGTTGCTGACACCTGCTTCTCCGTTTCGTTTTGCAAAAATCCACCTAATTTTAAAATGTGAGGAAAACAAAGTTTAATATTTGAAGAAAATATATTACATGTAAAAAATTAAAACAAAATATCTTCTGGCATCGCATCAAAAATACAGAACTTAGTTCAAGAGAATCTTATAACAGCACACAGTAATTTAAGTCTACACAATAGTAATAATTTCTGCCTGCTGAACAAGTAAGAATTCATGTCATATGAAATGTCATATAATTTTTAACTGATCACGAATATATGGCCAGGTGCTCAGGTGAATGTTTGTGATCCCAGAAGTGGGTAAACTGAGTGAGTAACTTAGCAAAACTCTGTCTCAAAAAAAAAAAACCATAAAAAAAGGTCTTTTAATTTAGCTGAGTGGTTGAGCGCCCCCCATTCAATTCCCAGTACCAATAAATAAATAAGAATTTGGGGGGAAGGTGATTTTTTTTTTTTAAACCAAAGGTTAAATTTCCAGGCATTTCTTTGCTCAATGTATGTCTGTGTTGGACAGTATTATCCTATAACCCTCTAAAATTGTAACAGTAAACAAAAATCAGATGAAGATTTTTGCCTTTGTTGAACTTACATTGTTGGAAAACGAATGCCTAATAAGCCATAGGGTAAATAACCATGTCCTCACTAGTCTGTTGTGATAGCTCCAATGTATGCCTGAACATGATGTATTTTTATTGGCTCTTTTTTTAGAGATTCACGAAAGTAGAATCCATTGTGATATAAGTATACAAGCATGGGATATACCTTGTTCTAACTAGGACCCCAGTCTTGTGTATAGATGGGATGATAAGATTCAATGTGATATAGTCATACATGTACAAATGATGTATTCTCACTAGCAAACTTTTAATCTTTAAAGTATGCTGTTTGGTTCAGCAATATTAATTATAAGTAAAGTATATGAACTATTAGGTTTTATATATGGGAAAGGTGGTTTCACATGCATTTTTTTTTTACACATGGTGAGGATAGGAAAATATTTCAAGTTCTTAATTTCTATCTTATTGAATTAATTTTAGCCTTGGGATTCATTAAAAAAATGCATGCATTTGTAGATATACTCATTTATATCCTTCCCAGTTCTTTCTTTTGTCTTAGTTTCTGTCCATTTTCCTTGTTGCTTGGGATTATCCAGAAGTTAGTTTTTCTCTAATTGTTAGTCTTGGTATATAATTTCCCCTGCACAGTTCCTACAACTACTTTTATAATAATTTCATTGCATTTGGGGCTGTGGTGCTTCACCAAAATATGACAAAATGTTAACCTAATGTTTCACTTTAATTTGGAATTAATTGATTATCTTTATTTAAGAATTTGTGACTTTAAATGTTTCTGGAGACTGTTAATATCTCTTGAAAGCTGTGCATTGTATTTTTTTCTATTAACTACTTGTGAACAATAAGTAGCATATGTTAAATTTTCTCATGTTATCTTCACTGTCTCTTGGGATCCTTTCTATATTTTCCATTTCCTCGTCACTTATACTATTTATTTCTCTAGATTTATTTATTTTTGAGGTGTGAGAAACATCTTTTTTAAAAAATTTAATTTGTTATATATGACAACAGAATGCATTACCATTCATATTACACATATAGAGCACAATTTTTTCATATCTCTGGTTGTACACAAAGTAGAGTCACATCTTCATTTCTTCTTACATGTACTTAGGGTAATGAAGTCTATCACATTCCACCAACGTTCTGACCCCTATGCCCTCTCCCTTCCCTTTCACCTTTGCCATATCTAGAGTTAATTTAATCCTCCCATCCCCCCAAGTGGGAACAAATTCTTACCACATGCATGTCAGATAGAGCAGTAATCTGTAGAATATATAAAGAACCTAAAAATGTTAACACCAATAAAACAAATAACACAATCAATAAATGGGCCAAGGAACTAAACAGACACGTCTTAGAAGAGGATATACAATCAATCAACAAATATATAAAAAAAGTGTTCAACATCTCTAACAATTAGAGAAATGCAAATCAAAACTACTTTAAGATTTCATGTTACCCCCGTCAAAATGGCAGCTATTAAAAATGCATACAACAATAAGTGTTGACAAGGATGTGTGGGAAAGGCACACTCATATGTTGCTGGTGGAACTGCAAATTGATGCAGCCAATATGGAAAGCAGTATGAAGAATCCTTGGAAATCTGGGAATGGAACCACCATTTGACCCAGCTATCTCACCCTTTGTTCTATACCCAAAGGACTTAAAAACAGCATACTACAAGGACACAGCCATATTGATGTTTATAGCAGCACAATTCACAAAATCTAATCTGTGGAACCAACCTAGATGTCCTTCAGTAGATGAATGAGTAAAGAAAATGTGGTATATATACACAATGGAATATTATACAGCATTAAAAGAGAATAAAATCATGGCATTTGCAAGTAAATGAATGAAGCTGGAGTATATAATGCTAAATGAAGTTAGCCAATCCCAAAAAAACAAATTCCAAATGATTTTTCAAATTTAAGATTGCTGATTCATAACCAATTTATTTTTATCATTACTAATTCTCACAGATATCTCCAATCTGCACAGAATTTTTAAGGGTAATTGTTACCTGTTCATTTTTTAAAAGGCCTTGTTCTAAATCTAGTTGGTCCATTTCTCAGCTCTTATTTGTCTTCTATAATGTCACATAGTTTTTTTTAGACAAACTAAACACATTTATATTTTCTGTTATATCCTCTTATTTTTATCCAGAGTTTTTTTTTTTTAATGTTCATATTGCCTTTTCCATTGTGATGATGTTTTAAACCCAAGACAGCATCCAGTGATTATCAAATACCCTGAGGCAGCTCCCAACTTCAAAGCTGACTTTTCTCTTTGAATTCATGCTTTATCATCATTTTCAGACTCACACATCTCCCTCATTTTCTTGCCTTTGGTGAAATACACTTGAAGTTTTTGTATTATTTTTTTCCTAGAGGTTTTGGTTTGCAACACCGTGAGGTTTGCTCTCATTGCTCACATAGCCAAGTTCCCATAAACATAAGTGCTTCTATTTATTTTCAGAACATTAATAATTGTTGAGACATGTCATTTGGTAAATTCTCTTTTATCATTCATTTTTTCTTCAGATAAGTTTCTATATTATTTATCCTACTCTATTGTAGCTAATTAAACAATTAAAAATTTGAACACCCAACAATCTTAAACAGAAATTCTTAGAGCAAAATCACAAAATTTGTAAACCTATCACTTTGGTTTAGCCCTCATAGAGTGTAAGGAACTTTTTTTTATCTGTTTCTGTCTTTTTTTCTCCTTGTTAAGGTCTGTAAACAAGTCTGGATGGCGCCTGGCATTTTGCCAGAGGGAGTGGTTTGTGAAGTAACGCCAGCGAGCCATTAAGTGTGGAGATTCTTTATTGGTTGACTGCTGTATCTATTTTATGTTAATTAAGATAAGCTGTGTGGAATGTATATATACCACTCCTGTCCTACAATAAACGGCTTCTACTCCTGCTGTATCAATCTACACAAGTTGCTCGTCACCCCCCTGGTTATTTTGCTGCAGCCAGACTGTGGCATCTCCCTTTTGATGTTTTGATAGCAGAATTATAAGCAATAGTTTACATATAGTAGGTAATTATAATTTTGCTACCAAACGCCAGGATTATCATTTGATTATTTAAGAA
The DNA here is from genome assembly GCF_021218885.2 of Marmota monax. Classification (NCBI taxonomy): domain Eukaryota; kingdom Metazoa; phylum Chordata; class Mammalia; order Rodentia; family Sciuridae; genus Marmota; species Marmota monax. The sequence continues at coordinate 749,519 of NW_026692134.1, read as the reverse complement.
AATGTATTTAATTTTTAAATTTTTTAATTTCTCTGAAACTTGCCAAATGATGAGTGGCAATGTCTAAGCATTCTTAAAAATGTTAAGGCTTAATTTATCTTTTTTCTTGCTTGAAGTTTGATAATGATCTGTTTTTCACTGGGGCAATTTTGTTTCAAAATATTATAGCTGGCAGTTACAGAAAAATGAAATTAAGGGACAGCAAATTTGATGAGCGAAGATCACAAATTAAGATAACTACATTGAAAGAATAGATGCAAATGAATAAAAAGCTATGAATGTATTAATGGCATCCTGTAATATCAAAGTTATGTTTTAATATAAACCTGTACTGTTATCTCTTTTTTTATGAGATTCTAAACCTAAGTGCAATATTATATCAATTTTGTAGATTGATAAAACAAATTGTCTAAGGTTACAAGTTGTTAGCAAAGCTAAAATTTGGAAATGGAGAATATTATCAGAACATAAAAACGCAATCCATTTTTCTAATCCTGCATCTATGTAGATGCTAATACTACTAAATAAATGAGTAAAGTAGCAAATTTTGGCATCCAAATCATGAAAAAAAAGTAATTTTTCCTAGTTTTTAAAAAGGGGGATTCCAGTATGCCTCCTAAGTGGTAAAGTAAAACAAGTGAATTTTAAGTTATAGCATGGACTGTTATATTCTTAGTAAAACTGAATCAAAACAAAACTTTTGATATAAAACTGAGAGTAAAATCCTATTATGTAATGAACACTGTTTTCAGAAGTTTAATATTTTAACCTTGAACCTGTCTTCATATGTTCTCTTCACTGTTGTCATTCTGTTAAACTTTCTCACTTTTCCTTTACGAGTGAAGTTAGTAAGGAAAGTAGTTTTTCATTCAATGCCCTTTAAAAATATCTAAAATAAAAAGAAATAAAGAAATTCATCAGTTGAAAAATATTCTCATATTTTACTTGAAGCAATGAAGTTAAAAATTAAGGAGAAAAAATGGTCTTACTCACATAGTACAGTGGATCATAATTACAGATTGTCTAATATAGTATTACCTCGATTGAAAAGGGAAAGAAGGGCAGTATTCCCAGTATTCTGTATCTTATGGGACCCTAAGAATATTTCTAACCAGATTTATGTTCATCCATTATTCAGTTCTTTGAGCAAAAAAGGACCAGATAAAATAATGCAAAAGATAATTAATTTGTAAAACAGTAGATGTACATTTTTCAGATAGACAGTTATTAGAAATATATAGGTGGATATAAACATTAAATTGATAAAAAATCAAAATCCTACTTCAATATTAATTTCTTCAGTGCATTTGTATACACTATTATATAGTCTTCTCCAAATATTATTTGGGCTTCTTTCAGCTAATAAATGCCAGTCAACAGGAGCTATATAGGAGAAAAATAGGAGTGTGCTAAAGTATACAAAATGTCTGCTTGAGCTTCCTGTGTTGATATAAAACATCAATCAAGATGGTCCATTATGTTTAAATGATAATATTTCCTGTCACAAGAACTAAGAGAAAGAGATAAATCATGTTACCAGGGCATTATGATTTTTGAAGTCTTCCCATAAAGGGAAAACTTGTGGAGATAATGAAGAATAGGCAGCTGTTAAATATATGAATAAGGTGAGAAAAGCCTATAAGAGAAAGCTCTGGATCTGCTTGGCAATGATGGGGGAGAGGATCAAGGTATTGGCATAGACCAGCAGAGAAAATGGGAATTTCCTCTCAAATGAAAGTGGGATGATAAATAAGGAAGCAGAGTATTCACCCCATGACCAATAAGATGCTAATAAATACTTCATCACAATGAAGACCATGCAGATGTGTGTGTACCTTTGAAAAAGTTTTTTTCTTTAGATTAAGGCCAAGAGAATGGTAAAGAAGAAATATATATGTATATGAAACAGATGAGATTCTGGCTCATCCTAAAGATATACATGTTTCTGTACTTTATTTGTCTAACAATAAAAAAGAGGCCGTATTTACTGTACTTTCCCATTCTAGTCTGAAGAGATAATGCAGATAGATGTCATTACCTGGAAAGTGAGAGAATGGCTCTGTCAACTCTGTCTGATCTTGTTCTGTGAGGGAATACATATCCTACTCTCTACACAAATCCATGGAACACTGAGGTTGGCCCAAGGTGCACATCGTGATGCATTTCCAAATCTCTGTAAGCAAACAGGATATGTCTGTTGAAAAAGTAAATAAATAACAAGCAACATTAAGTAACTATATACTTCATGCCAACTAGAATATGGGCTTGTATATAACTAAATATAGGGTTCTTTGAAAGCAGGTTTAGCCTTCATATTAGACTCCGAATGAATGATTACAAGAATATTTATCTATCTAATCAATGAAAGATAAACCTGTGTTTTCCCACTCTTTAAAAAAGTTCTATAGGTTCATGTACTATTTCTTGCATATTAGAGGATTTAAGATTAGTTTTTGAATTATTAACTAAAGTTCAAAGTATCACTTCTAACCTCTGTTTTTAGGAAGAACATTACATTATATAAAGGTACTTAGAAATGGCTTTCTCTGTTTCTTTGGTCCCAAATGAATAGTCATATCATTTTTAGTAGATGTGAAAGTAGAAAAAAATAATTATAAAACTTATTCAGGAAAAAGAAAATTAACTGAGAAATCTAGAATATATATTAATTTTATATAAAGTCATTCTATTGCCAATATATTCCGTGACTACCAAACTATAGGTTTTCCCAAAATATCTTCAGAATAAATATGGCATAATATACAATATTGAGCATAAACAGAAATTGCTATATATTATATATAGCATCGGACTCCTTTAGATGCTCCTTTTATTCATTTAGTGTATAAATATTTGTGCATATTCAATTAAAGTAATTCAAAAATAAAATTTTCTCCAAATTAAAAATGAGATATTTTTACTATTTCATAAGAGTGTTAAGTTATTCTTGATTCTTTAAAATAGAAAATAAAGATTTTAAAATGTGATTTTTTAAAAAGTAAAATAAAATATCTATTGTGAATATCATGAGTTAATTGTCCTTTGTCAATTTTATTCATTACTAAATTTAACCCCCCAAAAGTATTTATAAAGTAAGAAACCTCTTTGGAATTATTTTTACTAATGTTTAAAAAAGAATATATATTTGATGACTCCATTGTGTCCTGATTTGAGTGGTACACCATTGGAAAGGAAAATGAGCTGTTCATTCTCTTTCCTCAACTTATGCAAGGGATAAAATGGTCCTTTTCCTTAACATTCATTTTAAATGAGTATCAAAGACATTGGGAAGAATGGTTAAACTGACAAGAAAGTCAAAAATCCTTAGGATAATTTAATGTCCTTACAGAAAAATGTGTGCTTTTTGTTTGTTTGTTTCATCCTGAAATCTCTGGCTCTAAGAAGTAGATATGATGGTTTCTCTCCTAATATTAAGTTGTGATGAATGTCATTTCAATATTAAAAGCTACCACTGAGTAAAGAGGGTCTTTTGAAAATGACACCAAGTACTCATTCAGATTATGAAATATACCAATATCTATAAGAGTAATACTTATTTTTGTTCTTTCTTAATGTCATTTCTGCCACAAATGTCCAAGTTTTACAGTCCCAATATCATCTAAATGGAGAGACTTCACAAGTATGCATGAAGTCTGTTTCATGTTTTAGTTTATCTATAGTCACTGTACACAGTGAATACATTGAAATGACCATGAGTTCAAAAGCATCCTTCACCCTTTCCTCTTCCATCATCCACTGGAGTATAATATCCTTTCTCCTAAATCTGGTTGCTTTTCTTATAAAGATAAGAAAATATTTAACATGAAAAGAATATTTATCAATTTGTCAGGCCAAACTATTAGTGCATGGTTAAAAATGGGAAATTATACAAATTGTACTTCAATGGTTAAAACAATTTTAATGATTTTCACATTAAAACCTGGATCATCAAAATAATGGTGGACAAATATATCCTTTCCAATAGGCAATTTTGAGGTAATTAATTACTCACAATATGTTTCTATTTGGAGCATTTCGGAGAAGTTAAAAACATAATGGTATTGTTAATAAGGATTTCTCTAATTGTTCAACTCTTATTTTAAATGACAATAATAATTAGATTATAAGGTCTTCTAAATATTATCTATAACACTTTATTATCATTATTAAATGGAATAAATAAAAATGACTCTACAATGTCATAACCATCATTTATATATTTATTAGTTTATAATCTATCTGCCATCTATGCACTTATCTAGATGCATTTTTAAAGCAACAGATGTGGGAAATTATTGCAAATTTATATGATCTTAATTTGGGGATTATTAAAATGTATCCATGCAACTGAGTGTCTTTTTCAAGTACATATGGAAACAGAATGTGGATCTAGATATCTGGCAAAGTTTTCAGGGTTACAACCATTCAATTTGCTTTTCAAAAGTATAATTCAAAGTTCTGTCAAAATCCTTGCACATCTAACATTTCTTGTTCCCAAATGCATTGCTCTTCTCTCCATTCCATCTGCACCTGTATCTGTGGAGAAGTACACAAGGAAAATGTGAGGTGGGTAAAGGTAGCCTGCAAAGGCAGAATAAAGCTCAACTTAGAGCCATTTGGCTGAGCTGCATACATCTGGGAAGTGAAACTGGCAGATGGGTTATGTTGACTTCCTGAAATAAAAAATGAGAAGGCTTATATCTAACAAAAATTTGCATAGCCTCTAAGGGAAGATACTGGGACTTTGAAAATGATTACCAAAAAAATAATAAAGTGACATTCCTGAAATGTACTAGGATTATTGCATAACTTGCAAGAATTGTATAGATACAATTTCAGAAGCAACTTCACTTTCTTTTGTAAAAAAGGGAAAGTACTGATAAAGAGAATCAAAAACTATTTTAAACTTATGAGAAACACCTTCCAAATCAGTTTTCACAGCCAAGTATAGACTATATAGACTTTTGCAATTATACCACTAGAATTGAACATTTAATCAAACAACTAATAACAATTTGAGAGCAAGAGTATATGTAGATTTTCATGTTCAGTTTTTCAATTTTGTATTGAACTATTATGTTATAAGAAGGTAAGAATAATAAAAAAGTTTGATTCTTGGCAAATCAAATTCACATGGATTATTTAATGATTTGTTAAAGCCCTCTACAATCCCCTAGGATTTCTTTTTCTAACAGTGAATTGTTCTAGGTCACAAAATAAAACTTGAGGTAAATGTTTTAACTTATTCCTACATAGGGATATTCAGCCTTAATATTGTGATGATATATTTTTTCTGAGTGCTATGTTAAATCAAATTAAATATTTAACTGTATTACATATGGAAATATATACATAGAGATAGAGATAGAGCCCTGATTCTGTGAGCTACATTCAGGGACTACTGCATTCAGCCAAACAGCTGCAGAATTACATCTATAAAGTTAAAGGACACTATCCTTTATTTAATGCAATGCTGAGTGAAAATTGTACCAAATCATTTAAAATATTTTAAGAAATATGATTTTAAGAATGGTGACATTTCTATACTCTCTCTTAGATTCACAAGCGATGTAGCTTGTAAACATTTTTTTAATTCTTCCCTGCTTCATATTTGCTTGATTTTGTGTCAACTTATAATGTATCTGAGAGGATCAGAGGGGCAAGGGTCAGATGCTAAATGGTTTCCTGCACTCATCATTTCCCCACTTATATCAATTTGGTATTGTTGGTTTTATCACAGTCATTTGAAAATCTATATAAATGAGTTTCCCTCTTTAACTGTCCTTTCATTTCTATGGCAAGAATAACTTTTCCCCATATCTACAAGGAAATGTAGAGCTTATGTGACTGCTTGTGTAATAAAAAAAATGTCAGAATACACATTTCTCAAATTAGTTTCATATTCCACAACCGCCCATCTCTGTTTTAATGGTCATTTGGCTGTCTGGGATCAGTATCTCAGCCCATTTGAAACTGTTTAGTCCTTGGCAAAATTGCTCTGCTGTTCTTTCTCAAATGGTTCAAATGGGGCAATCATTGTCAAGGTGATCTTGAGTTTCTGAAATAGAAAAAAAAAAGAAGTTGTACTTTCAGAAGAGCTATAGAAAGGTAAAACACATTTATAAGGGTCAGACATGGCTCCTCGTGACAGAAACATAAATGGCTCTCTGAGTCCCTTATAAATTCTTCTCATTTCAATATTTATAAGAAGCATAATCATCATTTTTTTAATTTTAAAATTGTGTTTGTTTGTAAATTGAAATAAAGAAAGGAGACAAAACACATGCTAAATAGGCAATTGTCCACAAGGCTGAAAGCAGACTGAATTGTATTTTCACTCAAAATTATTTTTCTTCACACCTTGTCGATAGTTTTTCTTTTACTGTGTCCATATTTACTATACATTTATTAAATTATATTTATGATGAAAAGTATACTGGAATTCATTACAATATATCTAAAATTTATCCTCACCTTATACATACTATACATATACTTTTTTTCTAATCAGTTAAGTTAAACATAATTAGTATTTAAATGAATAATGTAAAGAATACAAGAATAATTTTATAATAATATTAATTTTTTTATTTTTATTAATCAAACCTAGATAGATAAATCGGTCCTGGAAAAGGATATATCTGAGAAAGCAAAATAAATAAGAATGGGCAATGAAACATGGGCAAAATAAGGAAGAAAAGAACATAAAAATTCCCTTTATTAATTTGATAACTTTGCTGAGAGTGTTTCATGAGATTATATTGGACTGATCATGGAAAGGAAATCATCTTTTTTCCTTGAGTAAATTCTAACCTGTGGTAATGATTTGAAAGAATTTGTTGACTCTTATGTCTCCATAAAGAAATCCCTGATTTATATTTTGGGGGTTATGCTCATGATTATATAATCTCAAAATATGTCTAATAACTTTCAAATTGCTCTCCAAAGAGTAACTTATTCTCAAAATAAGTCATTAACATTTGTACAGTAAGTTATTTAGAGAAGCATTTTTGCTAGCCAACATATGTAGAATTCCATACTGTGGAATTTGCTGTTTTAGTGTAAGAATGAGTCTTGTACAAATAAGTCAAAATAAAGGTAATGCTTTACAGTTTTCAATTTAGGAGCTCATTAATGTCATAGGCATATTTTGAATAACATAAGTTCCTCATTTTTAGGGATGAGAGGTCGCTTATATAGGTGGAGGATATTTATTAAACTACTAAAAGTATACACTTTCTACAGGTCAGGTTTCTGCCAACTTGATATATTAGATGGTCCAGCACATCCTGACAAGGTAGTGAACATCCTGTTTAACTAGCTTAGTAGTTACCAGACTTTTTAGAGTAAATTAATTTTGGATTAATTTGAACATTAGCAATTTCATGAAGTTCAGAATGAGTCACTGATGGTATTAAATATTAGAAAACTTTTGATTGACTTTTTTTTCCCCAACAACAAGTGTTATTGTTACACTAGACTGTATTATGCCACTTCAGTTGTGGAGAATACTGGTCTTGAGATGGGAAGATAACCTTCAGGCTCCCATTCATTTGAGACATCTTTAATTTTGCATTGATGTCACAAATATAAAACTAATCTAAGATTATTGTTATCAAGGAAATGTGTAAAACATGCAGGGTATATAAAGTGAAATATTTTCTGATCCTTCATGCAGACCATTAGGACATAGTGAATATGCTGTCATTGAGACTTAACAAATAACTCCAAGGTGAGTATTTAAGGCAATGGAAGCAGGATGTGAGATTGCAGAAGTGTGAAAATGAAAAAAAGCACAAAGTTTGGGAATGATGTAATGTGCACTCGTTTTCTAAGGACATGGTGGGCACATACTAGTAAGAGACTTGAGGATGAGAGATGTAGCTCATTTGGCAGAGAGCTTATCTAGCATGTGCAAATCCCTGGTTCAAACCTTGGCACCACCAAAAACTTTTAAAAAAACAAAGATTTGCTATCAGCCTTGATAAAGATTTGTTTTATATATTAGTCACTGCAGGAAAACCACATTAATGAGGAAAGGTTTACTTCTTAGCTCATGATTTCAAAGGTTTTGGTCCATGTTTGCTTGTCTCTAGTTCTGTTGAGCCTGTGGTCAGGCAGAATAGAACATCATAGTGAGGAGCTTGGTAGAGAGAGAGAGAAAGAGAGAGAGAGACCAGAAACCCAGTAACACATGGGCCTCTAGGGTAATACAAGATTCAAACTATAGTACTTTTCAAGATTAAATTGATTATAAATTAAATTAAAATTGAACCATTTTCAAAGTTTTGAAAAACGGGATAACAAAATTGAATATGTATATTACTAAAACCATAATTTAATGAGGGTGCAAAATGGCTATGATGTGGAAAGATTAGAGAAGAAGCCAGGAAATATTAATGTGATTTTGAATTAAAATACTGACATGAATTTTCATATGAATACGAAATATAATTGATACTTAGAAGATAAAATTGTCAATGTAATTTATTATGTGGAAATAGAAAAAGAAAATATGTAAGAAGTAATGTAACATTTTGTTCCTCCTTTCTGACTATGTTCTTTCATGACCTGCTGATAAATGGGTGCATCACAGAATAATTCACTAAGATGTTAACTGTAGTAAACAGACACATTTGGCCAGGGGAGATTTAAAACTACAATTGCTCACAAGTCATTCAAGTGTGAATGTCCAACAGGAACAGGCAGGAAGACCTGGGGATTATAAAATTTTCCTAAATATAAATATAAAGTTTTTATTCATCATTGTGATTCAGTAATAGTTGAAGGAAAACAGTTCCTAGAGAAATGACTGTACTGAGTTATCTTCTAACTATAATAAGATCTGAATTACAATCAGGTCTGTATACCCTAATGGGTGCTGGAAAATTGGAAATCAGAAATATTACTTAAGGGATGACCTTGTAGCAGATTCAAGTGTACTCTGAAAATACACTTTAAGTTTGTAAATAAAATGAAGAGAACAACTAAAACTTTAAAACAAAATTGTCAAATTTTAATCAGAAAAATTCTATAAACCCTGCAATGTGATATATACATATATAAAATATATTTATGTTTATGTCTGCATGGTTATTTATAATGAACTAATTAAAACAATAATAAAGTGATAGAGGGGCTGGGATGTGGCTCAAGTGGTAGCGTGCTCTCCTGGAATGCGCGGGGCGCTGGGTTCGATCCTCAGCACCACATAAAAATAAAATAAAGATGTTGTGTCCAATGAAAACTAAAAAATAAATATTAAAAAAATTCTCTCTCTCCCTCTCTCTCTCTCTCTCTATCTCTCTCCCTCCCTTTTTAAAAAAATCGTAAAGTGATAGAATGGAGATTGGTAGAGAAGAATAAGTGGATGACGATGACGGAGGGAAAAGAAAGGTCTGGGGAATGAGATGGTCAAATTATGTTATGTATATGTTTGTTTAAATATTGCACAAAAAATACATTTTTATATATAAATATAGTGTATTGACTAAAACCAAATAAATTATATTCATGTGTATAGTTCCACATTTTCATGTATAAATATATACCCAAATATGTATAAATGCATATTTATAAATAAAAGTTATTATTTTTTTAAAATTCAAATTATTTTTCCAAACACTTTGCTTGCTCATAAGTTATTGTCAGGGAGTCATTTTTCATATATTCATTTATTGTTGGTATTTATTGGTATTATTGCTATTATCCTTCAAAATACAATTGTTTTGATACAATAAATTGCATCTTTCTATTTTTATTTACTTCTTGTTTTGAGGTACGTGTATAACTAAATTCTAGGCTTCATATAGACAGATAATGATGTGTTATTCTAAATTTATTCTAAATTTTAAAAACCAATGTGTTGTTAATAATATTATGAAATCCTTTGCTCATACAATCTCTAGGGAATAGTAACACTTTAATGTAAAGGAAAGTTGAGATTATTTAGCATTCCATTAAAAACTGTACATTATAAATATTGTTTTATTATAGAAAAATAATAGAACAGGAAACCACACATTTTTATGCCAAATTATTTCATACATTTATCATATAGTTTTCAATGTTAATCAATATATGCCACTGGAAGCCAAATTTGCAGGATATAGACATAATTCATGTCATCTTATATATAAATGAATTCTATGTAACAAAAATGTAACAAAAATCAGTAGCAATTATTTTTCAGTCTATAATCTCAAATTATAGGAGATATTCTCAAAGTAGTAATTGTCATCTCAGTACTCTATGATGGCTATCATGCTATGTATATTTTAAATTTTTGTCTTTTTTCCCTCCCACTCCTTCCTTATTCTCTTTCCCTTCTCTCCTTTTTCCATCTTTTCTGTCTCACCTTCAAAAATGAGAAATTTTAATTAGCTTTTCTGCATTTGACTGTGAATATTCTGCTTTATTAGTTATCATTTTTAGTATGAATTATAGATTTTCAGTTGTAAATTATCACTATCAAAGTTTTGTTGTTGATGTTTCTTTCTTTCTTTGTGTTGTTGTTGTTGTATCTTATAGGATTCCTTGTGAGCATTTAAGAAAACCTTGAGTTTTCTGATTCAATATCTTCTTTATTTTCATTTCTTTAGATTTCTAAGTTTATTTTGCTGATTGATATCATTTTTTTTTCAAAACTGTTTTTATGCTTTCATTCCAAAGGGCTTTCCCAAAAGGCTTAATTTACTTTTACATGTGAAATTTATTTGTATCCAGTTAACAAAGATTATTTCTAATAGCAGTAAAAGGAAATCTATTTAATCACAAAACAACTATTTTATTTAGGCCTTTTCTTATATCTGGAAATATCATTGTGAAACATCAAATTTATATTAATTTTTCAACTTCTTAATAGAGTTAAATTTGTTGAACATATTATTTGTGGACAGAGCTATGAGTCAGAAATAGAAATTTCTAGCAGAATGTAAACAACAATCTATTATTGGATAAAATTGACCAACATAGTGATATACTCTTCCCACTTTCTGGACATATCAGTAGTTTTAAGAAGAATTCAAATTAACATTAAAAATTTAAAAATACATTGTATTCTTCTCTTGAACATACAAATGCCACAGATAGTACTCTGTTCTTATCTTATAAAATATATGGAAACTATTAGAAGAAAAAAATAAATATTGATCAGTGATTCCACATGTAGCAAATGTAATAGACAGCATAAATTATTTTATTCTAAGAAAAAATGTTAGTCACTTGTTAGTGTAAATACTGGTGTCCAGCCAAGTGTCTCTGCATAATAAAGATGATTAATTAGATTTCAATACTGAATCTGTCCATCATAGTACTACAATGCACACATATTTCAAATAAGCCTCATGTTAATATCCACTATCTTTTCAACAACATACCCTCTGGAGTGCTAGGGAGAGGAAAACTTCCTGCATTTAGCTTTTTAATAAATTTTATTTCCATTCCTTGACAAAATACTGTACCAGTTGACTAATAACTGAATTTTATGGCCAATCACTTCTGAATAGGTGTTAAAATGTGCAGAGAAGGCCAACGCATGACTTTTATTTTACCACAGCCCTCTCAATGCCCTTTTCCAATAGTCTCACTAAGAACCATCATGAATGAAAGCACCCTCTTTTGTGATCACTTTAGTTTTAGCAAATATTTCAAAGAGCAATGTTATTTAATAATGTCTTAATTACTTTTATTAAAATTTCATTAAAATCAAATGTTTGCTAAATGTAAGAGAAAATTATACTTATTTTCCACTGCATGTTCTGCCGATGATAATGATAGAATTCATGAGACTAATAGGTGAATGGTTTACTTGTTTTCAGCTCAACATGGCAAATGAAGTTTATTTTACTTTGCCCAACAAATTTGTAATGTGATAAGCGAACTCACAAACTAGGTCATCTTCAGAAAAATCCCTTTCTTTCACTATATACTTCCAAAAATAAATAGCAAAAACGGGGACATTAATACCAAAAAAAAAAAAAGGTGGCAGTATTCTATATTTCAATTTACATGGCTTGGGCTGTTACAAATGGTGTTCAATGGGTCTCACAATGATTGTGATTATGACAGAAAAGACATGCTAAGCCATCAGAAAGGTTGGTGAACATGTAACTGGTGTCTAAATGATTAGTTCATGGACACCTAAAAATTAACAAAGCTGGCTCAGGATTGAGATTTTGAAAGGGAACCTCCATTATGATGTTTTGAAATTTTTGTTGTTGTGCAAATTTTCTCTAATTTCAGTTCATTATAAAAACCTGGCAGTTCTTCATCAAAGATGTGATGTTTCAGAAAATCAGGGAAAAAAGACAAAAGTGTAAAAAGGGGGCACAGAATCACTAGGTAGAAGGTAACTTACCCTGCAGGGCTGTTGCCATGAAGGGATTACCTGAGACTTTAATTTCATGACAACATGGAAACTTCTTGACAGGACTAAAGAGTTTGGGATGGATATTAGCAACATTTTTTTTGTTTTTTGTCAGCAAAAGCTAAATTTAATCCTGAGTGCCTGAATACTGCTTTAGGATAAATTTATAAAACATTATAAGATTTTTTATAAAGGACAGGCAGAAAAAACATAAATGACAACAAGACAATTAAAAGTAATAACCCCATGTTTCCAACTGAGGAAGTATCAAAGAGCACAATTGAATTACTTTTAAGGGAACCTTAATAGTGAAAAGAACAATATATAGGAAGAGAAATACCAATAAAAGGGAGAGTATGACCTAAGCCTTTATTACAATAGCAATAAAAGGGACAGTACTATCTAACCATTTATTGACTTGATGCCCCCTTGCCAAAAAAGAAAAAAAAAAAAAACGCTGATATCTCAGCATCATCTGTGTGGATATGAACAATACCTAATGGATCAAAATCAGAATAAGAGCACATTACCTCATGTTGCAATCTTAATTTAAAGCCAACAGGGTCAAGTTTTCAAAAGTTTCATATTTAGAAGTCCAGTGAACTAACATTTATTTCTTTGGCTCAGTATGAAAATTCAAGGGAATAGTTTAAATGACTAAATGAGAATAAGCTTCTCTATACAGATCTTATACTTATTCTTCCTGGAACTGCTATAGGAGACTTATTCTCTAATATTAGTCCCAGATGTGAGAGACACTGTTTATTAATCTAATAATCTAATTTCAAGATGCAATAGAGCCCATGCTATGATATCCTGAATGCCATCTTAACATTCTGACAAATCTTTTAATAAGGATACAGATAAATATCCTGCCTAAGATATCATATTACAATACACATTTCTGACCATATTTCACATGACAATGTCAGAAATTTTCTAAGATGCTCAAAAGCATTTTGCTATACCCATTAAATCCAAGTTATATAACTATGGGCATTGCAACAAAAGAACTTTAACACAATATAATATTAACAGATATTTAAGCCAATGTCCACATATTTGTATTCAGTCATATAACCAAATCTGGGAAGGAAATGTATAGTTAGATTTTCTGAAATCTGGAATTTATTGTGGGTCATGAACTACACAATACAAGAAGTCAGGTTGATAGTCAATTTTGATACTCTTAAACCATAAATTCTACTAAAAATTTTAGAAGTTATTACTGTACATTGTGATTTGGAAATTACCAAGGATATTTAAGAATGTAAGAGTACTTTTTGATGGCTTGTCAATACTTTTAAATAATGTGTAAAAGAAAGCAATTTCTTTTAATTATTAATTATTACCCTCTCTCAGTGTTTATGATAAAAAGTTAAATTCAATCTTGTCACATACAATTTTTAAATCAACTTGTAGAAATGGTTCCATAATGCATCCTGAGATAACATATGATTATCTTGAGGTATCATTATCACACAATTAATTTCACTTTAATTACTAAAGAACTGTAAGGATAAATGGTTAATCTATGCTAAAAGTATAGTCTTTAACATTGTAGATGATGAACACAGTAGCCACAAAGAACATATCAATTCACAGTGAACTATTGGCATATGAGTCAGGTAGTCTCAATATTAGAAAAGGATTACTAGTCATTATCATAATTTGAAATGACATAACTGTAGCTCCAGAAAAGGTCTTCGAATTCTTGAATTTCAATAAATCATTTTTTTCACCATAAGTGTTCCAATGCTCAAATCACTATTGTAACAACATGAGAATAACATAAATCTCCCCTATTTGTCTTTAAATCAAAATTATGTCAACATTCTGTTCTTGCATGGCAATATTTTTAACAGCAGAATTCAACCTGGACCATTTATTAGATTCTTTGGTTGCCAAATCAATGGCATATCATTTGTCAGGTTAATAGGTGGTATTGAGATGAGCACTCTAGCTTACTTGTGTATTTTAGAGCTAGTAGTGGTTATAAATATAAATTAATGCAAAGCATCCATCTAGTGACAAACCCATTAGGTTCCAATATATGAGGACTGTTTTTGTATATTTGAAAATGTACCTGCCCCAAATATATCATTTTGTATATAATTAACAGATCATGCTGTCAGAGAATACTATTTGTATGATTACAGTGGTTAATAAACAATGTCAACCAATATAGCAGAACATATAATAGAGAGAAGTTCAATAAATTTGCAACTTGAAATTGAGCATCTACTATATTTCTCAGAATGTACCCAGAAAGCTGTAGTGTTCATAGTAGATGGACAGTCTGATGACTCTAGCTTTTGACTGACTCACAAAAGAATTAAAGATGACACACTTTAAATTAGGGATGCAGAGAATGATCATGTTAGTCAAAATTTATTCATAAAAAATACATGAATATAAACATAGAAGTCAATGAACAAGCTGTGACAAAACAGCCCATCCAAGTAAGACAAGCTGAATAGCATACAATGATAAAATGGAAAACTAATCTTAAGAAATGCTGACATCGTTGTCATGTCTTTTGTCAGTTTCTTAAAGTAAGAAGATAAATGGATCAGCATCTTACAGAAAATTTTAAAGGCAGATTGTTCACTGCCATTAAAGCTTCAATATTAGCTAATTTTGCTGAATTATCTATCTTCTATAACATTTATTACCAATGCTAGATATTTTAGAAAAATACGAAAAATATCATAATTTACATTCAGTGCTGAATATTGTTATTCTGATGATAAAGAAGGACCAATTAGATTTATGATCAAATGTGCTAGAATATTTGTACAACTAAGTGTAACATAAATTATATTTTAAAAAAATCTGTTACCACACTCTGCAATTCACTTTCATACAACTTTCTCCAATATTTGTAATTGCTGAACATTCCACTTTCTATAAGCAACATAGTAAACAATATAAGAACTTTCAGTGAAGGGCCAGATGTAGTGGCATATGCATATAATCCTAGGAGCTCCAGAGGCCAAGGCAGGAGGATTACAATCTCAAGACCAGTCTCATCAAGTAAAGAAGACCCTGTCTAAAAATAAAAATAAAACATAAAAAGAAAGGTTTAGGAATTTGGGGATATGCCTATATGTCTATGTGGTTCAGCACCACTGGGATCAATCCCTGGTGTGTGTGTGTGTGTGTGTGTGTGTGTATCTATCTATCTATCTATATTTATAGATATCTATATTTATAGATAGATAGATATAGATAGATCACCTTATTGTGTTCAAATCCCCCATGTAATACATATGAACCTATTGGAAAGAAGTACTTCACTATGCTTCTTGTAGATAATTGGTAGAGTTCAAGAGACCATCAGCATTTATGACACTTGAGGATTTCTCAACATGTGACAACTTCTCAAAATACAACAAAGAAAATCTATTTGGTGTGAATCCTGACATTATGAATAATATTTCACACAGTTCTGAAGTAAGATCTTCTAAATTTACTTTTATGTTTGTTTTCACCTTTAGTTTTATTTTTTATGATTTAATTATTTATTTATTGCTTCTAGTTCTATATAACATTAAGATACATGTTGACATGATCACAAAAGCATGGAATATTACATGTTGAGATATGCAATTGTTTGTCTTCTTGGAATGAGAACAATTAGGACTATTGCTATTACTCTGGCATTAGCTATAAGATCAGAAATTGAAATTGGTGTTATCACCATTGGACCATGGAAGCAGCATAATTTGAAGTTTTAGTGTAAGTTTTAAGTAAAATTAAGTTTGACCCATATCCTTAAGCTATTCTGATCTCTCAAATAAAGAATCCAATTGGTTTTGCAGACAGTTGATCTGCATTATCATAATACTCTCATATAGAATAAAATACCATGTGTATGACTTGATATTATGCTGTATGTTTCCCAGAAGCAAAAATATGTTGCTCAGTTAGCAGAATAGCAACAGTTTATAGGTGGCAACAGTATACATAGAAATTACTAAACTATGCTCTCTGTTACTGAGCCCAAGGTCCTAAAGGTTAACATGAGAAAATAATAACCAACTAGTGGGTGAAGTACAAGGGAAGTGGTGTTCTCAAGAAAGAGTGGACATGAAAGCAGAGAGATAGAAATAAGGATAAAGCATTCTAGAAAAAAAAAACAAATTGAGTGTCTAAAATCAAGATTTTCATTAACAGATTTTGAAAATCGGTGAGCTGGTTACTTGAGTTAGATATAAATGTTATTAATCAGAATAATGTAATGATGGTTTGCTGGAGAACAAGTGACTGACATATTGTAAGACACATAAAAATCACATAACATTATTTTCCAATGCAGATTATGGTTATACAAACTAGAACAGTCTTAAGACATTAAATTTCTTACAAATTCCCCATGCTATGCTGATGTTGTTGGTCTGCAGACAATACTTTTAGTAGCAAAATTACTAAGTACATAACAGGCAGTATTTGACTGTGGATAAAGCAGGGTGAGAGGTATTGTAAAATTATACCTTTTTTTTGAGGATAGTGAGCACTAAGATTTTGAATAAAGGACTGATAGAATTCTTCCAGGATGGACACTTGGATATATATTATATTACTCACATAAATTCATAAATCCAACTAATACATGAGCTGGTTAAGGGAATAAATCATGTGGATTTAAAAGCATTTTATTAATGCTCCAAAATATCTACTTGATTCATCACAGCTTCCAAATAAATACTTCTTTGATTAGTTCATTAATGTGTGCCTTTTATCTAACCACAAAATGTATTTGTTTATGGGTGGATTGCATTAAATCTTAAGCTTAATTATAAGGCAATCACTGCATTTTTAAACAATTACAACTTACTCATTATTTTCAATTAATAGTATGACACTTTCAGTGATTTTGTTTCATTTTTATATTTGTTATATCCACTTATCACACTTTTAATTATATCCAATTTAATTTAATGAAATTTTCCAGATATTCTTCATTATTATTCAAGACCAAACAGCACATAAAATAAATTATACATGGAAATGGCATAGTGTATGATCTCATATTTCAAAATATCTGCATATGTGTACTGTTATTGTCAAGTTAAATCTGTATGTAATAATTTTTTATTATAAAAATTCATTATATTTTTCTAAATAGAATTTTTAAGGAATAGAATTACATCCAATATTATTTAATTAAATATTCTTATACATTAAGTAAACTATACATTGAGTTATCTCACAAATAACTATTAAATCAGTATTTGCCAGATCCCACATACTTCTTTTGTCCCATTTCTTTTGTGAGGTTTTATTCAAATTTGTTTAATTAGGCAAACATTTACTGCATGATTATTATTGCCAATGCATTACATACTTTGCTCTGGGGATGCAATGATGAATTAAGCTTCGTAGTGTTGTTAAACTGTAATAAGTTTACCTAATCCTATTTCTGTACTTCAGCGATAAAGTCTGGCCATGAACATCCTTGGTACATAGTGAAGTATACTACATTTTGATGAGTAAACAAATTGAAACCTTATGCAAGAGTCTCTTTTCACCAAGCAACTGAGTTTCAGCCAATGAAAGGTATGAAGTATCCAGTCAACCTGAGGCTTAAATCCCTAAAACATTACCATTATATAAGGCCAACACTGAACTGAACTTTATTGTCAGCTTTTATACACTCTGATCAAAATATCTAACAATGTCATTTTGTTCTTGTAGATTTCCAGTTTTCCCAGCACCATTTGTTGAAGAGGCAATCTTTTCTCCAATTCATGTTTTTGGCAACTTTGTCTAATATAAGATAACTATAATTATATGGATTAGCCTCTGTGTCCTATTATGTACCATTGGTCTACCAATATATTTTGGTGCCAATACCATATTATTTTTTTACCATTGTTCTGTAGTATAGTTTAAGTTCTGATATAGTGATGCCACCTGCTTCACTCTTCTTGCTAAGGATTGCTTTAGCTACTCTGGGTCTCTTATTTTTCCAGATGATTTTCATGACTGCTTTTTCTATTTCTCTGAGAAATTTCATTGGGATTCTGATTGGAATTGCATTAAATATGTATAGTTCTTTGGTAATATGGTAATTTTGACAATATTAATTCTGCCTATCCAAGAAAAAGGGAGCTCTTTCCATCTTCTAAGTTCTTCTTTTATTCTGTAGTTCTGTAGTTTTTATTATAAAGGTCTTTCACCTATTTCCTTAGGTTGATTCCCAGGTATTTTATTTATTTATTTATTGTAAATGGGGTAGTTTTCCTCATTTCCCTTTCAGAGGATTTGTCACTGATATACAGAAATGCCTTAATTTATGGGTGTTGATTTTGTATCCTGTTACTTTGTTGAATTTATTTACTAGTTCTAGAAGTTTTCTGGCCTATCTCTCACTGTGCACAAAACTCAGCTCAAAATATATCAAGAACCTAGGAATTAAACCAGAGATATTGTGCCTATTATCAGAAAAATTAGGATCAAATCTCCATCATGTTGGATTAGGCCCCAACTTCATTGATAGAACAACTATAGTGCAAAAAATTAAAACCAAAAATCAATAAATGGGATGGATTAAAACTAAAAAGCTTCTTCTCTGAAAAAAAGAAACAATCAGTGAAATGAATAGGGAGCCTACACTTGGGAGCAAATTTTCACCACTTACACATCAAATAGAGGACTAATCTGTAGGGTACATAAGTAACTCCAAAAACTAAACACCAAGAAAACAAATAGCCCAATCAATAAATGGACCTAGGAACTTAACAGACACCTCTCAGAAGATGATATACAATGAATCCACAAATATATGAAAAAATGTTTATTATTGCTAGCAATTTGAGAAATGCAAATCAAAACCACTCTAAGATTTTATCTCACTCCAGTCAGAATGTCAGCTATTAAGAACACAAACAACAATAAGTGTTTGCAAGGATGTGTGGAAAAAGGCTAACCCATACATTGCTGGTGGGACTGCAAATTTGTTCAGCTAATCTGGAAAGCAGTATGGAGATTCCTTGGAAATTTGGGAATAGAACCACCATTTGACGCAGCTATTGCACTACCTGTTCTATACCCAAAGGACTTAAAATCATAATACTACAGGGACACAGCCATATCAATATTTATAGCAGCACAATTCACAATACGTAAAGTGTGGAACCAACCTAGATGCCCTTTAGTAGATGAATGGATAAAGAAAATGTAATACACACACACAACACACACACAAAGGAATATTATTCAGCAATAAAAAGAAATAAAATCATGACATTTGCAGGTAACTGAATGGAGTTAGAGAAGATAATGCTCAGTGATGTTAGCCAATCCCCCCCCATAAAACAAATGTCAAATGCTTTCTCTGATAAAAGGAGGCTGATTCATAATGGGGTTTTGGAGGGGACCGTGGGAGGATTAGATAAAATCTAGATAGAGCAAAGGGGTGGGAGGGGAAGGAATGGGGCATAGTGGTAAAAAAGATAGTAGAATGAGATGGACATAATTACCCTAAGTATATGTATAAAGACACAAATGGAGTAAATATACTTTGTGTACAACCAGAGGTATGTAAAATTGTGCTCTATATGTGTAGTATGAATTTTAATGTATTTTGTCATCAGATATAACAAATTGGAATAAATTTTTAAATATTTATTTTTTAGTTGTAGTTGGACACAATACCTTTATTTTACTTATTTTTTTTAATGTGGCGCTGAGAATCGAACCCAAGTTCCCGCACATGTGAGGCAAGCGCTATACCATTGAGCCACAGCCCCAGCCCCTAAAATTTTTTTTTCAATTAAAAAATATCTAACAAGAATAACTGAGAAGTAGAAAAGTTTATTTTTGACTCATGTTTTCAGAGGACTCAGTCCAAGTCCACTGACTCCATTGCTCTAGGCACGAGGTGAAACAGAAAATAAGGGTGGAAGGACATGGTAGAGGAAAGCTACTCAACTCATGGAAACCAGGAAGCAGAGAGGAGAAAGGAAATGGCTGGAAAGAAGGAAAAATTTGCTAGCGTATGCCTGCAGTGACATATTTCTTCCAACTGATTCAACCTGTTAGTGTCCCATTCAATTATCAGTGACTTAATACACTTGATAGGTTATTGGTTAGTGAGGTCAGAGCTCTCAAGATCCAATGATTGTCAAAATTTCCACATTTGAACCTTTCTAATTTGGACCATGCTGTCAGCACATGAGCTTTTGGGGGTAATTCTTCACCCAAACCATAACTAAAGCAAATCAGGTTGTTTCTGTAGTCACTTTCTTTTCAATGGCATAAATACAACCTGCACATGTATTAGAGCAGGATTAAGAATTAACTTTCGTCAGAAGAAATGGCTAACTTCCAGAAAACTTTCATGCTTAAATTAACTGGGTAAAATTTAACTCATATTTATCCAATGGGAGAAATAGCATTATTTTCATTAGAATTATATGGAGACTATAGATCTACAATTGTCACCTACATTTTATAAAACTCAATGTGAGCAGTTACATAAAGAAGAACAAAGCAGAGCCAACATGCTGAGAATTTGGAGGTTTCAAAAAACGATTTGTGTTTTTGAGCTGGACTTTGACAATGAAATATGATAGATATGGAAAAATTATGGTGCTTAAAAAGAAAATATATAAATACTATTAAAAACATGTAAATTTAAGGCAGGTGGACTTGCAAGGGAATGAGATAGTAAGAACAGAAATAAAAGCAGTAACATGTGCAAGGAGATGATATCCATCTACCTTCTGAAAAGATGACCATTAAATTCTGTTAAGGTTAATGATTTTAAAGTATATGAAAATGTAGAACAGGTATGAAGAATACCTGAGCAGAAAAACCCAGTTAGTCCTCATAATGATCTTTGTGTGTGTGTGTGTGTGTGGTGCTGGGGATTGAACCCAACGCTTGTGCATGCAAGGCAGGCACTCTACAAACTGAGCTCTATCGCCAGTCCCAGAAGTGACCTTAATATTGCTTTATTTGAAAATAAAAGTGAAACTTAATTTATTTCTTATTAATACCTATTTTAAAGCAAAATAAAATATAAGCTCAAAATGTTAGAAGCAGCCAACAAAATTAATAATTAAGAAATTAGATACTTTCAAGTGGGTTAGATAAAATGTGACAAATTTATAATTGCAACTAACCAAATATTTTCTTTCCTTATTTTTTTTGAACTTCCACATTCACTCTATAAAAACCTATCCCTATATTCAACAGAGCCCTGATTGGAGCCACTTCTTATATGATGCCACCTGCTTCATGAATTGCTGTTTACTCCCACTCTTAATTATTTAATGAGTTCTCAGTTAACTTTTTATCAATAACAAAATTAAAATGTGAGGTGGATTTATATTGACCGTTATTTTTAAATGACAGCAACTATTAAAACATTAATTTGGTATTTTCCATTCATTTTCAATATCTATACTATATGAAATTGAAAATATCAGAAATATCCCAGTTTGAAATGATAACTTTCATGTCAAATAAGTACAGTTCTTTTTCACTATCACAAACATGCTTTATACTATTAATGATGTCGCTATTATTATTAACATGTAGCATTCATTAATACATTATATTAGGAGATATAGAAATACCAGTTGATTTCACTTAATTAGATAGAGTGATAAATGTGAAAGGATGGTATTTTGGTGAGTTTTGGCAGTGGTATTATCTGGATATCATTTGTCCTAAAAAGTTCATGTCCTGAATTCTGGATAGTGAGTTTAGGGATATTAAGAGGTGGTACCAAATGAGAGGTAAATATGTCACTGGGGACACGTGCTGAGAAAAGGTTAATGATAATCTCATGAAATGAATTATATTTCACAATATGGGTTAAAAAAAAAAAAAAAGCTATGTACTGTGATGCACAAGTGTACTTCCTTTGGCCCAGGAGGCTGAGGCAGGAGGAGTGTGAGTTCAAAGCCAGCCTCAGCAACTTTGCGAGGCCCTAAGAAACTTGAGAAGACACTGTCTCTAAATAAAATATTAAAAGGGCTGGGGATGTGGCTTGAGTGCTCCTGGGTTCCATTCCAGGTGCCATGAAAAATAAATAAATAAAATAAAATGAATAAAAAAAGATTTATGAATGTTGACACAAGGTTTTAATCCCAGAAACTTGGGAAACTTAAGCAGGAGAATCATAAAGTTGAGGTCAACCTTGGCAATTCAATGAAGTCCTGTCTCAAAATCTAAATAAATAAGGTTGGTTAGGTTGCTCAGTGGTACAGTGCCCCTGGGTTCAATACCCAATACCATAAAAATGAAACAAACAAAGAAAATTTGAGTTCTCCCCACCCTTTGGTTTCCTGTCTCATTTTGTTATCCTTTCTTCATATTTCCCTTTCTGCTACTATGTCATATTGTGATGCAGTCAGGATATATGGATCTTCCATCCATCAATATAATGACCCAAAAATCTTTCTTCTTTATGAGGTAACCAGTCTCTGATATTTTGTTATAATTAAAAAAAAAGTGCAGATACAGGCTAAGTGGGTGGTTTCTTTAGGGCTGGATCAATTAATAGTGTTGTGGTATCAGAGTCCATTTGATTAAAAGAAATGTGTGAGGTTTCACATTTTCTACTATATACAGAATATAATTATAAGCACACTGGAAGTGAGTAAAGGCAGAATTTAAACAAGGTTATTATTATGTCAGTCAAGAATAGTTTTGCAAAGAAACATCAAAATATGTCAAGGACAAGAGATCACTGGGAAGATAAGATCTGGGAAAACTAAGACACATGAAAGTAGTGGGGAGAAGGGAAGAAATTTAGATGAAAATTGTAAATTGGAACAGTTTCTTAAAACAACAATTATTATATAACACTGTTTTATATGGGTTTGTCAGCATGAGTAGTAAATACTTGACTATATATGATCTAGTGATTATCAGGCAAGATTTCACATATTATTCATAAAATAATCTAGGTAAACATCTCAACTATGTAATCCCCAAGACCTGCTGCAGAATCAAAATTTCAGAGGAGGTTTTTGTAAGTTTTAGAATCTCCACCAGTGATACTCATATACACCCAGATTAAAAACTATTAATCCAATAGATTAAGAATGTTAATTAAAAGCATAAATTCTCAGATGTTTTAACTAAGAAATGAGAATATGATAAAATATCCTTAATGACGATTATGATTATTCCATGGTTAAGTAAAAGTGTTAATTTTTAATTGAATATATATATAGCATATATATATATATATATATATATATATATATATATATATATATATACACCACACATATTATATATGTCAATATATGTGTATATGTGATATATATATATATATATATATATATATATATCCAATTAGTCAACTAACAAATGAAAAGTGGTATAATGAAACATTTTTGCAATATGAAGACAATCACATCTGAAGAAAAACAAATGTTCAATAACATTATCAAAGGTTGTCTATATCAGTGATAATCAGGGTAATGATATTTTAAAAATATAATATTTCACTTTATTAGTATTGACAAACTTCATAGTGTTTAGCTGTGTATTGGTAAAGGTAATGTGAAAAGAAAATGTATGCATGTACAAACTATAATGTAAAATGTTAAAAAAAGAATAACCCAATTAAAAAAGAGGCAATAGACCAAAATAGACATTCTTCAAAAGAAGTTGTAAAAATGGCCAATAGGTATATTAAAAAAATTCTTTAGCATCACTAGTTGACATAAAAGTGTAAATCAAAACCACAATGAGTTATGAACTCACTTCAGTAAGAAGGGCTATTTTCAAAAACACAGAATACAGCAAGTTCTAGTAGGATGTGAAGGTCAAGAAACTCTTGGGCCCTGTTGACAGGAATGTAATTTAATGTAACCACTATGAAAAACAATATGAAGATATTTCAAAGAATTAAAAATGGTATAATCATATGATCCAACAATACCACTTCTAGGTATATATCCAAAGGAAAAGAAATCAGTATGTCAAAGAAACAGTATGTCTGTACTCCCATATTTTCTGCAGCACTATTCACAATAGCAAAGAAATGGAAACAACTGAAGTGTCCACCAACTGATGAGTGGATAAAGAAAATGTGGTACATATTCTTTCTGTGGAATATTTTTCAGTCATAAAGATAATGGAATTCTGTCACTTAAAAGAACAGGGATGGAACTGGAGACATTAGTCAGGCACAGAATTGAAGTTAAGCACAGAAAGACAAGAATTGCATGATACCATTTATATGTGAAATCTAAAAAATCAAGTTGATTTCATAGAAATTAGGAGTAGAATTCCCCTTCCTGGTGGCTGGGAGAGTAGGGAGGGGGAGGGATGGGGAGGAGATGATCAGAGGTTAGTGAATTACAGTCAAATAGGAGTAAGAAGTCCTAGCATACTATTGCTCAGTAAAATGAGTGTAGATAACAATAATACATTGTACATTTTGAAAAGTTAGAAGAAAGGATTTTGAATGATTTTACCATGAAAAAGTAAAAAATATTTGAGACAAATATATTTAACTTGAACATGCAATGTATACAAGTATCTAAACATCACATATTCCCATGTTATTATGCATAATTTTTATGTTTTATGTATCAAAAATTAAATAGGTAAAAAGATTAATTTAAAAAACATTTTGTGGAAAAAATTGATGAATTTATATAAAAATCAAATATAGTAAATGTGAATAATTTTACTTCTAGGAAAATGCCCTATAGATGATATGATCTAAAATTCTGGAAAAGCATTTAATTCACATAAAATTAGTTGTTAAGTATTTTCACATATCATACAAGTGAATTAAATGAATACCAGACACGTGTATTAACATGGATAAATATTATGAATATATGAATGTATATAATATTGATAAGTAACTTAAAGGGATGCTATGCATTAACATGATAAATATACAACATAATCCATGAAAGAGATGCTAATCAGCCATTACAGTGTTTAATTTGTGAAGGAGCACAGCAACATGATAAATGAGTCATAAGTAATTGAGTTATAAAGTTATGTTTCTTGAAAAATTGAATCAAATACTGAAACACCTTATGACTTGCTTGAACTGAAGTGTTTGCTATTATTTATTTGTAAGTTTTAAATTTGTATTATAAAATGTACCTTAAAAGAATGAGGACAGACCTTGGACAGCTCCTATAGGAATATAGCGATCATTGTTATTCCTGTTATTGCAGCAGTACCCTGTGGATTGAACACAATGATTCTAGAAGGGAGTCCAGCAACATTGACACTAAGGATAAAAAGAGTTACCTCTGTCTGTTGGAATTTCCTTTTCATCTTAAGTTTCTTAGACCCATGATAAAATGAAGTTAAATGGGGATTCTCACTAAAGCTGGAACTACTCAGGGTAAAGATTTTTGTCGGTTTTGTTTACTTCTGAGTCATAAGTAAGTATGTAAACATTTTCTATCTCAGAGTTGCCCTTCAAATATTTTCTGAATAAAGAAATCTTATAGTGAGAGCATTCTATTTTAGTTCCAAGAACAAGGATCATTAAATATGATTCTATCCATGTTGTTCGAACAGTATAGGAAAAGTTCACAAATAAAATAAGTATATATGAAAAGTATATTTTAGAGCAAGATTTTGTTGACCAAAAATTGAGTTTACATGCATTCCCAGTAGCTTAGTCCTATCACTGAAAAGGACCAGAAGATTAGGATTATAAAGACATGCCTAGGTGCCCCAAACTCCTAAAGGACATGTGACAATGGACTGATTGTTCTGGTTTGCATCTCAATGAACAAAAGGTAGAGCTATAAGAAGATTGTCCTGCTTTCCCTATACTTTATCAAGATAAATAAGGACAAGAGATATTTGAAACATATCCATTATCAAATTTCCTGTAGTGTTTAAAATAATATGTAGACATTGAACTTTTCAGTGTTTTCTATTCACAAAACATTCTAAACTATACAGGCAATATCATGAGCACAATTCTAATATTCCCCCCATTCAAAGACAAGAATATAAAATGTCAAAATAAGGATTCGCTAGAGTTCTGTGCTATCCCTAAGAATCTCTTCTAAATACCAGAAATGATGAAAGTATTAAAACTATGCTTAGTAAAAAACTTATAGGTTTGATAAATACCTACCTATCATTAAAGAGATATATTAAATGTAATTAAAATTGTGCATTTAAAAATATTTATTTATTGGCCAACAAATTGATATTATAGTGATGGGTGTTGACCTTCTAAAAACTATTTTAAAATTAAATTCTACCTAAAATTGACATATATCCATATACATTAAATATATAGAGAATCTTTAAAGTGGATATCTGTATCTCAAAAAATAGCATAAAAGTGTCCCTTAGTGTTAAGAAGCATTGGTTTCAGGACTCTTTTCTTCTCATAGCCTATGCAAATTCTAAAATCTGCACTGTCCCAGGCCTTTATATTAAATGTTGTGGTATTTGCATATAAGCTATGTACATCTTTATATATATTTTAAAATGTCCCCAGATTACACATGACACATAATACACTTTAAATAATTTGTGAATATTTTTAATAGTGTATAATTTAGGGATTAATGAGAAGAAAAATGTCTATATAATATACAGACTTAATAAACTTAGTATTTTTTTTTGCTGAATATGTTGTTTTGTGGTTGGATATATCAGGAGATACAGAACTCACAGATATATAGGGCTGACTTTGCAAAGAAAAAATATTTCTCATACATAACATATTCCCATTCATAAAAATCAGTTTCTTAATTGCAATTTTGTTTAATACTGTGTTAATGATACTCTCTGAATAATACCATCTTTTTTCTCCCTCAAGATGGTTTTTTGAATCTTTTTTATTAATTCCTGTAAACTGTTCAAAGTTGATTTTTATGATTAATTCATTTGAAAATACTGACACATTCAACTAAATCTTGTCTGTGGACCATGGTTTTTTAGTTGATAAAACAGTCTTACCCACTTATACATTGATACAGTAGAATTTCTTCTCTTTCTATTTCTCTCTCAGTCTTTTTTTCTTTAGTCTCCTCAGATATATCGATGTTAACTTCTGCTTTGTTGTGATTGCTCTAGCAGTCCCAGGACCATGTGAATTTCAGACAAATGTAAACCAAAAACTACAAGTTATATTGGAAGAAATCTCCCCTGGAACTGTTGGGGGATAATAGAAGCTAAGTAGATTAGAAAAGAGAGAATGAAGGGAAGGGGACAGGAACAGAAAAGACAGTGGAATGAATGTGACATGACTTTGATATGCACATATATGAATACACTACAGTGAATCTCCACATTGTGTACATCCACAAGATTAGGGTCCTAATTAGAATAAGATACACTCTTTGTATAAATAGCTTCTACTGTGATATATAACTAAAAGAACAATTTTAAAATTCTTAAAACATAAACAAAAACCCAGCAGCAATGAAGTATGGGACTCATTTGGAAAAACAACAATTTCCAGTCTTTCTTTTCTGGGACTTCTTAGAGGATCTTGCTTTTATCTCACAGACAGAATAAATACATTTCCAATTCTTGAGTGTTGGAAATATATGATTATCCTTCAAACATTAATGTGCTCTCACAGAAATTGAAAACAGAGTGGTAGTTACCAGAGAATAGGAGAGAAGGTGGGGCATGTTCATTCAGCAGGTACTAAGTTATAGCTAGTTAGGTGTAAAAGGTTCTGGTGTACTGTGTATCTAAAAAACTAGAAAAATGAATGTTGAATGTTTCAATGTTTTAGTCATTATGAAATTGTAAAGGGTTTAGTAGACAGGTATGATTGCCCTGATTTAATTACATAATGCATACATACACAGAAAAATAAGAGTATCCCCCAATTTCTATGATTTCATGCATCAATTAAAATTTAAAAAAATATAAAGACTGGAAATATTTTTAAAAACTACAAGAAAAAATGAACAAACACCAAGCATTCATAAGTTATGGGGGTCAATTAAAAGTAAAAACTCATGGACAGGTCAGTTCAAGTAACCATGAAGCCTGGTAAAACAGGCCTGCATTTGACAGTCTGGGTTTCAGTATAAGAATCATATTTAATTTCTTACATAAGTCTCAGTGTGCTTAGTCTTTACTTAAGATTTTTTTTTCCTTTGGATACATTCCTCCCTGGTCCCAAGATTTAAGTAGTTCTTAAACATATACTTGAAGTCACTAATTTATTTTATCATTCTTTTTTATTTCCCTCCAAAACCCTAAAATCCCTTTCTGAAACTGAAGAGTAAACACTCCAAGACTAAAAGATTTCCCCAGCTGGGATCAAAAACTAGCCTGACCCAAATAGCCTCCTGCAGATCTCAGCATGTTCTAATCTCTAGGACCAGACACCTTGGATAAAAATATTGCTCAACATTATGGATTTGACTTTACTTTGGCTGTCTGAATTTGCCATCTTTGAGGCCCTCTGAAAGAGGTATCCTTTATTCAATACTTACTGTTAGCCTAATTTTTTTCCATGCAATCAACAGATTCAAATATATATATATATATATATATATATATATATGTATTATAGTAATACATAAGATTGGAGATCATTTTCACATCATCACGGAAATATGAAATATAATGTGCTCCACTTCAATCCCCACTAATTCCCTTTCCCTCTTCTCCTCCCTCCCATTACTTTTCCTGTACTTTGCTGGTCTTCATCTTATTTGCTTACAATGTTTTTTTTTTTCTAATTAGTGCTTATTAGATAAACATAAAGGTAAAATTTACTGCAGCATATTCATGTATGTACACAGGATAGGATAGTTTGGCCATTTTTTTTCTGATAAGCAGTAGTCTTCACTCAGCACTTTTACTTGGAATAATATTTCATTGGTTTGAAAACTTTCCCCCTATGAAATATGCTTTACTTTTAACTTCCTTTCACAGCATGAAAAATTCCCCTAAAACAATAATGAAAATAAGAACATTTTTTTAAAAAATGTCTCATTTAAAGGAGCAAATGCCTTGTTCTAATTAGCAGTCACTGAATTCCTAAAACCATTCTGTAGTAATACCAAAATGTCAATATATCATCTATTTTGACTAATTTTTGATTCATGCATATTTTATAACCGTATATTTTGAGGCTTGTACCTTGTTAGCACTACTGGCTATTTTAAAAGGCAGCACTATCAACTACTTTCAAAAGAGAAACTCTTTCCAAGTGTTCTTTGCTTGTGCTGCTCATGGTGAGAATTAGCCATAAGAAGTGTTACCTATGTAGGAGATGTAAAGGAGGCAAATGGTATTATTCTTCCAAGTAAGCAGTATTCAGAGGCTAGCTTTAACATTCACGTTGGGGCCACTTTTGGTTTTGGAGGGACTTTGTGTACTTCTCTGTAATTTTTCTTAGAAAAGCTTTGATGCAATTTGTCTCCAAACTATTCTTTTTATTTTTCTTGCCCAGATTCCAATCTTTTCATCTGCCACACAACAATATTCCAATCTTTGCTCCCCCACCTTCTTGACATCCAAGAAAGCCCTATTCCTAGCCTGTGGCCCTCATTCTTGCCATACTTGCAGGTTTTTGTTTCCTAGATGGAACCCAGAATGACCACATATTCATTGCATCTCTAGAATGTACAAGACTTGAATTCTCTGGATTTTAGAATTTTGATAGTTGGAAAAAATTTGGAATTCTGTCCACAGTGTGATCAATAACTGTGTATTTTCCCTCCCATAAAGCCTCAGTACATAATTAATAACCAATCAAGGAAGAAGTTTCAATATTTGTGCTAAATGATGAATTTTAAATATTGTCATTTATTAATATTTGCCAAATATATAAAAAATTAACAAGGTATTTGCTAAAAATATTGTTTTCCTCTTTATAAACTGTGAGTAAATTTTGAGTGTCAAACTGTATGGGATTACGAATGGGACAAAATATTGGATTCCCTCTAAACTGAGAATTTTTATTTGAAAAAAAAAATCTTTACTAAGATTTTCTAATGGTCAAAACACTTCAACCTGTGCTTGCCTAGCATGTGTGAGGTGCAGGGTTCGATTCTCAGAACCATATATAAATAAATAAAATGAAGATCCGTTGACTAAACAATATTTTAAAAACACTTATATTGTGAATATAAAGCATATCATTGGATCAAACTTTTAGTACAATAAGTTATTGGATGAAAAACTTGAGCACATAATTATTATTTAAAAAGACAATGCTCAGGGGAACAGATTTTTTAGTTTTTTATTGCATTGAGTGTATATGAACAAAATATAATATGACACAATCTGAGCACACCAGTTCATTCTTCTTTGTTATTTCATTCTCTGGATTTGAATGTTATGAATAATGGTGAACTGAGGAATACTATATTTTCCAACTTTAAAAGTATCAAAATGAAAATGATCCTATATATAAGATTATAATGCTCTGGGCATTTGCAATAGAGTTGTTTAAATAGTCAAAAATCAATCAGAATAAAAATGATTTTCTCTATAATATATGGGTAGTTGAATTATTCAGTATAAATGTTATAATTTGTGCTTAGAAAACTTAACAAAACAATATGAGCCACAGGTTATTTAATTATTAGAAATAATCAAGCACCACCTTCACCAACATTTAGTTTGTATTTTTGGTTGAAATTTATTGGTATTGACAAAACTTAGTCTAGAAGAGAAAGGAGATAATTACAGTAACATTAATTGAATCACTACATATTGTTGTGAATAAGGAAAATTTTGTTGCTTCTTGAGTTTGGAAGATTTGTGATATCAAATTATTCTAAAGAGTACATGTAAATATGTAATTTCTAGAAAATACATTTTTCCAACCTCTGTGATTTTTCAACTATCTTAGTGTGCTAATTATCTAATTAACTGGTATAGACAGTCCAATTATAATTCTGAAGTTCACTGTGGATGCATAATTATTTTCATAATCATTAACTTGGCTTAATCACCTTTAACACTAGTTTTGTAGGTCCTCAACTAATTAGTTTTACTAGCTAATTACTGAATATACAGAAATTTGACTTTCATTAAGATCTGATAATATCTATTGTTATAAGGATGGAAATGTTAGAACATCAGGTACAGGACACTAGACAAAGTTCACTGAAGGTCAACTTTTGTCAAACTCAGAAATTCTAAAATATAATTGATTTATAGAGACACAGATAGGTGCACAAAAAACAGGCTCTCATTAGTCTCTAATAGAATCTTTGATTGTGTCTACACATAAACTCCCTTCCATGTAAATTAAATACTTTTGAAAAGTCAATTTTGAAGCTTTAACTGAAGTGCTTTCTGAAAAAGTTAAACCATTAAGGGAAAAAATGTTAATGGATAACAAAAACACTCAGCAGATCATTTGGAAGCCAGTAAAATTTTAATCAAGTATTTTTTTATATTTATTTTTTTAGTTTTAGGTGGACACAATATCTTTATTTTACATTTATGTGATGCTGAGGATCAAACCCAGGTAGGTGAACACTCTATCAGCCCCAATCAAGTATATTTTTAATTTTTTTGATGTTTTTACTTAACTTCTATCTCTGACAAATTTGTCATAATCTACTTTTTCATGTTTTTATGCCAACACACAATATCTTTCACTTCAAAAACCAGTCATAACTGTTTCACTTTGCAATTTGATATTCACTTTGAAAAGTCAGACCCTGAAAGTCATTTACTTTGGCAAATCATGTTCATTATAAATTCTGGAACCAAGTTCAATAGATATTTGTTCCCTTTGGATTATTACTTGGATGTAATACACTGATTTGGTCCCCAAAGATGAAACAAAATATTTACATATTTATGAAAAATAAGTAGTCTAATATATCTGAAATTATGCACATGAATGCCCAATGGCACATACACTATAATTTATATTTATAACTTCAGAAATATTGCCATCTGTCTTGCAAACAGCAAGAGACCAGCCTAAAACATATCTAATGTGATTCATTTATGTAAAACTTTACCATCTGTACATTAAAATATAAAATTATACATATAAATTATCCAAACAATTGGGGAATTTAAAGTAATTTTCCCTTTATCATATTTGCTTCAACCAGAAAAAAAGGGTAGTTTTTACAGAGAAAAATTTAGGAAATATTGAATATATTTGCTAATGTCAAACAGCAGGAAATCAGAACAATTAGCAAAATGTAAAACAAAATCCAAATAAATGCAAGAGATATTCTAGCTGCCCCTGTCTGATGCATAATTTGATTCTACCCCCACCATACCCTAATAATAAAGACAACATTCAGAAAAAATATTACACAATTTGGTCAAGATCAAATGACCCCAAATCCATAGAAGTTGTGCCACTTCTTAATTCCAAATCTATTACTTCCACTATGTTGTAATGTTGCTTCTCACTCTGAGTAAAAATTCAGAGGAAACAAATAAAAAAACAATGTGTCTTCCTTAAAGGAGGGATTTTATTTTATCACAAAAACTAAATGCAAGAAAAATGGCCTAAATAAGTAACAGAAAACATTTATAAACCATATTCATTAATGTAAGCATAAGACACACAAAATTGGGGCCATTAATATGAATTAAGTGAAAGTTACAAATTTTGAGTCATTCTTTCACTTCTATATATCCAGATTACCTCAATTCAGAAAAAAAAAATGAAATTTAGAAATACATAGGAAGTATCCACATACTTAGAATTATTATATACTTGCCCTCCTTATTAATTCTTGTGGGGTAAAAAATATTCACAAATTATATTTAAAAAATCCACATAACTAGTGAGATACATAATACATGTCTATAGTACAGAGTTTCAAGAAGTTTGAAGACTACACTGCATATTGTAAGATTATAAATACTCTTTTTCTCAACACCCTCTTTCCTTCTCCAAAGGCAACCATCTACCTTCAGTCCTTGATTACTGCTATTGAAGAAATATCTACAAATGTATTATTTTAAACTATTATAGCACATATCAAACTATTTATATTGCCTTCCACTCAGAAGTATTTTTCATGTAAATAATTTTCAGTGTGTACAAAATTTTTCCTTGCATAAATATTTTCTAATTAATTTATCCTTTCTCGATACATGACTGATATTTTTATTATAGGCTTTATTTCTTGCAAAAAAAGAAAAACTCACTAAATAATATTATCCATATATGATATCACATGTCTAAGTTTATAAAAGACTGCATCAACCAATGTTGCAAATTTGTTGTTCTAGTTTGTATTTTTATTCTACTCTGCAGGTCATAGATGTTTAACTGTTTTCACTTCTTACTGTTGCCATCAGTAAAGTTCTCTTGATACTTAATCTCCTATACTCTTGACCTTTGACATGTACCTTTCAAATTAATATTAGTAAGGAGGTGAGGTTTATTTAATTCACTCTTAATTCTGAGCTCTTAATTCTGAGCTCAGCCTTATAACTATGTGCCAAGGAGATGCTGGTAGAAGGAGATAAGCAAAGGCTTGAAAGACAGTTTCAATATTTTCTTGAATGACTACGTTTACCATGAGAACATTCTCACCTCACCATAGCCTTTTGGAGAGATGTGAGTGAAACCTGAGAGTTAACTGGGTCACCCCAGCCAATAGCAGGCCAATAGATGTCTGACTCAATAAAAGCACTGGAGACCAGACTAGGTCAGAATAACGAGCTAGCTTAAATGACTTACCCATAGATTTCAAAGCCAGATGGTTGGGGGGATGAGAATGAGACTATTTAAACTATGTCACAGGCCCAAGGTAAAATTTGCAATTATTATTGCCCTTAAGTCAGGTGGGAAAGGATACTATAAAAATAGAGTAACACGGCAAATTTCTTTATGCACATTCCAATTTACCTAACAAATGGTTAGTTTCTCTTTTTGAGGGCAATGTTAGCTATCATTCCAGAAGATGTGGCCTAGAGAAATTTTTAAGAGTACGCATCATATGGACTACCAGGAGAATGGTAACAGTGAGTTGACTGGGCAGAGTACTGAATTTCTATGTTGAAGTTTGTGCTAAAACTTCCTCTGTATGAATTGTGGTATCATAACCAAATTCTTATTTAAACCTCTGAGCTTGATTATTCATTTTGACAGTAATGAGTGTTGAAAGATTTGGAGTGTCAAAGATATTTGTGTGGTAATGTAATCAATTAGGATTACTTTGTGTAGGCAGTGGTTTTATAATCTAACAGCCATTTCCTAAAAGGCAACAGTAACTGAATCTCTGTAAAGGAAGTGATATTTCATTAAGTGGGTTAGCAAGATTTTTAGCATGCCTTTGATGGGATATAAAATTTCATGTATAAAGGAAATTGTATTATAATTAATAAAAAATAAAAATGTGAAGTATCTTTAATAAAAGCAAATGAAACAATGAATTAACATCCTCTAATATAATAAACCCAATTCAAATTAAGTAGTTTTTAGTAGTTTAAGTCATATTATAGTGTTTTCCCCCCATCTTTTCTCTACATTGGCAAATTTTTGCATTTTGATTAAATTAAAACATCCATCTAAACTTTTATTTCCTTTTTGTATTAATTAACATTGTTCTGTTCATTTTGGACTATTTTCTGGCTCAAAAGATTCTCATAACATTTTATTATTCCTATGTATTCTATAGATTTTCCTAATAAGTTTTCTACTTCTTAAATATCAAAACTAGTTTATGGTATGTTCTTGAGACTTATGCTTTAAAAAGCAAGGAAATCTTTGGAAATGAAATAGCTTGAACAATGCAAATGGAAATAATTTTCCAAATATTAGTTTCATTACATTTCTTTTTTGTTTTTATTTCTTTGCCTCCAACAAAAATATAGTCACTAGATAAGTAAGACTCTCCCCCAGAGAATTGCTAAATATGCTATTATGGATCAGGAACCAATTTATTCTAGTGAATCAGAATTTGGTACAGATAGAACTTGAAGATAATAAAAAAATGTTATTGAAAGCTCTTCCTCTGTGATTATTTAATACATTCAAATATGAGATGAAATTCAGGCATAAAGAATCAGTTAAGATAAAGTAACATTTAATGCAATATGAAAGTTTATCATTGAAATGATTATTACAATATACGGTTTATTACATTAAAAATGGCAATGATAATTTATGTTTATTGAGCCAAGGACAGTGCTAAATGTAGATAAGTAAAATTATTATCATTTATAGATTATAAAGTTATGTGAACAAGTAATTATATAAAAGGAATGATGCAATTGACCAGTGGATGAGTCAGAATTAAAGGGTGTTGGTGTCAACAGCAGCAAGAGCTGTGTGCATGTGTGGCCTCTCATTACTGTATTACTTACCAGGCAGGGGCTGGCCAAGCCCTTTTTTTGACATTTCATGAGGAGATTTTGTGCATGGTAGCATGAGAGGTTGTTGATCTACATATCAGAAGAGTGATTATCACAGCATAGATGATCAAATACGTATGTAGGGCTGCAGTGTAGCTCAGTGGCAGAGCCATATATTTAACAAGCCAGAAGTCCTAGGTTCAGGGCTTTCATTTACATCCCCCAAATAAAAAGTAGGGTAAAAGGAAAAGCAGAAAACACGTGAAAAGGGAAATCTGTCAAAGAAGAGTTAAATTAGATAGAAATAGAGACTATACAGAGAAAAGTACTACATGTTGTGGAAATTAGTAGTGCACTTTTCCACATATTTCCAACATTTTTCTCCAAAACAAGTGCTAGGTTTTCACTTCATATCCTCTGTGAAGTCAGATGCTTTGCTCTGGTTTGAATGTGTTCCTCAAAGCTTAGGTGTTGCAAATGTAATTCCAGATGCTACAGTTTTGAAGAAGTGATTATAATATTACTACTAGGGAAATGTTTTGTCATCGTGAGAGTTAATTTTTCACAAGAGTGAGTTTGTGTGCCTCTGTCTTTTCTCTCTGTCTCTTTTTCCCTGACTCTGTCTATCTTTGTGTGTTGCCTCTGCCACAAGATGACACTTCATTAAGAATCTTACCAGACTTTCTAGCCTTCATGAGAAAAAATTTTGTGTTCTTCATAAACTACTCAGTCTCAAATTTTCTGTTATAGCATCTGAAACAGACTAAGATATGATTCATTTTATTTTTTTTTATTTTTTTTGAGAGAGAGTGAGAGAGAGAGAGAATTTTTTAATATTTATTTTTTTTAGTTTTCGGCAGACACAACATCTTTGTTTGTATGTGGTGCTGAGGATCGAACCGGGCTGCACACATGCCAGGCGAGCGCACTACCGCTTGAGCCACATCCCCAGCCCAAAGATATGATTTATATGATCTGTTTTTCAAAAGAAATGTAAGTGGAAGGTACACATGAATTCTAGGGGGAAGCATTAAGACCAATGAGTTATTTACAGTGCTTTTCCTCAATTCTTTTGTGATTTGTAAACATATAACTATGACAAACCTCTATACTACCAAAATATACTAAATACATTGAACATACAGAATTCAAGGGAATATTCTAATTTATATATTAAGCTTCAAAATACAAGAAAATCTGTACATTTACAGTGATAAAATTAGAAAAATCTAGGGAAATATTCACAGTTAAAAATAAATATTAGTTGGCTGGTATTGTGGCTCCGCAGTAGAGCGCTTGCCTAGCATGGGCGTGACCTGGGTTCGATTCTCAGCACCACATAAAAATAAAGGCATTGTGTTGTGTCCATCTACAAAAAAAGATTCTCTCTCTCAAAAAAAAAATATATATATATATATATATATATTTTTGTTATCATAAATAAGAAAACATTAATAAATAATATATTAAGATCTATTTATTTTTAGTTAGTTTTTTTTTAATTTATTCTTTTTAGTTTTAGGTAGACACAATATCTTTATTTTATATTTATGTGCTGCTGAGGGTCAAAACCAGTGCCTCGTGCATGCTAGGTGAGCGCTCTACAACTGAGCCACAACCCCAGCCCTAGTAATCTTTATTTCATATCAATTTCACTTTACTATGTTGTCTACTCCAACACATTTATATAACTCAGAATTATAGAATTTGTTTTCAGTAATATGTATTTATAATAATTGTTATAGTACTTTAAGTATCAGGATACTCTATCCTGGTAATCAAAAGTTTATGCTGAAAAAAAATTATAGTAAAGGTTATCTCACAGATTGACGAAATAGAAAACATCACTCACTGTCTCAAGTGAAGAAAATTTGTTATATGTGTAAGAGAAGTGTACTTCACCATACTATTTCAACATGAACAAATGTTGTGTAACATTTGTGTGGCTAATTGAAAGATTACATTGCTACTTCTTTGAAAAAAAATCAATACAAATTGTCGAGAAAATATAACTTATTTTACTTTCTTAAAGCCAGATGGGACCACTTGCTATATTTTAAAAATCAGGAACAGACCAGTGTGTACATTTTTTTTTTACTGTTGATAGTTAATTTTTTACCTAAAGGGAACTTTTTTTAAATAAAATTTTTATATTATGCACTCTGAAAAAAAATAGATTACTTATGATTCATAGTGTAGCAATCATCAAAAGATAATTAGAAACAAATACCAGAGGGCCAAGGTTTGAAGAAATGCTATACAAAACTACATTTGGTTTGAGGTAACACTTTAGTCTAAAAATTATGAAGATTTACTAAAATACCTGACTTTTTTTTTAAAAAAAAGTATTCTCTCTACATATCCTTGTACAATTGGTGAATTGCAAATTCTAAGTAATAATAAGAAAGGAAATCTCTTAAGCTTTCTAAGTAGACATACAAGCTACTTAGAATATAGAAGATTCAAATATATTAAATTTCTCATCTCTAATACCAGGAGCTAAAAGATTGTATGAAGAGACTCCTCTACTAAAAAAAATCATAGATCAAGTTAGTATTATTTTTTCGTATATATTTCACTTTCTCCAAGTATAAATATATTTTAATAGATTTTCAAGAATTCAAAATCTATATCAAGGTGCAACACACCTGCAGGAAAACTTAACAGAAGACAACAGAATAGTAAATTATAGAGAAAAGGTTTTGCTATGATACTGGAGACAATGAAGAGAAAGTTGAGTGGTGGTGAATAATCAACCCCCAAATTACAGGTAGCGTGTGTGTGTGTGTGTGTGTGTGTGTGTGTGTGTGAGAGAGAGAGAGAGAGAGAGAGAGAGAAAGAGAGAAAGTCAAGAAGTTCAAATTGAGTAAGGATTAGAAATTCCAATACCAAAGCAAATAAAATACTTTCTTTAGAGGAAATTACCACAAGAGGACTCAAAATTATAATCTAAATCTGAATATATTAGCCATCTCAGCAAAATATAGGAATTAAAGCAGTTTGATTAAAAAATGCTTTTAAATATAGCATAATGTGAATAAATTTAGTGCAATACAATTATCTTAGAAATCTTGCCACACACACACCATATATATATATATATATATATATATATATATATATATATATATATATATCTTCTGAATTTCCAAATTAAAACTATGTGTCATATATAGTACAGAGGATCATATGAAATTCCATCAAGCAGGCACCAGTTCCTAAAGGAAGCTACCATAATATTCTGTCACCAACACTTGAAAGAATCATTTTTTATTCTTTAACTTTGCAACAAGCATTTAGTAAATAAGAATAACTGCATAAACCATAACTGAACATCTTAATAAATCTCCACAAACTCAACACACTTGTGTAAAAAACAACCTGTCAAGAAACAGAACATTGGCAGCACCCTCCAAATCACCCTGAAACCTCTACAACAATGTGCTCATAAATGATGACTATATTTTGATATCTGCCATATGTAGATGTTACCTGTTTTACCTTCATATAAATGGACTTAAATTATATAAACTTTCTTTTACTTTATTTAGCTCAATAAACATCCATTTGTGAGCAGTATCTATATTATTGCACATACTTAAAATCTATTCATTCATTGCCTCATAGTATTTTATGGTATTAATATATAACAATTTATCTGTTTTTATTTGGAGAACTGTTTCATAATGTCTAAGTGGAACTACTATAAATAGCATCACCATGATTTATTTTCATTCTAAAAAAAATATATGCATTATGGGAAGAACCATACATCTGTGATGATTCTTAATCTATAGAAGAGTAGTAGAGGATATTTAAACAAAATTACAAATGATATTAACACAATTAGTTTATAAAGCATTGTATGTCAAGTATTAGCAAATAAGGAAAACATTTTAAATTTAAAAGGAAATTTAAATACATATTTTTATAATTACATCTTATTATAAATTCCTACATGCTTTAAATAGACACATTTCACAAAATTGCAAGGATTTTAGCACAACTGTGGATATATTTTTGTGTTTTGGTATATAATTATGACCTTCTTTCAAATTCATATAAAATACAACCCTGGTATTTAGTCAGATTTAAATTGCAGAAAATGTAACTTGCTGTCATACCAACTTTCATCTTTTTACTATACATTTTTGGTCATCAAAGGCATTTATAAATTTCATAAGAGTTCCTTGTAAGAGCTCTGACTATATCAGTAAAGTTTTGAATTGTTTTGTTTTATTAAAAATTGTTTCTGGATGGCATTCAGTTTATCCTCATGCATAGGAAGTGACAAGGATCACTACTGAGTTCAGACATAGAAAACAACCAAAGTTGAAGCCCAGAAGTTAGAGACAGGGAAAAAAAGGGAGAGGGAAGCAATACAAATGGGATGGAGCTCTCATAAGGAAAGGAGGAAAGAGGAGGTTGGGTTTAAACTTAAAATCAAAGGAGTACTGAGAGTTGACTTCTGCTTTTGGAGGAATGGATGTCATAATTTTAGCAGGGTGAATTAATGATGTGCTGGGACAAAATTCTAATTACTGTATTTTTAATAGAGAGTGGAATTTAAAAGAAGGACAGTCAATGCACTGTGTCCAGGGCCATTTATGTGCTTTGTTATAAGGAGAGTAAAGATAACTTCCAGTGAGCTGCAGGGTCAAAAGGAAACAGTAGTATAATTGCAGCCTGCTCCTGGTGATTGCCTGATGATATGAATGATCTAGAAGGAAGAGGAAAACAAATGGCCAAAGAGTAAAACAATTAAGGAGCACACTTTCTTATTTATTTATTTAGGTACCCGGATTGAACTCAGGGGGCTCAACCATTGAGCCACATCCCCAGCCTTTTCTTATATTTTATTTAGAGAGAGGGACTCACTAAGTTGCTGAGGTTGGCTTTGAACTCTCCATTCTCCTGCCTTGGCCTCCCCATCCACTGCATTACAGGTGTGCACCACTGTGTCAGTCAGTTCATCCATTTTAACAGGAGAGAAAATAAACTGTGTGGGCTCAGTTGTACTCAGAGGGAAAGATTTGGTGGTGAAACATGAGAGTGTGATTTTGTTCCCTTCATTTATTTTGTTTGACAAATAAATAGGGAAGTAAGTTTTGAAAAAAAATAAGAGGAAAAAGATGCTGTTTATCCATAAAGAGATGAGAAATTTTATCCTAGTAAAATAGGTACTCACACAATAGGAAAACAAGATTCTAGCTGTGGTCACAAATTGAAACTAAGATAATTCACAATGATTGTGTCTCTCCCTTACCAAAACTCAGCAACAGTGTCTAAAACCAAAACTAAGTTTACTTGAAGTGAAAACATTTTGGTTTTCACTAACAAAAATTACAAATAATATTAACAAGATTAATAGATAAAGCATTTTTTGTCAAATATTAGCAACTAAGAACCTTAAATTTAAAGTTTAAAATGAAACTTAAATATATATTTTCATAATAATTATAAAAATATAAGTGATTTTTTTGTTATTTTAAATCAACAAATCACATTAAGCTATACAAGTAACGATATGAAATTGATAAAAGTACAGTGAGAAATGATAAAATATTGTTACTAAATATGAAAATAAATTACAGGGATAAAATATGACTTTCTTAAGAATATTTTGTACTGGGAATGGAGTTATTATCAAGGGTATGTTATCTTCAACATATTTCTTTAAATCCAAGGGAGACAGGTTAATTCCCATCAAAGTTTAAATTGGGCTGGGTGCCCTGGTTCATGCCTGTAATCCCAGTGGCTCAGGAAGCTGAGTCAGGAGGATTCCAAGTTTGAGACCTGCCTCAGCAACTTAGAGAGAACCTGTCTCAAAATTCAATGCATACATACATACATACATACATACATACATAAAAGGTGTTGGGAATGTGGCTGAGATTACACGGTTAAGTGCCCCATGGGTTCAAAATCCAGTACCAAAAAGAAAAATAAAAACTTTAAATTAGTCCAACATAACAAAACAAAGTGAAGAGTCCTATGAAGATAATATTGACTGCAAAATAATTTTTAATGGATGTTTAAAATCACTAATCCAGAAGACATCTAGAAACATCTCATTAGATATTTAAGAACCAACATTTCCATAATTATTTAAGTTATTTCAAACTTATCTCTTATAGATGAGGTCTTCCCAAATAAAAAATTTTTTAAGAGAGAATGACTAAAAGAAAACACCATATACCAACAGAATAAAATAAAAATTATTGAAAAATACCACTTTATCATATATTCAAACACATTAAAGTGAATAGAAGAATACAAAATAAGACTTAAAAATAAGATATACTTTCCTGTTTGTGAGGACTGTGAGAAGGGATGAATTTTATCAATTAAAAACTGATCAGAAGTCAGGCGTGGTGGAGCACCTGTAATCCCAGTGGCTCTGGAGTCTGAGACAGGAAGATCACAATTTCAAAGGCAGCCTCAGCAAAAGCTAGGTGATAAGAAACTCAGAGACCCTGTCTCTAAATAAAATACAAAATAGGCTTGAGGATGTGGCTCAATGGTAGAGGTCAATCCCTGGTACCAAAAAAATAAAAAATAAAAGTAAAAAAAAACACGATCAGAAAATCAAAATAATGCCTAAATGATAAAGTTCCATTTATTAAGCAATAATAAATTGCTTTCACATATATTTAATGGGATGGCAAACATTTTTCCTTCCTTCCTCTCTTCCAATTCTTTCCTCCATTCTCCTCATTAAACTATTTTTAAAGAATACATACTGTTTACGTTTTGAGGAAAATTCATTAAAACTAGTTACATGGTGTTTTAGTTAGTTTTTTTTTTTCTGCTGTGACTTAAAGGACCTAACCAAAACAACTGTAGAGGAGGAAAAGTTTATTTTGGGGCTCATGGTTTCAGAGGTCTCAATCCACAGACTGTCATCTAGCCCTTGGGGTTCCAGGTGAGGCCCAACACCATGGTGGAAGAGAATGGCAGAGGGAAGCTGCTCACATGATGATTAGAAAGCAGAGAAAGAGAATTCCACTTTCCAGATACAAATATATACCCCAAAGCCACACCCCAACTTCCATCTCCTCTAGCCACACCCTACCACTTCAGTTACCACTCAGTTAATCCTTATCAGGGGATTAATTCACTGATTGAGTTAAGACTCTCACAACTCAATGATTTCTCCTTTGAATCTTCTTGCATTGTCTCACACATGAGGTTTCAGGGACACCTCACATCCAAACCATAACTTGTAGCATAAGAGGAAAAAATGGAGACTCTTCCCGCAGTAGAAGGTCACATGTCAATGGACCCTAATTACACGCATGTTGAACTAGTGGACATGTAAACAGATTTGGAAAAGTGATATTCATCTTATACATTATTTAAAGCTCCATATACTTTAGTATATGCAAAATATAGAGGGGAAAATTGAAATAAAAGAGGTTAAATTACTATCTCAATTATTTTGAGGGTGTAAGGGGTATGGTCAATACATAAAATTGTCAGATTTCAAATAAAAACTCAGTCTTTAGCTGCTTTGTACTTATACCTTCTAATGTTTCCATCTTCATTAAGGCATTCTTCTGATTTGAATGGTTCTGTGCTGTTGTAGCTCTGATAGATGGTTGCTGTAGCTCTGTGAAAATTTGTGGCTTTGCTCTTAGTAAACCTTAATATACACCTTTAATTGTTTGGTATGTATTAGATATTTTGCAATATAACATTAACAATACCACAACTAAATTCCTTTGTTTTATAGACAAGGAAACTAAGGTAAAAATTAATTAATTAATTAATTAATTAATATCCTTAAAATAACACCTGAATTTGCAGAGTAAGTAACTAATTGATATGGGAAAGAAGCCATTTCACTGCACATTCTCTAACTGCTTTGTTTCATTAACAAAACAGTGGTAACTAAAGGCCCTTGGCTGAGACAATTATGAGATTATAGTGAAGTTTTGACAAACATTAACACAATTAACAAATGACTACCTTATATATACCAATGGCATACAGTGTTCCAGGCACTGAATATTAGCCTTCAACAAAACAAATATTGTAATATTTGTAATAAAAGTAATTTTATGCATTAAGTTTTGCCACTACATAGTCCTGAGCCTGGAGGTATAAAATAGCTAACACTAAAGGTCGCAGATTAAAAACAAAAAATCAATTGTTACTAGGAAAACTGGTCAGACTCAGGTAAATACTACATGATGATAAATTTGGAATAGTATTTGCTAAACTCAACTAACTGGAGTTTATCAATCACCAGGCCATTTCTCATTGTAAACAATCAATTCTGAAATGACAAACTAAAAATTTGACTGAGAAGGATTAAGGATTACTCTTCTGTGAAAATTTGTGGCTTTGCCTCTATGAACTTTGCCCTCACTAGTCACAGGAGCACTTCTCCTTTGTAGAGTCTATACCAGTAAATCTCCAAGTACTCTAAACAAATAGCCTTTCATTTTCCTCTTTGCCATTGAATCAAGTTTCAAGATTTTATTTCTCTTTTCTGAGTACATAAAAAAGACAACTCATTTTTAGTAGAAGAGACAAATCATAAACAAATAAGCTTTCTACAGGGTTTACTAGTTGGCAACAATATTACAAAAAAGAAAAAGTAAAGAAGAGGTTAAAGTCTGTGCCTGTGAGAAGTGGCTATTTGAATTGGAAAAACCAATGTTGTTCCCAGGGGTTCAGAAGATTGAGATAGGAGGATCTCAAGTTCAAAGCAACACCCTGTCTCAAGGATGGGAATACAATTATGTTATGTACATGCACAAATATGCTACAATACAACTAAATACTCTTGCAAATATCTCAGCAATACTTCTGTTTGGTTCATAAAATTATAACTTCACTAAATCCAAAATTCATTTGTTTGGGGGATCCATCGTCTAGAAAATGGGTTCAGGTTATGAGGTTTCAAGATGGGAGTGATATGCTATTATTAAAAGGATATCTGTCGTTTCCTCTCCATCCTAAAACATGACAGTCTAAAGATGAAGAAATTGAACTTCCATTACCCTCTTGAAAATTGGAGGTTCCTGTTCATGGATAGGCTGGACTAACATCATCAAAATGGTGATATTACCAAAAGTTCTCTATAGCTTTAATGCAATGCCAATCAAAATCC
This sequence comes from Marmota monax, assembly GCF_021218885.2. Lineage (NCBI taxonomy): Eukaryota > Metazoa > Chordata > Mammalia > Rodentia > Sciuridae > Marmota > Marmota monax. Next base: position 704,790 of record NW_026692134.1, on the reverse strand, counting down.
CAACAGCATTTCTTGTAGAAATAGATAAAGCAATCATGAAATTCATATGGAAAAATAAAAGACCCAGAATAGCAAAAGCAATTCTAAGCAGAAAGTGTGAATCAGGCGGTATAGCGATTCCAGATTTCAAACTATACTACAGAGCAATAGTAACAAAAACAGCATGGTACTGGTACCAAAACAGGTGGGTGGACCAACGGTACAGAATAGAGGACACAGGGACCAATCCACAAAATTACAACTATCTTATATATGATAAAGGGGCTAAAAGCATGCAATGGAGGAAGGATAGCATCTTCAACAAATGGTGCTGGGAAAACTGGAAATCCATATGCAACAAAATGAAACTGAATCCCTTTCTCTCGCCATGCACAAAAGTTAACTCAAAATGGATCAAGGAGCTTGATATCAAATCAGAGACTCTGCGTCTGATAGAAGAAAAAGTTGGCTACGATCTACATATTGTGGGGCTGGGCTCCAAATTCCTTAATAGGACACCCATAGCACAAGAGTTAATAACAAGAATCAACAAATGGGACTTACTCAAACTAAAAAGTTTTTTCTCAGCAAGAGAAACAATAAGAGAGGTAAATAGGGAACCTACAATCTGGGAACAAATTTTTACTCCTCACACTTCACATAGAGCCCTAATATCCAGAGTATACAAAGAACTCAAAAAATTAAACAATAACAAATAACCCAATCATCAAATGGGCCAAGGACCTGAACAGACACTTCTCAGAGGAGGACATACAGTCAATCAACATGAAAAAATCCTCATCATCTCTAGCAGTCAGAGAAATGCAAATCAAAAACACTCTAAGATACCATCTCACTCCAGTAAGATTGGCAGCCATTATGAAGTCAAACAACAACAAGTGCTGGTGAGAATGTGGGGAAAAGGGTACACTTGTTCATTGCTGGTGGGACTGCAAATTGGTGCGGCCAATGTGGAAAGCAGTATGGAGATTCTTGGTAAGCTTGGAATGGAACCACCATTTGACCCAGCTATTCCCCTTCTTGGACTATTCCCTAAAGACCTTAAAAGAGCATACTCTAGGGATACTGCTACATTGATGTTCATAGCAGCACAATTCACAATAGCTAGACTGTGGAACCAACCTAGATGCCCTTCAATAGATGAATGGATAAAAAAAATGTGGCATTTATACACAATGGAGTACTACTCAGCACTAAAAAATGACAAATCATGGCATTTGCAGGGAAATGGATGGCACTAGAGCAGATTATGCTAAGTGAAGCTAGCCAATCCCTAAAAAATAAATGTGAAATATCATCTTTGATATAAGGAGAGCAACTAAGAACAGAGCAGGGGGGAAGAGCATGAGAAGAAGATTAACATTAAACAGGGAGGAGAGGTGGGAGGGAAAGAGAGAGAGAAGGGAAATTGCATGGAAATGGAAGGAAACTCTCATCGTTATCCAAAATTACATATAAGAGGAAGTGAAGGGAAAGGGGGGAAAAACAAGGGAGAGAAATGAAGTACAGTAGATGGGGTAGAGAGAGAAGATGGGAAGGGAAGGGAGGGGAGGGGGGATAGTAGAGGATAGGAAAGGCAGCAGAATACAACAGAAAATAGTATGGCAGTATGTAAAAACCTGGATGTGTAACCGGTGTGATTCTGCAAACTGTATACGGGGTAAAAATGGGAGTTCATAACCCACTTGAATCAAATGTATTAAATATGATATGTCAAGAGCTATGTAATGTTTTGAACAACTAATAAAAAAAAGAAAATTGGAGGTTCCTTTTGACTGCAGCCCAACTAACTACATGATGAGATAGATTTTAATATACTGCTTTTAAATGGAAAAAGGTTCTTAATTGACTTATATTTCAAGGATCAATTGTTCACAAATCCTCACTAAAGAACATAATTAGTGTTATAAGCTGTTGACATTATAACAATGGTTAAAAAATTTATGTTGGTCACATACACTTATGAAGCAAAAAATTAAATACCAGCTGTGTCTGGAAAAACCTGTATTGCTTTCTATTTGTAACAATTAATGAAAGTACAGCTTACAGAAGAAATAGGAAGTATTATTTTACACACACACACAAAAAAAGAGTCTGTTTCAGAATTCTATGTGATATAATGATTCTAATGTGAAATTTATTTCATGCATTATAATTTAATTTTACTTTCTCTTTGTTTATAGGAATTAAGTGCTGAAGGAGGATATGATGATCTCACTAATAATTCTGGGAAGGTTTTGGAACATTTGCATTCTGAGAAATTCTTAAAAAAAAGATTGTTCAGTAAAAGCAAACTTTCCATAGAAAAAAAAATTGAACTGCAATTTAAGTAAAAGTCAAAACTGCTCTTCCTACCAAAACTAAATTCCCTTGCTTTTCTCTTCAACTTGTTTTAAAATTATATCTATCCAGAGGCTGGTCACAAACCTTAGGTTTATTTCTTCCACCTTAGGTGCTTTATAAAAAAATTTTTAAAATTAAGGTTTTTTAGCTAGATCTTTCTTCTTCCTTTGGCTTTTGCTGTAGTGGCTCTGAGAGTCTAGTTATCCTCTGTCTCAGACATTCTCAAACACCTGAATCATTTTTCCTTCCTTCTCATGGGATATGTTAAATATACCAACATCTTTTGGTTTTAACCGGCTCCAGTTTCCTTTTTCTTTTATCTTTACATCATTATACTTTTAGAGTTAAAACACACAAGCGCACACCAGTGGAAAAACATCCACAATTCTCAACAGAATCTTTGGAGCAAGACATTTTTATAGTCCAGAATTTTAGTTTTTAACTTTCCTTTGCCATGGAACAAAAGGCCATCACCCAGTAACTATACTGGAGGATTGACTTTGAGTTACTATTGGGTCTATGCATATTTGATTCATGTCCCACATGTGATCAGTCACCACAGCCACAGCCTGTGAACACCAACTCTATTGCTTCTTGGCAAGGGAGACAACATATGAAAACATTGGTAGCTTATTCTTGTGTCTAGGTTATTTCCAAGGAAGATTGCCATTCACCTATCTTAAAATATATATTTCTCCTTCGAAAATTTTGTATCTTCTTTAAAATGTCCAATAAACTTTGGTGGCCAATGCAATAAACTGTAAACACCTTAGTGCCCCACTCTAATATTTTCATAGACTATGAGTTTTGTTGTTGTTATTCTTGAATATAGTAACTACATCTCACTATTTTACTTACAGTATGCATTTAAATGTGACTGGAATGTTATATATTTCCAAAGTTTCACATACTCAACTTATTTAAGTTACTATATTCTTAAGTTGCAATTAAGTTTTATTATGTGGTTTGATTTATTGGACCAATTGCAGAAAATTCCTTCTATAAATCCATCTACTTGTCAAACTGGGAACACTATACTTTGTACAATACTATGTGTTGGTGTTAATTCACCAATGATAACAAAAATTTTGTACATTTTAAAGAGTAACATTCCTCATTTATTCTGACACTCATTTATTCTGTTATGCATTGAATTTTGTTCTCCAATAAATATTTGTTGAGGTCCTAAACCCTACTATCTCAGAATGTGAATATAGCCTTATGTTGCAGTTTGGATGTGAAATATCTTCTAAAAAGCTCATGTTTTGGAAACATGATATCGAATAAAGCAAAGTTCAGAGATTATATTATCAGATTACAAGAGTTGTAACCTCATGAGTGGACTAATCCATTTGATGGATCAATAATTTGAATACAATAAGTGGGTGATAACTCTAAAGTAGGGTATAGGAAGTAGGTCTCTGGGTTTATGCCCTTCAGGGTTACATTTTGTCCCTGACTTTTCTGGGTCTCTGCTTCCAGGGTGCCATGAGTTGAGCAGCTTTCTGCTGTCATGCCCTTTATTGTGATGTTCTGCTTCACCTCATGTCCAGTGCAACTGTGTCTGGAAACCATGGGCTGAACCTCTGACACTGGGAGCCCAAATTAAATTTCTCCTCCTCTAAGTTGGTCACAGTGAAGAAAGATGCTAACATGTTTTGGCAATGATAGTCCTAGTTATATGTTTGGGTTTTATAGAGCTTGTTTAACCCATTTTCATTCAACATAACATTATTTGGGGTTTGTGGGTGTAGATGTATTTTCATTCTTATCCCTAACCTCTTCCAAGGCTAGCTTTCACTTTGTGGTTTGTGGCATGCCTGAACTATCAACTGATACACTTCCCTACCTCAAGGAATTTTATATTGGGGGCTTACTTATTCTTTCTCACTACTGAGTTTTGATTGTATATCTGTTCTACAGTAATACATGTTAATCAAGATATTAGGGTCAAGGATGGAGGTCTTAGATCCTGTTCTTTCATGAATCTAAAATGTATTTTATTCCACCTCTCCATTGGTGATATGGTCTATATAATAAATTACTCAATAATATTTGGTACACCCCTTGAAATAAATATATCTTGTTACTTTCATATTCCTGAAGAATGAGTGCCCATTCAAATGTCATTCAATAAGTGTCTCTGTATTCATTGAAGTTTCTGTAGGATACCTTAAATATCTCATGGAATGTACATGTGTACACTTCCATGAGCTCAACCATATTAGGTTTTGAAAAGCATATAATATGGCATTCATTGAAATAATATTTTTAACTGGATGATATTTTTAGAGGTAGCTATTTCAAAAGTTTCATACCACGTGGATGACATTTGCTCAAATCAAGTCATTCGCTCTCCAATAAATTCGTAGACAACATTTGCTTCACTTATTGTAACAACTCAGGAAAGATATTATAAATTAACGTTGACAGTATTGATTGAGCAGAGCAATGTTATTCTTAGAATATAAAACTAGGTAGCACAATTCTACCTTGCTGAATAAATTTGCAGTTGCTTCTTAAGATTATTTTTATGTCTCTCACTGGTAAGGTAGATGGGTGGCACTAATTTAAAATGTTTCTCTTTCTCTTGGACACCAGAAATACCACATTTAAAAATGATAAAATCAGGGATCCAAGGTGACAGGCCAGAGGGAGGCAGCATTCTGTGTTGTTCTGTGACCTGGGAATTAAGAAGTGAGAATATTGCTTCTCCGGAAGCCATATTCCTATTTCTGCATAGGAATCACAGCCACCCTGCCTATGCAGAGCTCCAGGCCACACAGGACTACCGGGTGCATGAGCAGGATCATCAGCATCAGCACCCACACAAAATTTTGGGTACCCACCCGACAGAAATCGCACATGCAATTCCCACACAGGATACCTGGCAGCTACCCACGTGTAGGATCTCCGGCCACCTCTCCTTTGTGGACCCCCATAACCAACGTGGGGTTCCATGTCACCTCCATCTTGGGAATCAGTAGCAATGGAGACAGTCCTCTACATGCCTTAGCCTGGCTGCACTGAGTAACTACACACAGGCTCTGAAGACAGCCATGGCCGCAAGTTGCATGCCACAGACCTAATCTCTGAACTCATTGTCCAATGCCATCACCCAGCTCCCCCAACCCAACCCAACACCTAATCTCTGAAAGTAAATGCCTTCATCTTGGTTCACCTTCATCACCATCTTTAGTGGGGGCAAATACCATTTTGGAACTCCGGCTGGCTAGGTACCAAATTTCTAACTCCCCCCTCTCCCCAGCAGCCACTACCTGGCACATTTACTGCTCAACAAAAAACAGCTCTCAGCGGGGCAGCTGTGGAGTGCCCCAAAGCTACACATACAAGAGCCCAAGACAGAATGGTCCCTTATTAGGAAGCAGTAAGGGAGAGATGAGTGTGATACAGTTTAGAGACTAACAGAGACCAGGAACTGGGAGGACTTCAGGTGAGATAACGAGATAAGACCAGACACATCAAAGGAGTAGGCCCCAAAACAGATCCAGGAGGTGCAGTCTCCCTTCAGGGACCAGTGGGGGCCACAACGTACTTGTAGGTGCCCTCACCCAGGACCATCCCTTCCACCCTGGTTACCTTCACCATCCTGAGGGCAGAAAGTCCACCTAACAACAGATCATCCCACCTATTGGATGAGAGGGGAAGCAGGAAAGATATGAATCTCCAACAAAAACTATCCTTGTTTTTTCCTTCAAGACATTTTTTCTAAATCCTTTGTTCTTTCTTTACCTTCTCTATTCTTCTGCTCTCACATCCCTAACATATGTGAAACCAAGTACTTTGAATGAATTAGGAAATTGAGATCAGAGACAATTGAATAGTATATTACAGTTGTGTTCTACATTCTTTTCTTTTTTTTCTTTTCTTATTTGATTTTTACTATTTTAACATTTTTAAAATTTTTCTTAATATATATGTGTGTTTGTTTTATGTACTTTACTGTCTTCCCTCTTACTTGTCTACTCAAAATTACTTCCTCTCTATTCTGCTACTAATCTTCCTCTTTAGATTTCTTTTTCACATTTCCCAAGATATAATAACTCTATATCCTCACCTCCTACCTCCTCAGCATCTTTCTACACCTCACCCCTGGTTCTTTGACCACCATTGGAAACTGTAAACCCTATTACAAGCCTACTGATTAAATTGTAGATAATAATTAAATCCACCATTGCTATAAATTGCGACCAAACTGTAAACATCTATTAGCAACTATTGGTTTTTAGGTGGTACATTTTTACATTAGGATCTGTTAACATTGTCCTACCACACAAAGGATAGGTATTGTAAAACTACAGGGGCACTATAAGCTTATAGAGTAAAAGTGGTCATGCCTTGGATCCACGGTGCTAAAAGTGAAGACACAGGAACACCATGAAAAGATAAGGGAAGAAAGTGCCCCAAACAAATCAAGATACTACATTATTAGAAGCCATGGGCAGCACCACAGATGAAATTACAGAGAAGGAGTTCAGGATGTACATAAATAAAATGCTCTGTGAATTAATAGGTGATGTAAGAGAGCAAACACAGGCAGCAAAAGATCTTATTGACAAAGAGCTACAGAAACAAATGCAGGAAGTGAAGACTTATTTAAATCGGGAGGTAAAGGTTCTAAAAAAAAAACAAACAAAAATCCTTGAAATGAAAGAAACAATAAACCAAATATATTTAACCCCTATATTTAACATGAGTAAGAAATAATCCCTTTTCTCTTTGAAATTATAATTTATATTGAAATTATAATTTTGATCCAGAATAGAATTACTTTGTAAATGAGTGGTGTGCTATTAATTACTATACTAAGACAATAGACATAAACATGGACAGTCCTGAGCAAATAGGGTGGATGTGTACCTTATTTGCATAATACAGTTTAATGAGTTAAAGTTCTACAAGGCATATTACCATTATATATATATATATATATATATATATATATATATATATATATATATATATATATATATATATATATAATTTATTCTTATTCTTTTCTACTGCCTTCTAGTCATTCTAATTAGGTCTATTCTTTTTTTTATTGGTTATTCAAAACATTACAAAGCTCTTGACATATCATATTTCATACATTAGATTCAAGTGGGTTATGAACTCCCATTTTTACCCCAATTAAAGATTGCAGAATCACATCGGTTACACATCCACATTTTTACATGATGCCATATTAGTGACTGCTGTATTCTGCTACTTTTCCTATCCTCTATTATCCCCCCTCCCCTCCCCTCCCATCTTCTCTCTCTACCCCATCTACTACAATTCATTTCTCTCCTTGTTTCCCCCCCCATTCCCCTCACAACCTCTTATATGTTATTTTGTATAACAATGAGGGTCTCCTTCAATTTCCATGCAATTTCCCTTTTCTCTCCCTTTCCCTCCCACCTCATGTCTCTGTTTAACATTAGTCCTTTCCTCCTGCTCTTCCTCCCTGTTCTGTTCTTAGTTGCTCTCATTATATCAAAGAAGACATTTGGCATTTGTTTTTTAGGGATTGGCTAGCTTCACTTAGCATAATCTGCTCTAATGCATCCATTTCCCTGCAAATTCCATGATTTTGTCATTTTTTTAGTGCTACGTAATACTCCATTGTGTATAAATGCCACATTCTTTTTATCCATTCATCTGTTGAAGGGCATCTGGGTTGGTTCCACAGTCTAGCTATTGTGAATTGTGCTGCTATGAACATCAATGTAGCAGTATCCCTATAGTATGCTCTTTTAAGGTCTTTAGGGAATAGTCCAAGAAGGGTAATAGCTGGGTCAAATGGAGGTTCCATTCCCAGCTTTCCCAGGAATCTCCATACAGTTTTCCAAATTGGCCGCACCAATTTGCAGTCCCACCAGCAATGTATAAGAGTACTCTTTTCCCTACATCCTTGCCAGCACTTGTTGTTGTTTGACTTCATAATGGCTCCCAATCTTACTGGAATGAGATGGTATCTTAGGGTGGTTTTGATTTGCATTTCTCTGACTGCTAGAGATGGTGAGCATTTTTTCATGTACTTGTTGATTGATTGTATGTCCTCTGAGAAGTGTCTGTTCAGATCTTTGGCCCATTTGTTGATTGGGTTATTTGTTTTCTTATTGTTTAATTTTTTGAGTTATTTGAATACTCTGGATATTAGGGCTCTATCTGAAGTGTGAGGAGTAAAAATTTGTTCCAAGGATGTAGGCTCCCTAGTTACCTCTCTTATTGTTTCTCTTGCTGAGAAAAAACTTTTTAGTTTAAGTCCCATTTGTTAATTCTAGTTATTAACTCTTGTGCTATGGGTGTCCCATTAAGGAATTTGGAGCCAAACCCAACAATATGTAGATCAGAGCCAACTTTTTCTTCTATCAGGCGCAGAGTCTCTGATTTGATATCAAGCTCTTTGATCCATTTTGAGTTAACTTTTGTGCATGGCGAGAGAAAGGGATTCAGTTTCATTTTGTTGCATATGGATTTCCAGTTTTCCCAGCACCATTTGTTGAAGATGCTATCCTTTCTCCATTGCATGCTTTTAGCCCCTTTATCATATATAAGATAGTTGTAATTTTGTGGATTGGTTTCTGTGTCCTCTATTCTGTATCATTGGTCCACCCGCCTGTTTTGGTACCAGTACCATGCTATTTTTGTTACTATTGCTCTGTAGTATAGTTCGAAATCTGGTATCGCTATACTGTCTGACTCACACTTCCTGCTTAGAATTGCTTTTGCTACTCTGGGTCTTTTGTTTTTCCATATGAATTTCATAATTGCTTTATCTATTTCTACAAGAAATGCCCTTTGGATTTTGATTGGCATTGCATTGAACCTATAGAGAACTTTGGGTAATATTGCAATTTTGATGGTGTTAGTTCTTCCTATCCATGAACAGGGTGTATTTTTCCATCTTCTAAGGTCTTCTTCTATTTCTCTCTTTAAGGTTCTATAGTTTTCATTGTATAAGTCTTTCACCTCTTTTGTTAGGTTGATTCCCAAGTATTTTTTTTTGAGGATATTGTGAATGGGGTGGTTGTCCTCATTTCCATTTCAGAATATTTGTCGCTGATATACAGGAATGCCTTTGATTTATGTGTGTTGATCTTATATCCTGCCACTTTGCTGAATTCATTTATTAACTCTAGTAGTTTCTTTGTAGACCCTTTAGGGTCTGTTAGATATATTATCATATCATCTGCAAATAGTCATAATGTAAGTTCTTCTTTTCCTATTTTTATGCCTTTAATTTCTTTCGTCTGTCTAATTGCTCTAGCCAGTGTTTCGAGAACTATATTGAATAGAAGTGGTGATAGGGGGCATCCCTGTCTTGTTCCAGATTTTAGAGGGAATGCCTTCAGTTTTTCTCCATTCAGAATAATGCTAGCCTGAGGTTTAGCATGTATAGCTTTTATATTGTTGAGGTAAGATCCTGTTATCCCTAGTTTTTCTAGTGTTTTGAATATAAAGGGATGTTGTACTTTGTCGAATGCTTTTTCTGCATCTATCGAGATGATCATGTGGTTCTTATCTTTAAGTCTATTGATGTGGTGAATAACATTTATTGATTTCCGTATATTGAACCAGCTTTACATCCCCGGGATGAATCCTACTTGATCATGGTGCACTATTTTTTTGATATGCTTTTGTATTCGATTCTCCAGGATTTTATTGAGGATTTTTGCATCTATGTTCATTAGAGATATTGGTCTGTAGTTTTCTTTCTTTGAAGTGTCTTTGTCTGGTTTCGGTATCAGTGTGATGTTGGCCTCATAGAATGAATTTGGAAGATCTCCTTCTTTTTCTATTTCTTGAAATAACTTGAAAAGTATTGGTATTAATTCTTCTTTGAAGGTTTTGTGAAACTCCGCTGTATATCCATCCGGTCCAGGGCTTTTCTTGGTTGGTAGTTTTTGACGGTTTCTTCTATTTCCTCCTTTGTTATTGGTCTGTTTAAATTGTGTGTATCTTCCTGACTCAATCTGGGAAAATCATATGACTTAAGAAATTTATCGATATCTTCACTATCTTCTATTTTATTGGAATATAGCGTTTCAAAATAATTTCTAATTATCTTCTGTATTTCTGTAGTGTCCACTGTGATATTGCCTTTTTCATCCCGTATGTTGGTAATTTGAGTTCTCTCTCTTCTTCTCTTCGTTAGCATGGCTAAGGGTCTGTTGATCTTATTTATTTTTTCAAAGAACCAACTATTAGTTTTATCAATTTTATCAATGTTTTTTTTTTGTTTCAATTTCATTGATTTCTGCTATGATTTTAATTATTTCTTGCCTTCTACTACATTTGCTGTTGTTTTGCTCTTCCTTTTCTAGGGTTTTGAGATGAAGTGTGAGTTCATTTATTTGTTGGTGTTTTCTTTTATTGAGGAATGAACTCCAGGCAATGGATTTCCCTCTTAAAACTGCTTTCATTGTGTCCCATAGATTCCGATATGTTGTGTCTGTATTTTCATTTATCTCTAAGATTTTTTTGATTTCCTCCTTTATGTCTTCTGTAACCCATTGATCATTCAGTAATGTATTGTTCATTTTCCAGGTGATGCAGGATTTTTCCTTCCTTCTTTTATCATTGATTTCCAGTTTCATTCCATTATGATCAGATAAGATGCATGGTATTATCTCCACACCTTTATATTTACTAAGAGTTGCTCTATGGCATAATATATGGTCTATCTTTGAGAAGGATCCATGTGCTGCTGAGAAGAACGTGTATCCACTTGATGATGGTTGATATATTCTATATATGTCGGTTAAGTCTAGGTTATTGATTGTGTTATTGAATTCTACAGTTTCTTTATTCAGCTTTTGTCTGGCGGATCTGTCCAATGGAGAGAGCGGTGTGTTGAAGTCACAGATAATTATTGTGTTGTGGTCTATTTGACTCTTGAACTTGAGGAGAGTTTGTTTTATGAACATTGCAGCTCCATTGTTCGGTGCATACATATTGATAATTGTTATGTCTTGTTGGTGGATGATTCCTTTTAACAGTATATAGTGTCCTTCTTTATCCCTTTTGATTAACTTAGGTTTGAAGTTAATTTTATTCGATATGGGTATGGCCACTCCTGCTTGCTTCCGAGGACCATGTGAGTGGTATGATTTTTCCCAGCCTTTCACTTTCAACCTGTGTATGTCTTTTCCTATCATATGAGTCTCCTGAAGGCAGCATATTGTTGGATTTGTTTTTTTAATCCAGGTTGCTAGCCTTTGTCTCTTTATTGGTGAATTTAAGCCATTAACATTTAAGGTTACTATTGATATATTGTTTGTACTTCCAGACATGCTTATTTATTTATTTATTTTAATATGGCTCGTTTTTCCTTTTTGGTTATATTTTTTGTTCTTCCCTTTACTGGGTTACCTCCCAATGTTAGTTTTGGGTGCTGTTTTTCGATTCCTCTTCTTGTAGTGTTTTGCTCAGAATGCCTTGCAGTGCTCGTTTCCTGGCTGCAAATTCTTTTAACTTTTGTTTATCGTGAAATATTTTAATTTCATTGTCAAATCTGAAGCTTAATTTTACTGGATACAGTATTCTTGGTTGGAATCCATTATTTTTCAGCGTTTGAAATACGTTGTTCCAGGATCTTCTTGCTTTCAACGTCTGTGATGAAAAATCAGCCATTAACCTAATTGGTTTACCTCTGAATGTAATCTGCCTTCTTTCTCTCATAGCTTTTAATATTCTCTCCTTATTCTGTATGTTGGACATCTTCATAATTATGTGTCTTGGAGTTGGTCTATTAGGGTTTTGTATGTTTGGGGTCCTGTAGGATTCCAGGATTTGGCAATCCATTCCATCTTTCATATCTGGGAAGTTTTCTAGGATTATTTCATTCAATAGGTTGTTCATTCCTTTGGTTTGAATCTCTGTATCTTCTTCTATCCCGATGACTCTCAAGTTTGGTTTTTTTTATAACATCCCATATCTCTTGGATAGATTGCTGGTGATTTTTTAGCATCTTTTCTGTGTTGACTCTATTCTTTTCAAGTTGATACACTTTGTCTTCATTATCTGATGTTCTGACTTCTATTTGATCTAGTCTATTTGTAATATTCTCATTTGAGTTTTTAATTTGGTTTATGGTTTCCTGCATTTCTAGGATTACTGTTTGATTTTTTTTTATCTCTATCTCCTGGTATAGCTCATTCTTTGCCATTTGAATTTGCCTATTTAATTAGTTTTCAAAGTATAATTTCATTGTTTGGACTTGCTGTCTAAAGTCTTCTCTAAGATTCCGTTCCATCTGGGTTAGGTATGCCTTGAGTTCTTTCTCTGTCATTTTTCTGAAGCCTCTAGGTACTCCTGTGAATTTAAGTTGTCCTGCATTGTTTGTAATCCTTTTTTCCCTTGTTTTTTCATGGTGCTCACGTTGCTTTCCAACTCTGTTTGACTGCTGTGTTTCTGTTTTCTTCTTTAATTTTTTTTTTTGGTTTTTATAGCTCCAATATCTCTCCTTTGTGTTTGGAGACAATGTTTAGAGATGTTGGGTTTAATTGTGCTTTAAGGTAAACTCATTAGTTTCATTAGAGGCCTACAGAATTTGATGGCATTTATAGAATTGCGGTTTGAACTTAGGATTTTATGATGAGGTCCGGCGCTTTGATGGTATGGAGGTTAGTATATGTTAGCTTCTTTGGGGGGTTGCTCCAATGCAGGCGGATATTAACAAGAGAATAGACAGGAGTACTTGGGGGTAGTTAAGAGCTTAGGCGGACTATGTACCAATTCGTAGTATTCATCTATTTGCATTTAGTAAGTTGTATGTAATCTGGGTGGTCGTGCTTAAAAGGGAAAGATGGGGAAAAGGTAAGGCAGCAAATCCAGAAAGAGAGAGGGAGAGAGGAAAGAAAGAGAAAAGAATAAAAAAGAAAAGGAAATGATAATTAAAAAAATAATAAAATGCAGTAAAATAGAAATTGCATTTAAAAAATAATAATAGTATAATTGTAGAAAAGAAAAAAAATTAAAATTAAACCAAAAAAAAATAATTTAAAAAAATTAAAGGAAAAAGGGACACTGTTAGGCTTCTATTTTCTTCACTTCCAGTAGGTGTTGCTGTGCCTTCCGGGCCAAGATTTTGCCCTCCGGCTATAGGAAACAGTCCGTGTGAGGCCGCTCCCTCCTCCCCCAACTGGTGTCTCTCAAAACCTCTTAGCTTAGGTTAATTCCTGGTTTCTGTCCCCTGGCTTCTCCTTTCAGCCAGGTCTATCCCCGTGTGATACCTCTCGGCAGTTCAAACTACTCTCTGTGCCTGCAGTTTCCTGGACGTGGAGTGTGGCTTTGGGGAACCAGCACCTTATTGTTTTGACTCCCTCTGCTAGCCCCTCCTCCTAGAGCTGGCGAAACATGTTTCCTTTTTGCCAATGGTGGGAGGGAGGAGTTGGGGGTCAGGTGCCTTTGCCTTTCCCCCACGCCTCTGCTCACGTTCACTCTGTTAATCACGCCCCCGGAAAGCCGGGGAGAGATTTTATGTGATTTCCCTGCTGTATGGAAGATGGTTTTAAAGTCACAGACCTGTTCTATAATTGAATGAGCTGCGATCAGTTGAAAACTGGCAACGGTGACGTTAGCTCTCCAAGAAGGTGGCCGCTGGCTTCCTCGGTGGTCTGACCGGTGTGGAGAACAGAACTGGACCACTTCCTTCCCCTGTCTCAAATCCAAAATTCAGCTCTGAGCACAGTGAGTGCACAGCTGGCAGGCACCCGCAGAATCAGCAGCTCCGTATCTCTGCTTTGCCAGCTCGCCATTTCCCATTGCATGCCGCAGTCTCTAGCAGCGGGGCGAATCGCTGAATAAGCAGCTTGAATCTCCATGCGGACAAATGGCTCACAGTTGAGCCCCAGTAACCGATCCTAAGGCAATGGAAATCCTTCCTCTAGGTTTCAGTGCACTCCAATTATGCTAGGAATTCCTAACAAGATAGTTTTTGGCCATTCTAACTCGTCATTCACCCGCACTGTGACGTGGTACACGGGGGTGATGCACTCCATTCGCTGCCATCTTCCCTCTCTAGGTTTATTCTTATTTGGCTTTTATAATCAGTGTATGCTAAAAGTTAAAGTGAAAGCATCACCAACAGATTAGACCATTGGAAGACAAGACCTCAGACAATACAGACAAAATATATAATCTTGAAAAGAATACAGACCACACAATGAAAATGGAAAGAAAAAAACAGAAGAATATTCAATAATTATGGGATAGCATAAAAATACCAAATTTAAGAGTTATTGAGATAGAGGAAGGCATAGAGCTCCAAACCAAATGAATGAACAATGTATTCAATGAAATAATATCAGAAAAATTTCCAAACATGAAGAATAAAGTGGAAAACCAAATTCAAGAGTCTTGCAAGATGCCAAATGTACAAAATCACAGCATATCCACATCAAGTCACAATATAATGAAAATTTCTAACATATGGAATAAGGAGAGAATATTAAAAGACATGAGAGAAAGGAATCAGGTTACATATAGAAGAAAACTAATTAGATTATGTGGAGGTTTTAAACCCTGAAAGGCAGACAATTATGGAACAACACATGTCAAGCTTTGAAAGAAAATGGATGCCAACCAAGAATCTTATATCTAGCAAAATTAACCTTTGGATTTGATGATGAAATAAAAAACCTTCCATGATAAACAAAAGTTAAAAGAATTTACAACTAGAATTCCTGCACTACAGAACATTTTCAGCAAAATATTCCATGAAGAGAAAATGAAAAACAATAATGAAAATCACCAGAGGGAGATTACACTAAAGAAAAAAAAAACAATCAAAGAGCAAACAAGTCAACTTAAATAACAAAAAATATCTAGAAATACAAATCATGTCTCAAAAATAACACTGAGTGCTAATGACCTAAACTCAGCAATCAAAAAATAGAGGCTAACTGATTGAATAAAAAAACAAAAGAAAGGAAAAAACCAACAATATTCTGCTTCCAAGAGATGCATATTATTGGAAAAGACATCCACAGACTGAAAGTGAGAGGTGGGAAATATCATACCACTCACATGAACTGTGGAAACAAGCAGAGCTTTGCATCCTTGTATCAAATAAAGTGGACTTTAAGCTAAAAGTTACCCAAAAGTGATAAAGAAGGACATTTTATACTGGGTATGGAACCACCATTTGACGCAGCTATTCCTCTCCTCAGACTATAGCCAAAGGACTTAAATACAGCATACTTCAGAGAGACATCCACATCAATTTTTATAGCAGCACAATTCACAATAGCTAAATTATGGAACCAACCTAGATGTCCTTTAGTGGATGAATGGATTAAAAAATGTGGCATAATTACAGAATGGAATTTTACTCAGCATTAAAAAAGAACAAAACCATGGCATTTTCAGGTAAATGGATGGCTTGAAGAAGATAATGCTAAGTGAAGTCAGCCAATCCCCCCAAAACAATTACCAAATATTTTCTCTGATATAGGGAGGTTGACTCATAGTGGGATTGGGAGGGAGAGAATGGGAGGAATAGATGAATTCTAGATAGGGAAAAGGGGTGGGAGAGAAAGGGAATGGGCAGAGGAGTAACAAGGATGATGGAATGTGATGGACATCATTATACAAAGTACATGTATACAGACTTGAACTGAGTGTCAACCTACTTTATATACAAAAAGTGTGGTATTTATGTGTATTAAGAATTGTAATGCAAAATAAATAATGTTACCTTAGATTAGAGTGAAAGGAGGGAAAGGCAGGGGATGTGGGGATAAGAAAGACAGTAGAATGAAACAGACATTATTACTGTATGTATGTATGTGATTGTATGATCAATGTGATTCTACAATATATATATATATTCAGAAAAATGAGAAAGTATATCCCATCTATGTATGATATTTCAAAGTATATAAGTGCATTCTACTGTCATGTATAACAAATTAAAAAAAGTAATTAAAAAAGAGTTTAAGAGTTATTGGGATAGAGTAAGGCAAAGATCTCCAAACTAAATTAATATACAATCTATTCAATTAAATAATATCAGAAAATTTTCATACTACTCAAGATAATCATACACCAACAATAAATAAAAATTGTAAATATATATGCCCCAAACAATGGAGCATCTATTTTAATCAAACAAACTCTTCTCAAGTTTGAGAGTCAAATTTACCACAACACAAAAATTCTGGGTCACTTTAAAACACCTTTTTCATAGCTAGATAGATCTTCCAAACAAAAGCTGAGAAAAAAAAAAAAACAAGAATTCAATAATACAATCAATACCTTAGACATAACTGACATATATAGAATATTTCATTCTTCAATGAGTGAATACACTCACTTTCTTCTCAGCAGCACATGGATCCTTCTCTAAAATACACCACATATTACAACACAAAGAAACTCTTAACAAAAAAGTAGAGATACTACCCTGCATTCTATCAGCTCACAATGGAATGAAGTTAGAAACCAATGATAAAATAAAAGATAAAAGCTACTCCAACACCTGGATACTAGATAATATCTACTGAGTGAACAATGGATTAAAAAAGACATCAGTGAGGAGATGAAAAATTTCTTAGGGGTAAATGATAACATTGATACAACATATTGAAATCTCTGGAACACTATAAAGGTAGTACAAAGAGCAAAGTGGATTGCATGGAGTTCATTCCTTAAAAGAAGAAAAAGTTACCAAATAAATGACCTAACATTACATCTCAAAGGCCTAGAAAAAGAAGAACAAATGAACATCAAAATCAGTAATAGATATGAAATAATTAAAATCAGAGCTGAAATTGAAACAAAAGAAACTATTGAAATAATTGACAAAACAAAAAGTTGTTTCTTCAAAAAAATGAATAAAACAGACAAATGATTAGCCATGCTAACAAAGAGAAGGAGAGAGAAAACTCAAATTGCTAACATACGTCATGAAAAAGGAAATTTCACAACAGACACTACAGAAATTATTTTGAAATTATTTTGAAAACTGGTACTCCAATAAAATAGAGAATATCAAAGGCATCAATAAATTTTTAGCGGCATTTGACTTGCCCAATTGAAACAGGATGATATTCACAATTTAAACAGATCAATTTCAAGCAATGAAATAGAAGACACTATCAAAAACCTACTAACCAAGAAAAGGCCAGGACCAGATGTATACACAAATGAGTTTTATAAGACCTAAAAAGAAGAACTAATTCCTATACGCTTTAAATTATTTTGTGAAATAGAAAGACAGGGAGAACTTCCAAGCTCATTATATAAGGCCAATATCACCCTGACTCCAAAATCAAGCAAAGACACATCAAAGAAAGAAAACTTCAGACCAATATCTCTAATAAACATAGATGCAAAATTACTCAATAAAATTGTGGCAAATTGAATATAAAACCATATTAAAAAAGATTGTGTACCATGATCAAGTGGGATTCATCCCAGGGTTGCAAGGTTGTTTCAACATAAGAATATTAGTAAATGTAATTCATCACATCAATAGACTTAAAGAGAAGAATCATATGATTATCTCTACAGATGCAGAAAAAGCATTGGACAAAATACAGCATCCATTTATGTTCAAAACACTAGAAAAACTAGGAATAACAAGAATATATCTCAACATCTTAAAAGCTATATTGCTAAGCCCCAAGCCAACATCATTATAAATGGAGAAAGATTGGAAGGATTCCCTCTAAAAACTGGAATAAGACAGGGATACCCTTTTTCACCACATTTATTTAACATAGTTCTTTAAAGACTGGCCAGAGCAATTAAACAGATGAAAGAAATTAAATGTATACACATAGGAAAAGAAGAAGTCAAATTAACACTATTTGCAAGCAATATGATTCTATACCTAGAAAACCCTAAAAGCTCGACCAGAAAACTTCTAGAACTAGTAAATGAATTTAGTAAAGTAGCACGATACAAAACAAACACACATAAATCAAAGGCATTTCTGTATATCAGTGACAAATTCTCTGAAAGGGAAATCAGAAAAATTATCCCACTTACAATAACCTAAAAAATACTTGGAAATAAATAAGATAAGAAAAAGGCCTCTATAAAAGAAATTTCAGAAAACTAAAGAAAGACATTAAAGAAGACCTTAGAAGATGGAAAGATCTCCCTTGTTCTTGGATAGGCAGAACTAATACTATCAAAATAACCATACTACCTAAAGTGCTATACAGATTTAATGTATTTTTGATAAAAATCCCAATAATATTCCTCATAGAAATAGAAAAAGCAGTCATGAAATTCATCTGGAAAAATAAGAGACCCAGAATAGCTAAAGCAATCTTTAGCAAGAAGACTGAAGCAGGTGGCATCACTTTACCAGAACTCAAACTGTACTACTGAGGAATAGTAACAAAAATAGCAAGGTATTGGCTATAATAGACTGGTAGACCAATGGTACAGAATAGAGGACATAGAGACTAATGCCTATAATCACAGTTCTTTTATATTATACAAAGGCACCAAAAAACATTCTTTGGAGAAAATATAGCCTTTTCAACAAATAGTGCTGGGAAACTGGAAATATATACGTAACAAAATGAAATTAAACCCCTATGTCTCACCATGTACAAAACTCAACTCAAAGTAGATCAAGTAGACCTAGAAATTAAACCAGAGACACTGTACCTATTCAAAGAAAAAGCAGACCCAAATCTCCATCATGTCAGATTAGTCCTCAACTTCCTTAATAAGACTTCTATAGTGCAAGAATTAATAAATGGGATGGATTAAAAACTAACAAGCTTCTTCTCAGCAAAAGAAATAATCAGTGAGGTGAATAGAGAGCCTACATTTAGGAGCAAATTTTTACCACTTGCACATCAGATAGAGCACTACTCCCTAGGAGTATATATATATCCAGAAAGCTAAAACCCCAAAAACCAAATAGTCCAATCAATAAATGGGCCATCAGAAGGTGATATACAATCAATCAACAAATATATGAAAAAATATTCATCATCTCTAAAAATTAGAGAAATTCAAATCAAAACTAAGATTTCATCTCACTCCAGTCAGAATAGTAGCTATTAAGAACACAAACAACAATAAGTGTTGGCGAGGATGTGGTGAAAAAGACACACTCATGTATTTCTGGTGGGACTACAAATTGATGCAGCCAATATAGAAATTCCTTGGAAATTCCATAGAGTATGTAGATTCCTTGGAAACCTGGGCAGGGGGTTAGCAATGATAATGAAATGTGATGGACATTATTATTCAAAGTAAATGTATGAAGACACAAATTGGTATGAATATACTTTGTATACAAACAGAGATATGAAAAAATACGCTGTATATGTGTAATACAAATTGTAATGCATTCTGCTGTCATATATAAGTTTAAAAAAAATTAAAAAAATAACTCACAGCAGCTCAGGATTCTGAGGCAGGAGGATCTCGAGGTCAAAGCCAGCCTGAGCAACAGTGAGGCACTAAGCAATTCAGTGAGACCTATCTCTAAATAAAATATTTTAAAAAGGACTGGGGATGTGTATCAGTGGTTAAGTACTCCCAAGTTCAAACCTAGTTCCCCCCCAAAAAAATGATATGATACAAAATGAAATGGAGAGTTCCATATATTAAAGATATTTTCATACTAATGTTTAACGGTTAATATTTAGACAATATCCCCTGTTTGTTTTTTTAATAACCTGGCTTCTTTTCATATACAGGTCACTATATACTTATATTGCTAAACTTTTTATATTAGTATATAATCAAAAATTCCATATGTATGGGGTTAATTAATCCTTAAATGAATCAATAAGGAAGCTAGTTTATTTTGAAATATACCAAACATCATTTTAATAGTGTTGTCATACTTTTTCTGTTATTTTCTTATTTGCACAGATGATCACAGTATGAAGCTGAAAATTTATAAAATAAAAATAAAATATAATACACTTATATATCAGGAAATTAGAAAATAGTCTTTAAATGCATTTTATTATGGTATTTGTCAATTTTAATTATAGCTTTTGATAATACTTCTTATTATAAAAGTGCTTAATCTTGTGACTGTATATCATATTGATTTTCTTAAAGTGGACCCCACAAGTTGCATAACTGTCAAACTCTACAAATTCTGATAACTTTGTTTTAGACACTGTTCTACATGAGCCTTTGTGGAGGATTATGGCCCGGTATTAGTTGGCATGGCTACATCTAGACCCAGATTTTTCACTTTATTTGCATCTAATTTTTCATCCACTGTGTCTGCCCACTACTTCTTTGTTGAAATTTTCTTATAATTATATCATGCACAGGAAAGTTTTTTCAGACAAGGAAGCTAAAGAGCTGGTGTATTGCTTTCTTATGACAAGAGGTTTTAATCTTTGCCCCAAATCTTTGTTTATGGCAAGTAATCTATTCTTTATTAATTTCTAAGTAAACCATTACTGCAAACCATGTAAAATCATCCGCATCCTGTCAAAAAGATCAACATACTATTTTAAAGTATATAATATCAAAAGATATATTTTTTATCCATCTAGTGTAATTTCTACTTATTCATTTTAGATTTCTATAATAATTGTATGGTTAAGGAGCATTGAACCATGATAACTTTAAATTATAAATAAATAAGCATGCATCTGAGGGTATATTTGTTGTCAATATTGGAAAGCGTTTAAATATATTTTGAGGTTGTCTTCCTATAGGCAAACACTTGCATAAAATTTTCAATATTTTCTTGGTTTCTTAGCAGTCATTGAAACTATGCTACCATTGTCTGATGCTTCAAATGTTTGATGTTTGACATTTTTTAATCATTTATACTGTAGGCATAATAAATGCATATTTTACCAACATTAGTTTAAGAAATTTAGCAAGCTGCTTTATAATAAACAGTTAATATTATCTAACCAGGTCTCCATATATCTGTTTAGAATACTAACCACTGAAGTCACTAAAACAAAGGCAATAATTCTTATGATTTTTCAAGAAATCATCAGTATTTTATTTTTCAACATTTTTTTTCTCAAAATATTGAATTTCACCTGAAAACTGATCCTAATTTCTGGGGAATATTTAAAGTATAATATACATGATAGGTGCCCTCTTAAAGTGACTGGTGTTCACTTCTGACCTAACATTCTGAATGTTAAGTCATGTGCACATTTAGCTGGGAAAAGATAATCTCTTGTGAATCGACAAAAGTTTTATAAAGTTTCTTTCACTGTGACAATTTTTTTTTCACCTAAAATAGTGTACAGGTTATGTTAAACACTCCCATGAAACTAGAAATCTATTACCTCATGACTATATTATAAAGTTTCAAGATTCTACCACAAACATCCTCACCTTAAATTCTATGGCACACTTAATGGTGCAATTTGAGCCAGATTGAGCATGTCTACATCAGAAGGGCTCTCTTTATCATTCCAATATGGACTGCTACAGTTTGGATATGAGGTGTCCCCCAAAAACTCATGTGTAAAAAATTCAAGAAGGCTTGGAGGTGAAATGATTGTGTTATGAGAGCCTTAACCCAATCACTGTATTAATTCCCTGACTGGTAGGGAGTGACTGGAGGAGTGAGTCATTAGGGGCGGAGGGTGTGCCTTTGGAGTATATCTTTGGTAAGCTGAGCTTTGTCTCTCTCTGCTTCCTGATGTGATTCCTGAGCTGCTTCCCTCCACCACATTCTTCCACAATGATATATTGCCTCACCTTGATCCCCAAGAAATTGGGCCCACTTTCTGTGGACTTAAATATCCAAAATCATGAGCCCCCCAAATGAACTTTGCCTCCTCTAATTGTTCTTGTTAGTTCTTTTAGTCACAGCAGCAAGAAAGCTAACTAAAACATGGGCCCATGAAATGCTTCCTGAATCCTTAACTTTGAATACTGATTCTCTTACAGTGTTGTATATTGTCATCCCTTCAGCCCATTCTGCTTGTCAATGGAATCTAGAGATCCCCATTGCAGTGCTTAGGAGAATTCAAAAGACATGATGGGCAAGCAAGGTGGCATACAGGAGGTGATGTAAAATGTTAGAAATCTCTTATGAATAGATGATGGTCTTGACTCTTGCCTCCCTCCAAATAATATTTCATTTATTCATACAGGCTCTTTCTTAAACCATTAAAAGGAAAATTCATTCTCTTCTTTTGACTAGCTTAACAGAAATGAAGAATCAACCTTCCAAAACTCCAAAGTTCTCCACCAGAGGTGATGGGTACAAAAAATCTATGTCACACATTTTATCTTGTATACCAGGTGTCTTATTTGTCCCTAACATGTCCTAAACTATGGATGAACTATGTATTATTAAAATTCCATATATTCTGGATGGTATTACACATTTAACAATTATAAAAAAACAAAATAGTGGTCAAATTTCATCATTATTTCTTTGTTACCAAACCAACACTTTGATGTCAGTGACAAAGTTTTACATACTAGAAGAGTATTGATAATATGGTTCTATCATATAATCTATACTTCAGAGGTTTCATAAGGTAATTCACAAAATTGCCCTTGCATGTATTTTATACAACTAAAATTTAGATTCTGATTATCTGTACTGCTACAGTTTCTAAAAGAACAACCAGAAGGAGATGAACAACAGATAGATGATATGTAGAAAGGTAGTTGATAAATATATGATAGGTAGAAAGGTAGTTGATAGACAGATTTTTGGGAAGAGATTTGCTCACCAAACTACTCATCCTAAGTCCCTAATTCTGCTATACATAGTAAAACATGGTGGTAGAGTATTAATTTAAACCTGAAGACCTGAGTACAAGAAGAACCAAAGAAAAACACCAACCTGTCTGAAGGTTTAATAACAGGGAGAAAAAGGAATCATGTAAATCCAAGTCTGATCCCAAAGTCCCAGAAACACTCATGTTCAAGGAAAGAGATGATGAATGTCCTAGTTCCAGAAGCAAAAAAGTGAACTGTCCTTCTTCCAGGTTGGATGATGCCAACCTGCATTGACAAGTGTGAGCTTTATTCTATCTGCTGATTAGAGTGCTAATCTATGTTTTCAAAATTCTTGCAAACACAAATAGAAAAAAAAAATTATTTGATACCTGAATATTCCTTATTGCATTCAAATTGACAAATAATATTAACTATCACATTATCTATATGTTCTTCCTTTACTGTTTGTCTTTGTCAATTAAATGTTTAAGTCCATGCTCCTTGATACTGATGTTAGATCAATTTGTTTTGTGCCAAATACTTCTAAAAGTTCACATTTCAATATTGGTTCCATGAGATGATTGTGTTTATGTATATATATGTATATGTGTGTGTATATATATATATATATATATATATATATATATATATATATACATACATATACATATATGTATGTGTTTGCATTTACATAATATATTATATGTACTATATATGCACATATACATAGTTGGGCAATAATTACTGCAGGATAAAAACATATCTCAAAAGCTGGGGGAAAAGTAACCACGGATAAAATATACTGAGTTAAATTGTGATATATATTATATGAAATTATAGAGTCTGGTAACTTAGGCAAGTAAGCAAATAATTGAATTATCATTACATTTATGCTTTCTGGTGAATTTGTGAAAATGAAGTTTAAATAAATATATAAAATATATCTGAATAGGTGACACCTATGATATTAGAAAGATAATATTTTTTAAATTTATGTTTTGATTATAGTTTGTGTATCAAGCTCTAGAAAACAAAGCTTATGAATACACAAGCTCATTTGTGTATTAACATAAATTAAATGCTATTCTATGTAGTGTTCCTTTCTTTCTTAAGTCAGGATTTCAAAGCCAGGGTCTTTTGCATGTGAAGCAACTAGTCTACCATTAAGCTAGATTCCCTGCCATTTCTATCTTAAAAACTTCTGTTTCTGAAATCTGTACAAGTTTTATTTTCAATGGTATACTATTCAAGTTATTACAATCCCAATATCAATATGATGAAGATTAAAAAGAAACTATTTATTTTTAAAATGGTTTCTTTTTAGTTAATCTGTTCTGTCAGAAACAATCAATTGAGCATAAGAAACTTGATTCAGAAATAATTATTATTTCACATAAGATAAGAAATGCCATGGCTTTTGTTGTAGTCTCCAAGGAGAAGCAGATCAACAAACCTAAATTCTTCAAATCAGAGTGCACTAAAATCACTTATTTGAGCTATTTCAATTACTTTTCCCAAGGCTTGTTACAACTTTATACACTGAAGTGTTTATTACACAGGATTAAATATAGCTTCTAATAAAGGTAATAATAACTACTTATTTCAAAGCCTAATGATACATTTTTTTTTTTTACTATATGAATGAAATTTGCATGGAATGATTTAAAAAACAAGCAAGTTCTTGGGTAAGCTAAAGAATGGAGTTAAAATCACTATGATCATAAGTAAATCTTTTAGGTGTTTTTGCTAGGTTATAATGATATGAGCAAAAAAAGTTCAAATAATTAAAAATCATTGCATTTAATATCATGAAAAACTCTATTCATTTGTTGTATGATTTTAAACATTTCAGACCTTGCTCCTCTAGTCTGTTGTAGAGATTTTCTAAGACATGTTGGGGTTGGAATTTCATATATTTTGTATAACCTCAAAAGAATATTTTTTTTTGTGAATTTTCAGTATCAGTGACATATTATGTTTTTTTTTACATGAGCAATGATGATGGTACAACAATGAGAAAATACTTATCAAACCTGAATTTTACACTTTAAATTGTTAAATAGTAAAATGAAGGTTAGATTTATTTTAGCACAATGAAAATACTAATGTTTTACTATGAAAATAAAGTTTGAAAAATTAAGCTTTGGTGTCAGATTAACTAGTTTTAAATTTTTGTTTCAAAATCAACTTTTTAAATGAATGTAGTTGTTACTTAATCTTTTTGACTTCTTTTTTCTTCAACTTTGGAGTGGCTTGATTTGAGCCTCTATCTTAGAGGGTAATTGTAAGAATTAAATGAGATATAAAAATTATGACTTTATAGTAAAGACTCCATAAATGACATAAATAAAAATCTGAAAGATATAGCACACATTTCTGTAATACAGAATTTGTTAATAACGTCTACATTTCCATCATAAACTCTAAGTTGTATGCATGTTTCCAAACATTTAACCTTTTTTATTTTTTTGAGAATGAGAATTAATGTTAGATGCCATTGTTGTTCTAAGGATCACTTCATCCTCTCAGAAACTCGGGGTATGTCATAGAAATTTGCCTGAGTAAATGTCAGTTTGTGTCAGTTTTTTGTTTGTGTAGGTTAGAAAAATGTATAGAATCCCATTGATATGATGCTATCAATAGGTCATAGTCTTAGGTACTGCACTAGTAAAATGATGACCAGGAAAGAAAAATTTGAGTTACATAGTAACATTCAGTTGTATCCATGCAGATTTTGCTCTGTGGTCCACTCATGGGCATCTACCAAACCATTGTGTGCCTTTATTGCTCTGAGCAACTACTTGCTAACATTCTGGGAAAAAAAAAAGCCATAAAAATTATATTGTCACTACATTTATATTTCCCAATTTCAACATCTATCTCTTGAAGAATTTCCTGCAAAAAAGGTCTAAAGCAAATTCTATTGTTCTTGTATTTGACCAGTTATCAAAATTAATTATAAAATATGAAAGCTAAATTCATTTTATGTGTGAATGCTCAAAATCATCTGCACATTATTGTATTGGGGTCATGATCTCTATTTTAATAAGAAATGCATCAACTGATCAGTAATTCAAAACAAAAATATATGCAACATCTGAAAATGTGCCAATAAGAAAAACTCAAGACATTAATTTTTAAAATACTGTAAATAAATAACAGAAAGATCAGTGGAGAAGAGGGAAGGAAACAGGAAGAGGGAAGAAGGACGGAAAGGGGAAGTACTGGGGAGTGAATTAGATCAGATTATATTCCATGCTTTCATAATTATATCAAAATGAATCCTATTTTATGTATAAATTTAAAAAAAGAATCAATAAAAAAAGAAAAACTGCAAAAATGTTAGTTGTTAATTCCTTTGTGAAGCAAAAATTGTTACTATTTATGTGGTTCTTTTCACGATTGATAGATCAAATGGTAGAACATAGATTCTTTGCCCACTGATTTTAAGATTCAAATAATGATTAACTGCCACAGTCTGGCTGGGCACACAATCACGAGCCACCACACAGCTTGTAGATTCAAACAGCAACTCTTTATTCCCGAACTCACACCAATTCCAGGACACATTGTCCATTAAATCCCTCATCAGACAAACCCGAGGGAGCGCAGGGTTGGACATCTGCGCCTCTGCCAGAGCAGTATTAACTCCAGAGATGGGAGTTCAAATCATCCCCACAGGAGTAAAAGGACCTCTTCCCCAAGGAACAGTAGGCTTATTATTGGGACGTAGTTCATCTACATTAAAAGGACTTATGATAAGTCCGGGGGTAATTGATCCCGATTATGTAGGTGAAATAAAAATTATAGCTAGTTCTCCAAGAGGTATATCAGTAATTTCACCTGGAGATAGAATAGCACAGTTGTTAATAATACCCAGCCTACATAATAAATTTCCTAGTCATAGTGTAGAAAGAGGTTCCAGGGGATTAGGCTCCACAGGTGTAGATTGGGCTATGTTGTCTTTAAATTTAGATTCTCGCCCAATGCTAAAACTAAATATTCAAGGTCATGAGTTTAATGGACTACTGGACACAGGAGCTGACCTTAGCATCATATCTCGTCAAGAATGGCCAAAACATTGGCCATTACAACAAGCCACTCAAACATTTCGAGGCCTAGGAGTGGCGACTAATCCCCATAGAAGTTCTATGATATTAGATTGGAAGGATCCTGAAGGATGTGAAGGAACTAAACAGCCATATGTATTGGATCATCTTCCTATAAATTTATGGGGACGAGATGTCCTAGATCAATTAGTTTTGACGTTAACAAATAACATCAATCCTAATGCGCCCACTACTAGGGCTAGACAAGGCTTTAGGAAAGAAAAAAGATTAGGAAAACAAGGGCAAGGTATAGCAGCACCAATACAAATAGATCAAGGAACAGACAGACATGGGTTGGATATTCAGAAAGGGCCACTGAGACAATCAAAATTACTTAGAAATCAGAAAGACCAGTGTGGGTTCCTCAGTGGCCCCTGAGTAAAGAAAAGATACAAGTAGCCCATGATCTGGTCAAACAACAATTAGTGGAAGGACATATACAACCTTCCATATCTCCCCATAATACTCCCATTTTTGTCATCAAAAAGAAATCTGGTAAATGGAGATTATTGCAAGATTTAAGAGCCATTAATAATGAGATGGTCATTATGGGACCTGCTCAATCAGGGATTCCTCAATTGTCTGCTTTGCCAAAAACCTGGCATGTTTTAGCTATAGATATTAAAGATTGTTTTTTTTTTTCAATTCCAATTAATCCCGAGGATAGTCCACATTTTGCATTTACTATCCCTGCATTAAATCATGAAGGTCCTGATCAGAGATATGAATGGAAAGTACTCCCTCAAGGGATGGCTAACAGTCCAACTATGTGTCAAATATATGTTAACAAAGCAATCCAGCCACTTAGAAATCAAAATCCTGAACTACAAATATTTCACTATATGGATGATGTATTATTGGCACATAAAGATAAAAACATATTGCTGGAATGTTATGCCACACTTACAAACTTATTAAAAATTTATAATCTAGAGATAGCAATAGATAAAGTACAATTAAATTTTCCAATTAATTATTTAGGAGTTCTATTATCCTCAACCATGGTCCGTCCACCAAAAATTCAAATACGAGTAGATCAACTCAAATCACTTAACGACTTTCAAAAGTTATTGGGAGACATAAATTGGATAAGGCCTTATCTAGGTATACCAAAAGGAGAGTTGGGACCTTTATTTGATATTCTAAAAGGTCCATCAGATCCAAATTCACCCCGCATGTTAACTCCTAAAGCAAGAAAGGCATTAAAAATTATTGAAACATATATGGAAAATATACATTTGGATAGAATTGATATAAGTTTGCCTTTATTATTTATTGTACTACCAACAAAAAATATTCCTACAGGAGTATTTTGGCAAGAAGGTCCATTATTGTGGATACATTCATCTTATTCTCCTAACACTATTCTTACTAGGTATCCTGAGGCTGTAGGACAATTAATACTCAAAGGAATAAAAGCAACGAAGGGAGTGTTTGGAATTTCTCCCAATAAAATTATTACTCCATATACTATGGATCAAATTGATGAGTTAGCTAATGAGTTAAATACTTGGGCAATAATCATGTGTAAATCTAATGTTACATTTGATAATCATTTACCATCTAATCCTTTGTTGTCTTTTTGGTCTAAAATGACAAGAAAAACACCTATCATGAATGCTCCAAATATATTCACTGATGGGTCTAATAATGGTACAACAGCAGTAGTTACCCCAGATCGAACTTTTACATTTTTAGTACCCAAACAATCAGCTCAAAAGGTAGAGCTTAATGCAGTTTTACAAGCTTTTTTGATGTTTAAAGATTTTGTATTTAATTTATTTTCTGATAGTCAGTATGTAGTTAATGCTATAGTATCTCTTGAAGATGCTGGTAGGATTTCCCCTTCTTCTACTGTTTTCTCTTTGTTTTCCACTATACAAAGTCTAATCTGGGACAGAAAAGATCCATTCTCTATAGGACATATTAGGGCACATACAGGATTGCCTGGAGCCCTTAGTTTAGGCAATGATTTAGCAGATAAAACTACACATGACATACATATTTTCTCTACATTTGAAGAAGCTACAAATTTTCATAAAAGGTTTCATGTTAATGCTAATACTTTACAAAAGCGTTTTAAAATAACTAAGGAACAAGCCCGACATATAATAAAACAATGTCAAAATTGTGTGACATTTTTTACCACAAGTTAATCTTGGAGTCAATCCTAGAGGACTGATACCTAACCATATTTGGCAGATGGACGTCACACACTTGCCAGAATTTGGAAAATTAAAATATTTACATGTTACAGTCGATACTTCTTCCGGATTTTTGATGGGCTCCCTTCATGCCGGAGAAAAAACTAAAGATGTTATAGCTCATTGCTTACAAAATTTTGCCACTGTGGGCGTTCCTAAACAGTTAAAAACCGATAATGGTCCTGGCTATACCTCTAGCTCTTTTAAACAATTTTGCTCATCATTTGGTATTACTCATATAACAGGAATCCCATACAATCCACAGGGACAAGGCATAGTTGAAAGAGCTCATCAAACTATTAAAACATACTTATTAAAGCAAAAAGAGGGAATTGGAAGGGGGTATATATCCCCCAAAGATAAACTTAAAATAACGCTTTTTACTCTAAACTTTTTAAATTTGGATTCATCAGGACTTAGTGCTGCGGAAAGGCATATGTATCCAAAAAATGTACATAAGCCTAAAGTACTTTGGAAAGATATTCTAACAGGACAATGGAAAGGTCCTGACCCAGTGATTGTCTGGAGTCGGGGGTCTGTTTGTGTTTTTCCACAGGGAGAACAGCAGCCCATTTGGATTCCAGAGAGATTAACTAAAACAGTTTCTACAGATCGAAAAGAAGATGATTTGACTCAAATCCATAACAGCTGATATCCAGAACTCCAGCTTGGCCATTCTTACATCTGCGACAGTGATTAACCAGGATGCTTTTTTCAATAGCTATTTTATTATTGCATTTTTCCACATCATAAGGTTCTATTTTTATTTTTTGAGCTCATACAAACCTAGGTTAATGTTTTTCTGATCAGTTTTATTTTTTGACTGTGGAGTTTTTAAACATTGCAATGGAGGTTTCACCTAGGTAAAGCTACAAGGCCTTTACTATTTTCTTATGTGTTGTACGTTTGTGTACACTCTTGTGTTTTGTGTTGTATGTCTGTATGTGCGTATGTCCATATTTCTTATATGAGGAGCGCTCATGAAAAAATGGATCTGAATTATTATTATTTTTTTATTCACGTGATTTAAATGGTTTAATTTAAATTATGTAAACAGCTGTTAAGGATTGTTTTTAAAGGTGGTTAACAGATCTGTTTGTTTACTAATTTAAATTAGGTAAAAAGCTGTTAAGGATTGTTTTTAAAGTAGGTTAACAGATCTGTTTGTTTACTTTCACCTTTCCTATTCATTATATTTAATAATTCTTTTCAGGATAATGTCTCTTTAGCATCATTGCCAGAATTCCTATCTTCATCCCAGTGCCGTGAAGACAAAGATAAAACCAAACTACAGCTTCTATGATAGCTATCACAGTAAACTGTATAAACTGATGCATCAATGAATATAACTCAACAAGTAATGCTCAATCAAGGAGTCAACTTACTTTGGGAGGAAACGGATTTTGGGAGGAAATGGACATATTGATAGATTCCTCCGCTTTGAACTGCTTGCAGAACTTGCCTGGACTATGTAACTATCGTTTGGTGCAGCGAATTGTGGTAATGCTGGCATATCTTTGCTGATGGTGTCACCAGTGATGCAATTTTTCCCAAGGAGCCGTCAATTGGCTTGGTGTTGTGGCATTTCTGTATTCTCCTCCCTTCTGCTAGTGATGGTCTAAAATTTGGGGGCCAATGGCTGTATGCTGGACCAGTAGTCAGTGACGGGTATGATCCAATTGCAGTGGTATCAACCTAAGACAGGAGGCTGACGCCTAAAGGTCAGTTTTCCGATGACGGGTAAGAACCATATGTTGAATTGGACAACCTACCAGGCACGGTCCTTAAGCCACATTGCTTGTTGTTTAATTAATCAGAAGGGGGGAGATGCTGGGAGCCATTAGCCAAGTAGGTATGACAATTTCCTTGCCTGCGTACCCCATGTTGCAGTGACATTGAATGTAGGTGACCTTGCTCAAGGACCAGGGCGGATTAGGGTGTTCCTGGTTTAGGATAATCGGGTTTAGGGCGTTCCCAGTTTAGGTTCCAGGTTTAAGGTTTAAGATTATTCCTGCTGGGAATAGGGCGTATCCTGCTGCCTGAGTTCCCCTTGAGTTCTCACGGGATTCAGACAGTATTTTGGGGGAGACAGAAGCCCAGTGGAGGTGGATTTGGGCAGAGAACGTGGATTTCCCCAGAACGTGATTGTAGACGGCTGGTGTGAGTTCGGGAATAAAGAGTTGCTGTTTGAATCTACAAGCTGTGTGGTGGCTCCTGATTGTGTGCCCAGCCAGACTGCGGCAATTAACAATGGACTTTAGTGTAAATATTATTTTAATATTGTTGCAATTTTATGTGAAAAATGCTGTTTAAACTTTGAACTTTTTAAATTTATATAATTCCCTAGATTTAAAAAAAAGTTTAACTTTAAAAGTCTATGCTTAATCAAATGTATTTTAAAATAATAAATAACTACATAATTGTATATATGTGTGTACATACATTTGGGTATGCATGTATCTATATAGAGAATCCCAATATTTATGACAATTGTGCTCTATAAATTTGCTGCAAACACTGAATTTGTAGATATTGAGCCACTAGTCCTATGGAAAATAATTTGGGGTTTGTAACATTTTGTCAGTCAGTCAATATATAACTTTATTTTTATATATGCTTCTGTTAAAAAAAAAAACCTTAATTAATATAAATTGCTGGCATATTAATGTTGCCCTCAAGTCAATAACACTATAACTAATGTCCTTATTAAGCTTACCTAACACACATATTTCTTCTGTGAGGCATATCACAGCCCCCATGTGCTTAGGAAAATTAGACAACACTTATGAACTATGTTGGCCATTTCACAGTGAATTTACTACCAAAATCATCAATTTTAAAAAGCAAAAAACAAAAACTAAAACCAAACCAAAAAACATAGTTTTAATTGATTGATTTAAAAGACCCCTGTTTGTTGTTTGAGATTTGAAACAAAAACAAAGCATTACCACCTCAACTGGGAAGTTCCATGCGTCTATTGTGACTCAAAATTTTCACCACAGTAAGCATGTCTGCATGTGAATGGCCCTTACAATGCCCCACACTTTGATTTGGTGGTTCCAAATAAATTTTGAAGAATACAAATTTGCAAATATGAAATTAGAGAATGATAAAAATAGACTGTCACATTATAAATAAATTAGGACAATACACTTTAGAAATGATATTTTTCTTTTTAAATAATATTTTTATAATTTTTAGTTGTATATGAATACAATACCTCTATTTTATTTATTTTTATGTGGTGCTGAGGATCAACCTCAGTGCCTCTCATATGCAAGGCAAATGCTCTACCACTGAACAAAAATCCCAACCCTAGAAATGCTATTATTCTTTGCTACAACAAATGTAAATGTAATGAAAATGTTGGGGGCAATAGAGATTATTCTATGATTACTAAATATCCAGATAGTAAGAAGCCAAAAATACCTATTTTATTTTCACGTTTATTTTTTAACTACGGTGTTTATTCTGAAAATTTATTAGAAAGGCTTTTAATACAAATACATTTTCAGACTATTGGAACACTTTAAATAATTGAGAAAAATTATTTTAAACAGCTGTATCATTTCCCCACAAAGGAAGGCTAACCATTTAGTCTAACAACAGCAATGAAATCTATTCAGATGCAATTAGAAAGAAGGGAATCTTGAATAAAGTATAAGAATGTTTTCCCAGACCATTTATTCTTTTCAGAAATAAGATGATATAATTTAAAGCCTGACATAATTGCTTAGAAAATTAATAAGCATTGATTAGGATAGTTCAACCAATTTCCAGTATCTCACTTTGTCTTTTCATTAACACATTTAACTGAGTAGCAGAAAAAGATATTTCTAATAAACAACAGTTCAGTAATTTCAAAACACTTGCCTCATGAAAACATGTCTAATTTACAACTTAATAAGAAGTATTATTAGAACGTTTCGTGGCAAGAATGATAATTATCTTAAAGCATGTTACTCAAACCCATGTGGAAATATGAGATAATTATTGATATGCTCCAAAGTATACAATGAAAATATTTGTGCAAATAATTTAACTGATGCTAAAATTATTTTTGGAGTCAGAACATATAGATACACAAATAACAATCTTTTGTTAGACCTAAGTAATAACCAAGCAAACTAAATTTTAATATACTGAACAACAAAATAATCTAGGTCAGGGGACAAAAATCAGTAATGCTCTTAAATTTAATGCCATTTGTAAAGGGTTAATATTAATGTTATAGCATGTATTTTTGATAATTAGATATTTATAGATATTAGAAAAAAGAGACTATACCTTAAAGGGAAATAATGAAAGATTCTGCAAACCCAATGCAATTATAGTCAAGCCTTATGACTCATAATTAAAAAGTAAACAACTATATGTTAGAATGAACTTTACTGCAATTCTAACTTTACTGTCAAGCAAAAGTGTTACAGTTTCTATTCAAATAGAATTACAAAATTCATAGCTATTACTAGATTTCATGGAAAAATTTATCATGAGTTTTGTATACACAAAGAAAAATGTTTGTTTTTCCACAACACATCTTCTTTTTTTTTTTTTTCTTTTGGTAAGGAATCCATATACCAAGTAGTCAGGTAACTTATTTCACGGGATGGTCATGGGAAGCTCAACAAATTTCACAGTTTTAGATGAATTAATGAAAACAACTGCAAAAATACAAATAATGTCAAATGCCTTTCAGATGTTTCTAATGAACACAATGGAAAAATTAGAAGTTTACCTAAGTGTAGAACTTGACATTTCTTTTTTCTTTCACAAGGTCATACAAAACTATAACTTAGATTTCTGAATGTTAACTATTTAGCTATAAACTAACTTCTTAAAATGCTACTTTCCTGTCAAGAATAGATTATTATTGAAGATTTCACATAGTTATATTTCTAAAAATGGTATATGCATGTTGTTTTGATTTGTCAGTAATTTTCAGTCTAAGCTTTCTTTTGTATTATGCCAGTAACTATATTCTTTAAAACATAGAACAAAAAATAAAACACAAAATCAATAAAAGCATTCTTTAATATTATCAAGTTAGTATCCTGGTTTCATTAGTAACCATATGTAACACATATAAACATTTATTTAACTCAGGAATTATTTATTTATCTATTTATTTATTTATTTATTTAGTGGTGCTGGGGATTGAACCCAGGGCCTTGTGCAGGCAAGGCAAGTACTGTACCAACTGAGCTATCTCCTCAGCCCAGGAATTAATAACTTAACCATACAATTCTATTAAATCTAGCAATAGAAATGAAAGAGATTACTGTTATATGATATTACATGGATAAAACTTGAAAACATATTAAATTAAAGAAGTAAGAGGGCAAAACTTACCAATAATATGACATATATACATGTACATATATATACGTACAGAGTCTCATATATAGATATATATTCAATCTCTGCAGCCAGAAAGTAGACTAATATTCACATATGGTAGGGAGACAAGGGTGTATGAGAGAGAAGGAGAGATCAGAGTTAATGTTGATGGGTATGAGAATTTCTTGGGAGGAACACTGATGATAATGTTTTAAAATTATTGGCAATATTTACACAAATCTGTGAATGGACAAAAATTATTAAATTATGTGCTTTGAAGTGGTAAATCTTACATATGGGAATTATACCTCAATAATGCTACTTTCTAAGGAAAAACAGAACATAAGATGTAGAACTATACACAGTCTGTCAATAATGGCAAAATAAAGTTTCTAACAAATAAAAGTAATGAAGAATAAAATTGTAACCATCTGATTACTACTTAATAAAAATAGGTAAGTTTACATGTAACTTAGTAATGGGTGTACTCCAATCAAATAGTAAATAGCAAAATCAAATAGATGTTTTTTTTGAAAAGTTAATAATCATATATCTGACTTATTAAATCTTTCTCAGTAATATATGTGTATACACACACACACACACTCACACACACACACATAACCAAATCCAAGAAACACATATGTGTGTGTGTGTGTGTATATATATATATATATATATATATATATATATATATATATAATAAATGTAATATTTATTGACCCACCTGTCAGGATATTTATTTATTTTAAATATTATTTTCTTTAATAATAATAATCTCAATAAAAGACAATACATCAACCAGAACTAATTAATATGTAGATGTTATATTTTTACATTATTACCAAATGCATTTCTTTATGTTTTTTTTTAATTTCAATATTATGGAAATTTCTTCACAATCCTTTTTCCACTTTTGTGATCATATTTGATTCTTTATCATGCACAGTGCACTAATTAGTACTGTCCAGAGATGAAATAGAACATATAGATGTGTTTGTGTTTGTTATTAAATATAAAATAATACATATGTATAAATCATACATACATATATATATATAAATATGTACAATGGGAATTAGTATAATAATATGAATGTATGATCATGGAGGCCAAGAAATCCCACAGGTAGTCATCTGAATGTTGGAGAAACAAGAACCTCAGTGGTGTTTTTTAGTGAAAGTCTACAAAACTGAGGACAAGCAAAGGAATGTTAAAGTTTTAAGCCCTGAAAAGAGTACAAAGACTCAGAAACCAGGAACTTGATGCCTGATGACAGAAGATGAATACTTCAGCTGAGAGAGAAAGACAGAATGAGAGAGAGAGAAAGAGAGTCATTTTTGCCTTCCTTCATATTTTTGTTCTGTTCAAGCCATCAATGGATTGGATGATCCACATCAACAATGGTAAGGAAGATATTCTTTACCCAGTTTGACTGATACCCTAGTATCTTTAAAAAATACTTCATAGGGCTGAGGATATAGCACAGTTGCTAGAGTGCTTGTCTTGCATGCACAAAGCCCTGGAGTTCAATCCCCAGCATGCACACACACACACACACACACAAACATAAACAAACAAACAGAAGAAAAACCCTTCAAAGATGTAGTTAGTAATAATGTTTACCAGCTATCTATGTCTCTTTTATTCACATAAGTCAAATGTAACAATCAGATGCAAATACATACAGAGAGGATATTGGTCCTACTTTTCTTTGTATAGGCTCTAACAAATTGGTCCATCAATAAGTTGTAAGTTGATGTATACAACTTTGTTTACTCTATCATTTTGAGCAAAGTAAGATGAAAATATTTCTGGAAACTTTCTGGAAATTTTTGCAAGAATTCTGATTTAACATTTAAACTATCTTTTAAATTGCTTCTTCCATATCCAGGTTATGAAACAAGATTCAAGAATATTTCTTCTCCAAATTCTAGTCAACTACACATAATTAAAGGGAATTAATGTCCTCTTGATCTTTCACAAAATTTTGAAGTCCTCTGCACTAACAGGATTTGTTCATCTTTATAAATTCTGAGGCTAGATTTCTGTAATTTAGACACTGAAAAAAATGCATTAATAAGTTTCTTTAGGCATTGAGTCACATAAAGTAAAACACTTGCTTATCAACAGTCAGCTTATCAAAACCCACTGAGCTTTACTCTCCTTATGGACTTTCAGGTTAGACCATGTTTGCAGAATTCTTTCCAACAATTATTCCCTGGTAGAAAAAATATTCTTTATGGCATCACTAACAAAAAATAAGAAAAGGGAAGTGATAATATAATATATGATTTAAAATTAGGCAATTAAAAATGCAAAATTAGTTTCAAACTACATAGAGCATAAAAGTGGAAAGAAGAAAATGATAAAAAATGAATTAGAAGAAGATAAGAGAGAACAAGTAGGAAGAGAAAGAAAGGTAAAATAGGATAAAGTAGAATAATGAAAGAGAGAGAGAGTATATCTGGTTTAGTTAATTAAGAAAAATATATTAAATTGTCTAGAACTCTGTGAAAGATGGGGTGATCAAAATAAACCTACTCAGAAAACAATATAAGCAAAATAAAAATTAGCATAAAATACTATATATTCCTCCTTGTCCAGATATTTTAGATGGAGAGATTCCTTTTAAAGAGTTTCAGATTTGGGATCCTCTAGGCATTGGAAGTGTAGTAAATGTTCAAGTCCTCCAAATGTCTGTAGTCATGAAGGCTGTGACTAAATCAAACATCTTTTGTGAGACACCATGTAATAATTTTTCCCATATAGAGATTAGCACTCTGTTTCAAGAAAATGCATATAATTATTGCATGTGAGCTTATCTACATGATCCTCACACTGTCAAACTCTGGCAAGGTCAAAGTAATTCTGAGAAACTCCATTGTGGGTCCAGTTACCTGGATCACCAATATCAAAATTTAATGCTTGGGCTACAGTTGTGGCTCAGTGGAGCACATCTGAGGCACAGGTTCAATTCTCAGCACCACATATAAATAAATAAAATAAAGATCCATTGACAATTAAATAATATTTTTTTTAAAGTAAATGCTCTTCACCTTTCTCTGCTTTGCAGACCTCCAGAATGGCAGAATGCATACCCCAAACCCTAGAGATGTCAATGGATCTTTGACACAGCCTCTTTTTTGGACTCATACTGAATCTTTGGGTGGGTTCATACTCTCCCTATAAAACATGAAAAAAGAAAGAGAAACAAGCAGAGCCACTGCTACATCATTTGTGGATCCTCGGAATGACTCTGTGTGTGGGAGAGGTGGCTGAGCCCACAAGGATCTGTTCTGGGGTGGTGGCTGTGGACTCTCAGTCTTCTACTGAACCCAGCAACAGGATCCCTGGCCCTAGCCCCCTCCTGAGTCCATATAAAAGGATCTAGTTTAAACTGAACTTCCTCTTGGTCACTAACCTCAGACTGCCAGTTCTGTTTGTAAAGCCTCTCTGCTTCTTCCCACTGTGCCTTTAGTCATCCAGAGATGGCAGATGGATGTGTCACAGTCTCTCTTCTGGACCCAGGATGAAGTGGTGTAGACATGGTCTCACCTAGTGAAGAAGAATGAATTTTAGGTCTTTTATATTGAAAAGTTGCTGAAGTTCCTGATCTTCCTTGCTTTGAAATAAATGTTCTTGTTCTTTTGAAAACCAGTATTTCTGGGATTCACCTAGTAAATGCTTCTCTAATGTTACACTGATATTCTCTCTCAAGGCCACACTACTTCATTGTGAAGACACACACCTATTATTTGATTCAATATCCCAGAGCAGTCAGTATGTGCTGGTGCCCCTAGTCCACCATTTGCCTTCCCTCACACATGAAGTTTTAAATGTAAGTAAAGATGATGAAATCATATTTTAGTTGACCCAGAATGTAACCTAATTATCAGTCACTTCTTCTGTAACAATTAGAATTTTATTGCGTTCATACAATTATATAATTAAATAATGTTAAATATTGTGCATTAGTAATTTCAATTTATCTGATTCATAAATGATTATTAGAATATTGGAAGTCAAGCATAACCAGACTTGTTATTACTAAACAAAGAAAATACTATGAAAAATATGCTTCAATAATTCCCCATATTAAATCAGAGAAGGGCATTTGTAAATCTATATATTGAATTATATGCAGCAACAAACCTATTTATATGAATATTTATATTGACTCAATTTATATGGAGACTATTTTTTAAAAAATTTGTATATTTAAATTGCAAAAAGTAGCTGGACATCACTGTAACAGCTCTACTTTTTGGTACCAATTTTTTGTGTTTGTCAGATTTTCATCACTAAAAGAAATATTTGAGATAATCCATTTTAGAAGATAAAAGGTTTATTTTTGCTCATGGTTATGGTAGTTTCAGTTCATGATCAATTGATCTTATTATTTTGGATCCTGAAGCAAATGAAAGCACCGTGGCAGGAGGATTTGGCAGAAACTGCTCTCCTCAATGCCATGAAGCAAAAGAAAGTGAGTGGCAGAGGACCAGGCTTCCCAGTCTCCTTCAAAGCCATGTCCCAGTGACATCAAAGTCTCGCACTAGGTCCCACCTCTTCTCAATAGTGCCAACAGAGACCAAAACTTATACCAACGGGCCTTTGAGGTATATTTAAACTATAGCAGTCATATATAAACAATGGTATTTTTATTCCTGGGTAAAAGGATCTAGCTTAAATCAATAATTACTTTAAGTAAAGGGAGACTTTTATTTTTGTGTTTATTGGAGTAATTGAATTCACTATTAGACATTTCTATTATAGTTTATGAACAGGAAAAATCTCTGACTTGTGCAAAACTCTACTATATTTCCATAATTATCTTCTAAATTATCTTGAAAATAGGGGACCATTTTAAGATGTCTTACTTGTGTGTCTTTTACTTTAATCTCTTTATGAAATATAAAAGTTAACCTTTTTTAGTTTCAGATGTGTTACAGGTAGTTTAATAATGTTATTTGACTTCCAATCCAATCAAGAGTCTTCAGCAATATGTAATTTTGAATATAATTTTGAATGGAATAAGTTTGTGTAATTTTTTGTTTCTTTGTAATAAGGATTGATCCCAAGGGTACTTAACCCCAGAGTCATATCCCCATTCTTTTTTTATATTTTGCTTTGAGACAAGGTTTAGCTAAATTGCTTAGTGCCTTACTAAATTGCCAAAGATGACTTTGAATTCACAATTCTCTTGCCTCAACCTCTTAAACCATTGGGATTACAGGTGCATACTGAACACAGTAGTTTGTGTTAACTTTAAAAACATTTAAAGGAAAAAAAAAATCTCCTTACAAATTAATCTGTCCTTAGAAAGTATTGTTTAAATTTACGTTTCTTAAAATTAACTTTGAATTCTATTTGGTATTGAGAAACTGGACTAAATTCATAAAAGAAAAAAAGCATAATATAAATTTAGAAAATGCATAGGAACAATGACATTATATAAAACAAATGCAATTTATAATGGTTCAAATTAAACTCTTACAATTTTGCAAAAATGGTATGTAATCAGTAGAAGCCATTCTTTGAATTTTGACACTTATTCTTTTCCTGGGCTTCAACTATCCATTAGGATACTTTGTGGTGATTCCCATGTATATGCTAACATAAATATTTTGAGCATGTTATGGGCTAGACTGAGCTATGATGTACAATATGTACTAAAAGAATTAATGATATATTCAAATTAATGATGGATTTATCAGGACATTACTGCATCATAACTTGAGGAGCATGTGTATACAAGCATGTATTTGTTTTATAAAATATATGTGTAAGTATAATAATACATATACAATGTACTATTAAAACTCTGACTTAAATTATACTGTTTAAAAATTAAGTAAATCAAGACCAACTGTATTATGGAGTTCATTCCCAAATTTAAGTTCCCACACTCTGATGATCTTACTAGATTCATACATATAAACATACGTATACTTTAGATCTGCTTAAATTTTACAACTCACATTAGTTCCTTTATCCTTCAACAGAACAGCATAAAGATATTTTGAGTTAACTTTTTATTCTGGCTAATATTTTTTGCCTTTAGGTGTAGAGAGATGTGAATAAGCCTGCAGGTTCCAAGGATTCTATTTCAGTAAGTTCATATATGAAGATCCTACTACCATCTCATATTCCCCTACATTAAGGTAAAAAACGTCAATAGCAGTTCCTCTTTCACTGGGATTACCCTTCTCAAAGGTTTTTATAGTTATCTTAGGAAATATCACTCATTCAACATGGCAAGTGTAGCAAACAATTAATTTCACCCCCACCCCCTATTAAAGCATGATTATTCCTGGAGGAATAGGTACAAATATACCCAACAAACTGCTAAGCTCATTATTCTGATCCAGGCAGCAGATGGTCTGCACTCATTTGAATGTATGTGGATAGTCATTAGAATGCCTATAATTTCTTAAATTAACATTGTTTTTCATAGCAAAATATTCTGTGTTTTTTTTCCCTCAGCCTAGAAGAAATAAGAGGAGTTTGCATTAGCCTTCAGAAGTGAGAAGTGAGTGATGATTTTTTTCTCCTTTCTTTATTTAATTTCACTGGAAAACAAATTATGGAACCACAGTTAAAAGGCCAAAGACCAAGTGTGAAGAAGTTCTAAAGCCAGCTCAATGGTGAGTGTTATGCTAATTAGAGTAATTAAACAAAAGCATATATATCAAATCTTTATCCTTCTGCTTTTTTCCAAGTTAATAAGTAATTACATACAAAATATTCTTTAGACTCACTCACT
The DNA here is from genome assembly GCF_021218885.2 of Marmota monax. Lineage (NCBI taxonomy): Eukaryota > Metazoa > Chordata > Mammalia > Rodentia > Sciuridae > Marmota > Marmota monax. The sequence continues at coordinate 663,367 of NW_026692134.1, read as the reverse complement.
AGAGGGATGCAATAGTCCTAAGATCTAAAAAAGATTATATTAGTGATGCTGCCCCAATCACCTTGTCACAGGTACTTCCCATTCATATTCCAATCACTGGCTATAGAGGGAGGTATTGGAATGTCTTGCATATGTTTGTGAATTTCCATAACTTCTATTTTGTTCCACTACTGTTTTCTTATCTTTATTAAGTGATTAAGTGCTATATCATAGTGACATTTTCTCCTGATGTTAACATTGATATGGTCATAATAAGTGAGAAAATTGATCAAAATCTGAATTATTTTCTTAATACTAAAAGAATGTTAACTCACATCATAGACTGCCTGCCATTGGCTCAAACAAGCATCCCTAATGAAATCCGATCAAGCCAGTGGGAAGGGGATGATGAATCACTATTAACCCAGAAGAACAGTTTTGATTTATGGAAGTTGTGGGAATTTTAGGCAGAGTTTTTTTTTTTATTGTTTTTTAAAGCATCTTTGGACATAGCCACCTGTATGAGGGAAAGTTATAAAAAATCATTTTGAATTTTGAAATTAATTTACTTTAATGACACTTTAATTGAAACTAATGATACCTCAATTAATGTTAATGTACATTTTTTTTCATTTGCAGATAGGATTACAAACTTCTGGAATTTTGCTATGATATTATTATCTAGATTAGAATGGAGAAATTTTACTTAACAATTCAATCAGTGTATTGAGAAGTTGCATGTTTTCATTGGATATCAAAATATATCTTTGTATTATTTATGTAAGAAAAACTAGACAAGTGATGGAAAACTAGTGGAGCATTTCATAAAAGAAAAGAGTAAGGGTGTTGGGGGACACAGATCAGTTGGTGGAGTGTTTGCCTCACATACACAAGGGCCTGGGTTCAATTCCCAGCACAACAAAAAATAAACAAAAAGAATAGGCTTCCATTTATCAATTATGAAGTGGGAAATTTGATAACAAAAGAGTAAAGTTGCCATTATTTAAAGGTGATAAGATTTGTACATGAAACTCTAAATTATATCAAATGCATAGAAATAATTAGAAGCATATATACACAATAATTTGAGAAAGAAAACTATAATATTCTACAAAGTAACCTTAAGCAGATTTGTGGGTAAGAAGTTTTAATATCATAAATATTCTAATTATCTTATCATTTGCCCAGGTTTAATAATATAAGTTTGATAAAATTTTAATCAAATTATCAGTAGAAATTTATCCAGAAATTTAAATTTTGATTATAAATATTATATAAAACAAAAATGTCCTGAGATTATTTATACCTCTGGTCATAAACAACTGGCAGTTGTTTTTCATTCCAACAGTAGGACTGACATAAAAGAATAAAAATTAAAACAATGTTGAATTGTAGGAAAAGTTGTACTTCTGCTTTACCTAAAGGGAGCTCAAGGAACTTTATCTTATGATGTATTAAATTTGTAGATCAATGTATGATTTTTGTGTTTAACACAGATCATGAAAAATATTATTGACATGAAAATTAAGTGTATCTTGATGCAAATCAGATGCATTTTATGTATAATATATCAGTAATATAATATATACATGCACTTCAAACAGATTAAAACTTTAATGTTGAAAACAAACTTTTAAATATCTAAGTAGGAAATATGTTTAATAATAGGGTAGGGAAGAATTATTTTAAACCACTAATTCAACTGAGAATATATGGAAATTTAATTATGTTTAAGTGGATACTATTTTCATAAAAAGACACCCTGTGGAAATTGAAAAAAAGGAACACATGGAGAATATACTTCAATTTTTAAATCTAAGAACATTATTACTAAGATATGAACTCTTTTAAATTTTTAAAACAATCAGAAACAGTAGAAATGTAAAGAGAACATGGGCAAAGGATATCATTAAAAATTTCAACTAAAAAGATTATATGAGCAATACATATTTGAAGAGATGCATATATTGTCCAATAATTAGGGAAATGCCAGTCAATGTCATTATAAAATAAAGTTTCGTATTCACTGTACTGACAAAAAATAAAAGTGTGAATGTAATGGTTTATTATTCAAGGCATTTGAAAAGTGACTCAAAATAAGAGCCAGGGTGTAGCTCATTGGTTGAGTCTGAACTTTGCAGGGGCCTGAGTTCAACAATAAATAAATAGATAGATAAATGAGTAAATATCTGAATGAATGATATATAAATAAATAAAACCACAGACTCAGTAGCTTAAACAATGCACATTTAAACTGTTACAGTTTGGGAGATCAGAAGATTCACAGGGCTAAACTCAGGCTAAACGCACTGTTGAATTCTGTTTCGGAAGTTCTAAGGAAGAATATATTTTCTTTTCCTATTTTGCTTTTAGAGATTACCATGGTTCCCTGGCTCATGTTCATTTTTTTTGGAGGGGGGGGGTGGTGGATACTGGGATTGAACTCAGGGGCACTCAACCACTGACTACATCCCCAGCCCTATTTTGTATTTTGTTTAGAGACAGGTTCTCTTTGAGCTGCTTACTGCCTCCCCATTGTTGAGGCTGGCTTTGAACTCAGGATCCTCCTGCCTCAGCCTCACCAGCCACTGGAATTACAGGCATGCACCACAGCGCCCGGCTTCATGATTACTTTTTGTCTCCTATCACAGCAATATTGTTTGTGTCTTTTTCTCATCAAGTCACCCTGGTGTTGTTTCTCCTGCTCTCTCTCACACATGTAAAAGGCCATAGTCATTAAACTGGATTGTAGATAACTGAAGATATCTCCTTACATTAAGGCCAGAATATAAGACACATTAAGCCCATATTCACTCACATGCACCATCTTGCCCTGCAACATAGCATATTACAATATTATGGGGATTAGGTTATGAAAAAATTGAGCTGTCCTTTTTTTATGCCTATCACAGCATCCAATACTATATACTGTAGAAGGAGTGTGTCTATATCTTTCTTATTCACTATTGCTAGAGTGTGTTTAAGATAAAGAATTTAGTTTATTAGGATGGTGAGAATCGTGGTAATAAACAAACTTGTTATCATGGTAGCCTCAAAAACTATTTTTTTGCTCAACAAAAATAACCACTGAAGTAGTGATAAAAACATTTGTAAAGATGTAGACTTAGAAAACTCTGACATGTTAATTATGCTTGGAATTTTTGTATCTAAAATAAATTTCTGCATATGTGCTTAGGGAGATGTGTAACAGCTCTTTTGAGCAAAAACCTGGAACCAAACACCCATCACACTGTAGAATATCCATTCAATAAATATCGTACCTCAGCCAAATGGTACTTCTCAGCCTCAAACTGATAAAAAGGCACAAGGAATTTTTTGGAAAAGTCAGTTGTTTTCTCATATTATGTCAAATTTAATCTTACAGTGGAGGAAAATATCTAATCATTCCCTTCAAAGGAAATGTATATTTATAAAATAATATTTTTAATATAAATAATTCACCATAGTATGTTTTAAGACCAAACCCAGTTATCGTTTCACTTGGGAGTTTTTCAGTTACCATCTACAGGTAGCTTGTGTTTTTATGTTTCCACCTCCCTACAGCTTTCATCATACTCACCTCCCTGCATTATGTGTCTTTTTATAGATATATTTCTGAAACTTTATTTAGTCAGAGAACATATAAAGAGATCAAAATTAGTATTATTTTTTATATTAGTTTCAGTTTCTAGACTATAGAGCTTTAATTATATATATGTTTTTCTATAAAGGGTTAGGTCGTAAATATCTGGACTGTAACAGCCACATGTAGTCTGTGTCACTGATCCTCTGTTCTCAGATGCATATGATAGTAAATATAGAAAACACACATAAAAGATGGGTGTGTGTATGATCGAATAAAACCGTATTAGTAAAATCACACCCTAGGGTGGATGTGGCTCAAAGCTATCCTTTCCCAATCACCTCTCCTGGGAAAATGGAATCTAACTTTCAGACAAAGAAATATATTGTTGGTTCAGATAACCAATAGGAAAATGGTTTCAGCATATATGAATGTATATATAAATTCATATTGATATTTTTGAATTTTTTTAACAAATATGTGAGCAAAATTAGGGTGAAAATCAGATTTATCAGCTAAATTTTATAAATTAATATCTTAGTTTCAGCTAATGTGGAAGTGACTTGCCTCAAGTCTGTATTAATATATAATGTAATTAATCTTCCTAAACCTGTTTGATAATTGTTTATTAATCATGTGTTATTATATTTGGCATTTGAGACCAAATTGTATTGAAAGCAAACTGTACTCTATGCTAATTTTATATGAACAATGATATTCTAAAGTGGATCATCATTATTTTCACTTTTTAATTTTCAATATTCTACATATGCTTTTATTTATATTATATTGTGTTTTTTATATCTAATTGGTAATTTTGATTATGTTTGCATTGGTTGAATTTAATGTTTAGTGAATTAACAAATCCTATGATAATTCCCTAATATTCTCTAAAATATCCCAGCAAACTTAACAAAAAGTAATTCATAATAAGGAGCCAATAAAATAATGGACTATATCTTTCAGTAGCCTCAAAAGAGAGATAAAGATATTTTCATTACAGCATTAATAGACTTTTGTCAGGTTATTTATGAGAACTACTAGATAGTGGTTTTTCATTTTTGTTTATTTCTATAGTTTAAAAGTATATGGCATATCATAAATTGATTGACATATATTATACAAAATGGAGCACTCTGATATTTTTATTCTCTTTTAATGTTGGCAATTCTATTTCACTTTTTAAAATCCAGACAAAATCTATTGAAGTCATTATGTTATTAGAAAATAAATGCAATTCAGTATTTGAATTCCTGTTAGACCACACAATGACATGAAGTTAGTAGTGCATAGGCTTTTCCACATGTTCTCTGTTGCAAAATTTATTTACTTGTCATGCATTTATACTTTTAAAATAATCAAGTACTAAGACTTTGGAAAATTGAACACTTGTTTGATTCAAAAAATCCTGGAGAAATAAAAAGATGCCATACTCTCTTTCTAATTATTTGAAAAAAAAATCATTTTTCTACTGAATTCATTACATCAATGTCAATTATTTATCCTGTAATTCTTTTCATAAAGCTTTGTCAATTTTCTATGTTGTCAGACTAGTCATATTTGCCTTTTAAATGATATACTACTGATACTACCCTGCTCAGATTCATTAAAATATTGATTTTTATAAACATCTATTTATGTGTTTCACATTCATTTAGGAATAAAAGAAAATTCATTCTTGTGAATTGATAGCATGTATTGATTAATTTAGATTTATTTGAATCAATCTACTTGCATCTTTTATGGGAGAAACAGTTTTACAATTTTATGATTTTATTCCCAAATCACACACATTTCTGGTCAATTCCCACAGAGAGGAATTAATTTTCTTTTTTCTTTCTTTTTCTTGTGGGAGAGGGGAGTTGTAGTATAGTTAAAAATTGGTCTGCAGCTAGCACAGTTAAAAATTGGTCTACATTCATGACCTCATGTTTTTTTCTTTTTTAATTTTTTTGTTTGTTTCTGTATGACCTAGCACTGTACCTGAAATGTATTTGTCATGCTACCAAAATTTATTGGTTTAAACAATGACCAAGTATTTCCAAAGCATTGTGACAAACTCTGTGTATAAAACAAGAGATTGTGTTGTATCCAAAATAATCTTGATCCAATCAGATTCTTTGTACTCTACTAAATAGTAATTGTTAAATGAATAGATGCTTTCAAGAACACATGAAACCACCATAGGAATACTAGCAGTAGCACTGTTTTGTAAGAGGAGTTTAGGAATCGTAATTTGTACTTTTTTTTAAAGAAAATCATTTTTAATTGAACACATAATATTTTCATATGTGAAAAAATTAAGTGTTTACAATAATAATATATAAGTATCTATGTATTTGAAGGGCCAAAATCTAAAATATGAACCATGTCAAACTTCTAGTGAAACTGTTGCCCAACAGGAATTTTCATTAATTGGTGGGAAGGCAGAAGATTACAGTCTCTTTGGAAGAAGTTTGACAGTGTCTTCCAAAACTGACCATAGCTTTTTATAACATGAAACATGAATCCCAGTCCTAGGTAGTTTCTTAAATGAGTTAGAAAAAGTTTCCCCAAAAAACATGCACATAAAGATTTGGAGCAGATTCACTTATAATTCCCCATATTAGAAATAACCATGATGTTTTTCAGCAGATGATGGAATGAACAAACTATGGTGTATCTATAGAATGGAATAATCAACTTCACTAAAAACAAATGAGCTCTCAAGAACAACAACAAAAAAAAACATGAGCAAACTGTAATTGCATATTTTGAGGTGAAAGACGTCAGTTTGAAAAGCATAAATGCTCTTATTCCAATCATACAACCTCTTGGAAAGGGCAGAAGTAGGGGCACGCACTAGCTTCCAGGAATTGAGGGGACAGAGGAGGGATGAAGTGGTGAAGCCTTGGCGTTGGGAGAGCAGTTTAAACTTTATGTATGATACTCTAGTAGTAGAGAGATGATATTTGGCATTAGACAAAACAGAGAGTACTATACACATAAATGTAATTATGGACTTCAGGTAATAATGTATCATCTTTGTTCATTAATTGTCACTAATATATCACATCGATGCAACATGTTAATAAGAGGACCCAGTGAGGGCAGGGAGAATGGGAGTATTTAACAGGGAACTCTGTACGTTCTGCTCTGTTTCCTGAAAACCTAAATCCTTTTATAGAAATAAAGATGACTAACTTTTAAAAGTAGAAATTAGAAATATTAAATACATGGTTTATGATGTTTTTCATTGAAAAGGGAAGTGATAACTCTTTATATCTAACCATTATAACCTCTGTGATACCTTAAAAAAATCACAAATTCATTTCATTTCCTTCAAGGCAGTTTATATCACCAAAAAATAAAAAAATAAAGATTTAAAATTTCTAGGAGGGATTTTTTCTGATGGATTGGCTATTGTATCATGACTTAATGGGCTCCTACAGCACCAGCCTTTGCTCTGTCAAGTTGTAGTTACCTCCATCTCTGGTCCTGTGACTTGATTTGACCCAAGGAACAGAACAATTTAATGACAAGCAGAGATGTCAAAAAGACCTCCCTTATTTACATCATGGCAAAGATATCAAGACTTGGCTTTTCTGAAGTATGAGAGAAAACATGAAACTGGCAAAATGTAGTCTCAGATATCAAACTAAGTTAGTAAGAGGCAATTGACTTAGAGTTACCTCTACAGTTTGAATTATTATATATTTAACAATAACTTAACTATCAGGTAAACAAACTTAAAATTACTTTTATATGTAGTTGTATAACAAACAGCCAGGTTGTAGTCAGTCATCAAGCAGCCGAGCATCACAGGTAGCCAACTAATCAGATCACACCCAAAGAAAGTAAGCACGTCACCACACCATATCTATCTAAGAAATATCCTGCTGCATTCAATTAGAACATGTCTCTATTTGCCTTCCCCTTGAGACTATAAAGGTTCCCTTACTTCTCATGCTACCAGGGGAAGCTCTGTGAATGTCTTTTAGTTTTTAGTTTTGCCCCATTTTAAAAAGAAAGAGAGAGAGAGAGAGAGAGAGAGAGAGAGAGAGAGAGAGAGAGAGAGAGAGAGAGAGAGAGAGAAAAGAAAGAAAGAAAGAAAGAAAGAAAGAAAGAAAGAAAGAAAGAAAGAAAGAAAGAAAGAAAGAAAGAAAGAAAGAAAAGAGAAGAAAAAAGTGTAATCACTTTGGAAAGCAGTGTGGAGATTCCTTAGAAAACTTGGAATGGAACCACCATTTGACCCAACTATCCTACTGCTCAGTCTGTACCCAAAGGACTTAAAATCAGCATATTACAGTGATGCCACAACATTAATGTTTATAGCAGATCAATTCACAATAGATAAACTATGGAACCAAACTAGATGTCCCCCTTCAATAGATGAATGGATTAAGAAACTTTGAGATACACACACACACACACTCACAATGGAATATTACTTTGTATTAAAAGAGAATAAAACTATGGCATTTATAGGTAAATGGATGAAGTTGGAGAATAGCATGCTAAGGGAAGTAAGCCAATCCCAAACACCAAAGATAAGTGGATGTTCATCCATAGTTAGGGGGTGGAGCAAGGGAAAAATGGAGAAACTTGAGATTGAGCAGAATGGAGAGAGGGAAGGGGAGGGTGTGGGGGAAATTTTGTAGAATGAGATGGACATTATTACCCTAGGTATGAGTATGATTGTATGAATGGTGTGATCTACATCGTGTACAACCAGGTAAATGAAAAATTGTGCTCCATTTGTGTAAAAAAGTAAATTAAAAAAATCATCCTTTTGGTCAAAATTCTCTATTAAATTTAACTTACATAATATTTTCTCTGAACACATCTAAATGGACTCTGTTCTACACACTAGTCCTCAGCAAACTCTCTGTTGACCTTAAACATGTGAGCAATAGCCGCATGGATTTGCTGGGCCTTACCCAAATTAATAGATATTACCCAGCCAATACACAGATTTAAGAGCAAAAACAAATGCTTATTTTTGTAAACCCATGATGCTTTGGTATAGTTTGTTATGCAGCTTTATTGTGTCAGAAAATTCATTTAGTTTCTGTTGAAAAATATTGCTTGTACATTTTCACTAGAACTGTATCACAGATTAAGACCCTATGTATGTTTTAACATCTTTAAAAACTGAGACTGGATATATAGAACTATTGTTAGATCAACTGTATATTTCAGCTCTAAGGGGTAGCATTCAAATACCTGGCAAAAATAAATGGACTCTTTAGGGGAACAAAATGTCTCAAATTAATCCCACATAAAAAAATAGAGACAATACAACAATAATGCATTAATTGTCTCTGGAATAGGAAAATGAAGTAAATAATTTATCACATAATCTTCACAATAATTTTAAAAATTTAAAATACATTATTAAATTATATATAATATGGATTATACTGTGTCAACTTTAGGTAAGAAAGTTTTATGTCTGAGGCCCTCCTACTCTAAAAAAGCCTATTATTTTTGCCTAGTAATAAAAATAGTAACTTAATATATTATCTATTAATCTTAAAGGGCATAACTTCAAGATAATGCCTTCTGAATTAGGCAATGATAAGGGTGTATAAATGTTATAAGTGTGCTCTAAAGAAATCAGAGTATTATTCTGACATTTATCATTAAAAATCTAAAATAGTTAAGATAATGTCTTGAGAAAGCTAAGGATTGTAGACAATTTCACACTGACACTAATTTGTTTGCTCCGAAATTCCTGTGTTTATAAGAATATATTTTCAAGAAATAGAAGCCATTTGAAATATAATAACTTCTTCAAAATAGTTCTTTTACTTTCAACTGGACTTTTGCCACATTTTACTTTCCCATCTTTTATTCATTAAATGCCCTCCAGCATATTCCCCAGAAATATTTGGCTGAACATGAAAAGTAACTCACCCTGAGTAATAAAGAGTTCTCTACAATGTGCTCGCACCACATAAAAGTAGATTGTTTAAAGTTAGTAACTCCATCTATGAGCAACTTTGAATAATATAGGAATCATAAAATATTCCAATGGGTAGAATTTGAAAAATATATATTGTGGTATAAAGCCAAAGTCTATATCAAATCTTAGAATTGGCTAAGTGTTGAAAAGTTATTTTAAAGCATGTTTTTCACCTTTATAAGGCTAAGAACTCTTCAATTGTATGTTACTAAATAATGAGAATAATAACCCAATTAAAGCCTGCCTCTATGGGGACATGCAGTAGGTTAGGTTAGTAATCACATAAATATGGCTAGGGAATGTAAAATACAATAGTATAAACAGGCTGATTAGCACATTGGTAATGGTTTTCTTTGAACAAATCTGAAGTTTGAGCTCACTGATATTTACTGTGTTGTCAAATAGCACACTCTAAATACAAAGATTTAAGTGACCAAATAAATATGAGGACACATTATGGGACTGTCAGTTTATTGCTTACCTCAACTTGTCTAATTCTTTTCAAAGAAACAATGAGAAAATGTTCCACATTGGTAGGATTTCAGACAATAGAATTAAAAAAAAATGACTTTTTCTAATCAAAGCCTATAGGTATTTCAAATCTGACCAATTTTTCAACAGTAATGACCATTCATGTGTCTTCACCATTGTCTTAACATGAAAAAGCCAGTCAAATACATTAGGATAGGAAGAATTCACTGGACTACTTTCATCATAAAGAAAAATTCATGATTTTTTTAGTGACATGGCCTGGCTTCTTACATTTAATTCATGTCTACATCTGTCAACATGGAAAGCGTACAATATATTCTCAAATTATATTACATAATAAAGCCTTCATCAACAAACTAAATTCACAGTAAACAAATTTATATATATATATATATATATATATATATATATATATATATATATATTATAATGTCTCTACCAACTTGATGTTTTTTAAGTCTGCATTTTATTTTCTTTCTATAGTTAGCTGTTATTGTTGTTGTTTTGCTGTTGGGAATGGAATCTATTGCTTCTCTCATGCTAAACACATGCTTACCAGTGAGTTAAAACCCCTGACCTAGCCAATTAATTTTTCCTACTAAAAAGAAGAGATATTAATATTTGTCAATCAGAAAATATTATGCTTCCTGGAAAGCATTGCTCTAACTATGAAGAGTGTTTTTGATAATGATTGTGTCAAAATTAACAAACAATTTTACTATTAAATGCCAGGCGCCATCCTGACTTGCTTACAGACCCCAACACTATTCTCTTAAAGACTTGATTACATATTATTGGATGCATTTGAAAGTCAGTGGCTATCATAACCATGCACAAACTATTGTATATTCAGTAACATAAAATGCCCATTTCTTATTACAATTCTACACCAATGCTTTCTTTTTATAAAAAGCATTTTTTGATTCTCCAGATGGTGATATAAATAAATATTATAGGCAAAGAAAATCAGGGCACATCTAGTGATATATGAGTTCTGGTGATTGGAATCAATACATCTTCCCCATATGTAAGCTAAATTGTCACCAAATGGTTGTCTGGTCTTTGCAAGGAACTTTGCCCAGCTTCTGTCTTGGATACTGTATATGTAGAAGTTGAACTTTAACCAGTGGCTATAGCTAGATCCCACTGGACATTACAGAGCCCATTATCTGAACAAATTCTGAGCATTCAACACTGGAAAATCAGACACTCAGCTCATGAGCCCCTTGCTGTCAAACCCTGAATGCTGATGAGTAGCAGTGTCTGACATCCACATGATGTGTTATTCTGTAAGTATTTTTCTAATTAATGTTATAAAGTCTATCTAAGAAAATGTTTTCCATTATTCTGAAAGAGTCTGAATCTGTGAAATTGTCAATACTTTTTAGATATCTATGTATTTTTTAAATTTTCTCTCCTTTTTGAACATGCATGTGTCCTATTGTGACATTCAGGGTACTTGCCAATTTCTATTCATAAGTCCCAATTAGCTTCATGCCATTAATATGTGGATAATCATTGAGTGTTTGTTAAGTATCATTAAGATGAACATTCTTTGAGTCTAATTTATGACTAAAATAAGAGAGTTGAAATATTCATAGGGCATAATGGTGAACAGTTACTTTTTTGCCAATTGAAAGCCAACTATGTTTTATATTCTCTATTGATGCACATCAATAACAACACTTTTGACAGATAGTTAGAGATGATTAAGTGCCAAAGGCTGTGTTATTCTACTACAGTCAGCTACCACATCTGGGAAACCAGCTGTGATTTGGATTATCACCTGAAATTTTATCCTTGGTGTCATCTACCACAATTCAGATATTTTGCACTGTTCAACATTGTGACAACATCTAAACTCAATTTGTTGATAAAACTAATCTCTGTAAACTTTTCTGGAAAGGGAAACTATTTTTATTTGACAATGCTTTACTTTATGGTCTTTATTCTACATTAGGAAAAACCGATGTAATTTTTCTGTCATTTGCTTGTTATATTCATTTCATTACATACTATGGGACCAGATAAACTCCTTCATAGTTCTTTGGAAACATGACCCCCACTGTGAGTTTTCGACCAATACTTCACTGGTCAAGTGGTCTCTGTAACTCTCTCTGCAAATGAAGGTTATGAAGAGGCATGGTTTTCAGTCCTCTAGTTTCATATCACTTCAAATCTCCCATTTAATCATTATAATATCTACATATTACTTTCCCTCAAGTACAAATTTATTGTTGCAAATTTATAAGGGGATAAATAACACATGCAAACATGGTAGTGTTGTTGGGTTGCTTCTTATGACGATATGACCTTTCCATATTTGAGTGAGATCCGAGTCATTAAACTGACATAGATCAGAGAAGGAGAGAAGATACTCTGATTCTTCAGCTGAGAAAGTTGACATCTTATTATCTTTTTTTGTTGGTCTTATACAAATCTAGCAAATTCTCCTTAACATTTCTTCTACATTGAAACACTAAGATTTATTATCCTTTCCCCCAAATATCTGCTGACTAAGGCACTGTTTATAACCCTGGACTTATTCCACCTTAGAATAACTGTATTCACTTTGTCTTCTTTGTCTCTAACAATTAATTCTTATGACTAGATTCTTTGGTTTTAAATTTCCATAATATATTGCTGATAATAAATAGTATTAATAATAAGTACTCATGATCTAAGGTAGATGAAAATATCTCTTTCCTCCATTCCCAGCCCACATAGACAATTAATGAGAAAAATCTTATGAATTGGGGTCTTGCCTTGTTAGCTCTTTTCCTTATTCCTTACTAATTGTGTCTAAGGAGTTTCTTCTGGAGCCATCCAAGATGTGTAAGTGAGGCCACACTTCCCACCTAGAACCTCCTCTTCTTGAAAAATATGTCTGTGAATCTCTTGACATCTCACCTCATTTAAGGTTAGCCAGTTGTTGTGCCCTATCCCAAAGGCCATTATCAAAAGATTGTTAGGATTTTCTCTAAGTTTACTTTCTTGAATAAATAATTCTAATTCAGGGGCACTTGTCCTCTTATTTAAAACAAGATTTTCTAATTCAACCTCATATTTAGCCCCATGAGCCATGGTGCCACCTCATGCAATGCCCTCCAGCTTGACCTGAAGTCACAGCCCTCTTTTCCTGCTACCACATATCAGCCAGTACTATAATTTCCTTGGCATACTTGACACATTTGCTCTGGAGGAAGAATTTTAATATCTTCTTCCTGCTGCTTTGACATAGATAATTAGTTGAAGCAAGTTAGGGTTATAAAAAGAACAAGGTTCATTACAAAAGGGACCAAAACTGTGGTAGTATTTGTAGGAAACAGAGGACGCCTCCATGAAATTTTTATCTCAAAGCACAACAAATAATAGAAGGGACATTTCGTTTATCATACTTTTTGGCAATGACAATCGATGTTCTTTTCCAATGCCAATTTCAAATCACAGAATATCAAGTGGAACACAAAATATTTTGTTTTCTGTGCATGTGACAGGAAAATGGTATTAATGCGAACATACTGTTTATAATGCTTCTCTGTTTATATTTTTTTCACATTTTAAGGCCTTCATACTCAATCTTAGTTTGTATCTAAGTTGCATTGTGTTATATACTTTTTTATAAGTATAAAAGACTGTGTTATCCATGTGTCTTCCTAAGGTTGAAGGTTGTTAAGTAGAAATGATCAGAAGGGTCATACCATTGAAAAGAACAGTGACAAGAGGAACAAGTATGTGCACTGTTGTGATGTGCCTTATGTAGCTTGGCTCATGATGATTGTTTCTGTGCTGAACAGACATTTTTTCTCATTATTGTCCTCTAAACAACAGAGTATATGATCTTTACATAGAATTAAGTATTGTAAGTAATGCAGAGATAACATAAAATACTGCACATGGGAGGATTAAAAAATGTACCATTTTATATAAGGGACTTTTATATAGGGACTTGAGCATCTGCAGACAAGAGTATCCAGGAAGGGTACTGGATCAAATCTCCCAAAGATAACAAAGGAAGACTGTAACTTAATTTCAACAATAAAAAATTCTCTTCTAGGCTTATTAATCAGGCTCTTTCAAATTATGATCTATCATTTAATCTAATGTGTTCCATTTAAAGAGCTTATTTGTCACTGGTTCTTATTTCCTATCTTACTACTTTCAGAAAAAAAAATGAGTAAAATGATAAAATCAACTACTTTTAACACAGTACATATTTAGTATCAAATCATGGCCTCTTAGTTTATGCAACAAGCACATCAAATAAATCTGTGTTCTTCTATGATATTTATATAAAATCATGCAACAAAGTTTCCATGTTATCTATTGACCTGGTTTATAATTATGAAAATGCATTCCTTTTGCAGTAGCAGATTGAGGGACAAACATCATGTATGAGGCATTAATATAACTAAATGTTCTGGGCAGAAATTTCATGCATTGGGTTTCAAGAGATCAATGACCCATTAAACTTTATTTATCATTTTGAAAGTATGAAAGAGCAGGTACATATAGTTTCATGATATAGGATTACATCAGAACAGCCAACCAAAAGAGCACATTGATATTCAAGTCCTAAGTTGAATAAATTTAAAACAAGTTAATTAAACATGTAACTATTAAATAAACCACAAAACAATGTTAGCCATGTTTTTTTTTTTTACTGTGTAATTAATATACCAACATCTGATTCATGGATTACACCAAAGCAGTTTGTGGGGTGTGTGTGTATGTGTGTGTGTGTGTGTATGTCTGTGAGTGTGTACATGCATACATGTTCATGTATGTTTAATACCTGTCTGTGGCTAAATCCATAACCCAGGACACTAAAATAAAAGATGGGGAGAATGCGGGTGAGTCCTGACAGTGTGATCCTTGCCTGCTTCTATGAAGAATTTTTGTTAGGGAAAAGCTCTTTTTATGTGAGAGGTAAGGATATAAATAAGTAGCATTTATGTATAATGCAAAAGCCCTGTCTTCTAGACATGTGCAATTTAGGTCAGAGTGTAGGATTTTGACAGTGGGCTGAATGTAAATACGCAGTTCACAAACTGAATACATGTTAGAAATAAGGAAGTGCAGCAAGAAAACAAACATATCCTTGATAATGTGTGGGAAATGCAAAACTACTTCTTCCAGAAGGACATACTACCAAAATTCACTACTGAGTGAGAGCCTGGGTGGGCATTTGGCCTATACATACATACATACATATATACCTATTTATATATCTATTGAAAGGCTACACTTCACCTTAATTGGAGAACTCAGGGGTACAATCTATACAACTGGCTAATTTAGAATTAAGGCAGGCAAAAAGGAATGGCTATAACTGGATCCAATTAAGGCTGAATATTATACTGAAAATGGAACACCAGACTTTCTATTTTTCACACCACATATAGTAGCCTGATCCATTACCCTTTCTTGCATCTCTGGAACCAGGTAATCTTGAAGCCATTATATAGTTGGATTTAGCTATTACTAGAGTTAGTTTCCCTTTTTGCTCACAAGAATTGAAAATCTCTTGCAATCAGTTGAGTCTTAACATTTGGTAAATGGAAGTGGAATTCTGTGTTGAATCTTAGAATGTGCAATTGGTTGAACCAATATGTGGCACGAGATGTATATTTATTATGTTATAGCTGACTAGATAGATAAATTATGATTATTGAATATTGGAACTGAAACAAGGGCTTCTATGAATGCTTAAGTTTAGAGTTAGGTAAAGTTATTCCATCTATTTAACTTTGATTTGCTTTGGTGAAAAGGTTATGACCTGCTTTTTAAATAAACTGGGAGAAATTTCAGTTGAAATCAAATAATCTCACACATAAATCAGTTTTTTGAGACAACTATTTAAGGCTAGTTTTTACTGAAATAGTTAGTTGGAAGTAATTTATTTCTCCCATAGTTCTTTCTCTTTCGAATTTCTCTGTTATTAAGTAAATTTTGTTGTCATGTTTAACAATTTTATTCTACCATTATTTTTGCTAAATAGGCATATACCTTAACACATTTATTAAATGATACATTATTGACATTTTCTTATTTTCATAATTTTTAAGGAAAAAGATCTTGAATTTTTAACATATTAATATTATATATTACTCTAATATTTTATTTTATAAAATTTTCTTTTTAAATTTTTCTTAATTTTTTTTTCTAATTTAAGTTTTTTTTTTTCCTTTTTTTTGGTATTGCATACAGATTTGGCCACCTCACTTAAGTTTTATTCACAAAACAATTATAATTCTGCCAAGGTGGTTTATATTCTTTCTTCACATTCAGAGTCTGTATTTCAATCCTCTCTCTTTCTCTGGCTCTCTTTCTGTTTCCATATCAATTAATTTATTTTGGTTCACCTTTTATTATTATGATATAATCCAATACATTCTGTTTATGACAGGTAAAAGTCTCACTGTGTAAAATGAAGTTGGAGAAAAGTCTGGCCACATATTCTTTGGGGTTTTTATTGTCTTCAAGTTGTTTTGCTGACTCATCTGATTTCAAACCTATTAAAAATTAAAAACATTCAATAGGTTTTGTAGAAGAATTTATGCCTCAATATTTACACTTTGTTGTTAATCTCCTTCTAGGGTCCATCCTCAGCTTCCATGTTACTTATCCCAGTAATTAAAATCCATGATAAAAAACTGGAGATATTGATGAATAATGACCCAGAAGAGACTCCTAAGATTTGTCTTTAAAAGTCTTGCTTCCTCTTTTCAATTACCCATAACCATACTAATCAGGCAGTTTATTTCTATTATTTAAAAGTTTATAAATAAATAGTAAAAAAATAATTAAATTCTATCTGAATTTTCCCTAAATTTACCAACAGAAAGAAACATAAATATTAACAAAATGCTAGATCAATAATTTTATGGTAAGCAGGTGTACTTTAATTTGGAGCATGATAAGAACTACTCAATAGTTATATTTTTACTAAAAAGAAGGAAATATACTTCATATATCTAAGCAGAAAGTATTGTTTTCTCTGACTTTGATATCTATGGTATCTAACTGATTGCTTTGTGACTAGGTACTGATTGACAGGACCTTAATGCAGAAGCTTTGTAATTAATAATTCTCTGCTGCTGCTGCTTCTGAGTACTAGAATGCTCATTTCAAATTACGCCAGCATACTTCATGATTTAGTCATAATCTAAAGACTGTGAACTACTATGTTTGACCAAACATGTTTTCAGATTGAATAAGTATAACCATCTATACTATCTCAGTAGAATCTTAAAACATATTTGAATAATATTCAAATTTCAAGCTATGCCAAAATTAAATATTTTGTTTATATTATTTTGTCTATTTTTTTGCTTTTACATTGCTTTGTTTTCCTTTGAGCTGCTATTTCTATGCCCCTCTGACACACACATGAAAACTACACATAGGAATACAGATAAAAGACTTCAGTTTGGATGTCTATATTTACACTAAATCATCATCTTTCACCCTCTGTAAAACTTCTTAATTACAGCTATACATTTTCAGTGAAAATTGAGCAACTGTCAATTGTTGACATTGTTTTCAAGGAACTAACATCCAGAATAAAAACTGCTAAAAAAAAATTACAGTGTCAAGTTACAAGGATTTGATTTCAAAGGAACAATTAAGCCTACTAAAAGGTTAAAGAACATCAAACATTAATTGTATTTCTTTCAAGTAGTTTGGAGTGAAGAAGAAATAATATTAGAAACCAGTCAATACTTCAATATGTAAAAGAGATAAATTTTTAAAAAAATTTCTAAATAATGTTATATATATATATATATATATATTTAAAATTTAGGAGTAAAATAAGTAAACAAAAATCTGAATGTAGAGTGTCAAAGTCCAGGACAAGAGTCTTTTGAACATTATTTTTAACCTAGTGGCAATAAGCATGATTTACTTTGGTAAAATACAATTTTAGTTGTGAGGAGCAGTGGCTTGGCTAAGGATCTCTGAAATTTGGAATTTACTGGTGCAAAGGTGGAGGTCATGATTGTTCATTTTCTATGGTGACTCCCTGCTTAAAGAGGTTCTGTGCAAGACACAGGACTATACATCTTGATCATAAGTTCAGAGAGAAGCTGCCAGGGGTAGAGAATTCTGAGTGCAAAAATATAATTAAAATTAGTTGCCAGTATTTTGTCTTTCAGCCTGCCTGCTTTGAAGAAACTTTTTCACAGAAAACACTTTTGATAATATGTTAGGGTCTGTAAACAAGTCAGGATGGCAACTGGCATTTTGCCAGAGGGAGTGGTTTGTGAAGTAATGCCAGCAAGCCATTAAGTGTGGAGATTCCTTATTGGTTGACTGCTGTATCTAGTTTATGTTAATTAAGATAAGCTGTGTGTAATATATATATACCCCTCCTGTCCTACAATAAACAGCTCCCACTCCTGCTGTATCCATGTACCCAAGTTGCTTGTCACCCCCTGGTTAGTTTGCTGCAGCCAGACTGCAGCAGATGGTGGCCAGTATGGGGAGCCCCAGGACACTTGGGGGTAAGTGACCAGAAAAAGCTGCCCGTTCATAGATAGGATGGGAGCAAATCTGCTTGTCTCCAGATAGGGCGAGAGGAATAATGGCCATTTTGAGAAAATGGAGAAGACTGATGCAGTATGTTTGTGTCTTGTTTTGTCTTGGTGTATTATATTGTCTTTATGATGAAAATATGGAAGGGGTAAAAGTAAATTACTAAGGGAAGGAGGCACCCCAGTGGAACCAAGAGCAGTTAAGGCATGTGTTGATGGAAGCCCAGGAGTTCTAGTCAGAAAGAAAAAAAAGTTCAGAAAAAGAAGGATTATCAGGAAAAAAGTTGCAACAAAGGCTATTACTGAATACTTTTTGTTACCTGAGGGTGCGTGAATTGGCGCAGCGGCTGCCACGTGCGTGAGCTGGTCATGGCGCAGCAAGGACTTTCCAAGCCATGGCAGCCAGCTCTTCCCTGCTCCCCGGGAAGCAACTACTGAGAGCCCAAATCCAAACCTGACCCGGAGGCATGGTCTCTCGGGCTCTTGCTCCCTGTGCCCAGTGGCAGTTTGAACCCAGAACACTCTCCTGACTCTCCCTGGGGCCATCTGGGGCTGCCTGGGATGCTGCAGGAGGAAGACATCCTCTGAAGTTTGATCATTTCTAAGGCCAATAACTACAATGGTTCTCCCACACCTGGAAGCTAATGAGTAATGAGCACTATTAAGGCTTATTTCAAATGTTAAAAAACTTGAGATAATGTACTAAATTGTTCAGAAGGTTGTTTTCTTAGTGCCTGCTGGAATACTACATGATTATTTTTTAGCATCATTGCCGGAATTCCTGCTTTCATCCCAGTGCCGGTGAGGACGAGGGTGAAAGAATTTCCAGTGTTGCTGAGAACCAGAGGAAACTTTGGATCAAGCTAGCTGCCTGCAGAACTTACCTGGACTGTGATTTAAGCTAGCTGCCTGCAGAATTTACCTGGACTGTGATTTACCTGGACTGTGAGTTAATCTATTGAGATACTGCTTTACCTGAACTGAGACAACAAACTGTAATCTACAACAAATTGTAACTCGGTATCTTTGCTAACGGTGTCATTGCTGGTATAATTTTTCCAAGGGCTTCTTGCATGGAGCCATCAGTTGGCTTGGTATTGTGGCATTTTGTATCCTCCCCTTCTGCTTGTAGCAGATCATTTATGGTGTTTGTGTAAAAACCACTATGGTCGTTATTTAAATTAAACAAAAGGGGGAAATGTTAGGGTCTGTAAACAAGTCAAGATGGCACCTGGCATTTTGCCAGAAGGAGTGGTTTGTGAAGTAATGCCAGCGAGCCATTAAGTGTGGAGATTCCTTATTGGTTGACTGCTGTATCTAGTTTATGTTAATTAGATAAGCTGTGTGGAATGTATATATACCCCTCCTGTCCTATAATAAACGGCTCCCACTCCTGCTGTATCAATGTACACAAGTTGTTTGTCACCTCCCAGCTATTTTGCTGCAGCCTGACTGTGGCAATAATAAAACCTACATAATAAACATGCAGAGATAGCTCTGGGTCATTGTTCCTCCATCAGAGGATGGTCATCCCACCTGGTCCCAGCTTTCTCTCTATGTGTGTGTGTTTGTATTTTCTAATCCCTCAATGTCCCTAGCTGGTTTCTGAATTAAATGCTGTGCAGGTGGTGGCATTTAGTTATTAATTTATTCCAGTTATACTTAAGAAAAATAGTTGTCTCTTAATAACATTTTACAATTAAAAACTGAGTGTTCTGTTCTAGATTCCATATTACCCTTACCTACCCCAACAACAGAAACATTCCCTTCGCTTTTCTATTGTTACGATGGTATGGCTTCCTTTAAAATAACATATAACACTTGGTTTTGTTAAAATTCAACATGTGAAATTATGAAAATGCAATACAATGTTTGTGAAGACTTGATTGAGTAAACCTGAAAACTACAAATTTAGAGATTGGAGAATAGCAAAAGCCAGCACAAGCATGCTTTCCTTAGGCCTGGTTGCTCTCTTTACTTTAAAAGGCTGGACTAGGATTGTCTGGTTCTCAATGGGAAAGAGTTCCCTTTATGAAAGGAGGAATCGGTGTCAAATATTTCTTAACTGTCTTAAGGTTCAAGGAATTTTTAAGAAAGTAACAGAGTTTCTAATATGCAATTTCAGAAAGGTATTTGAAAAGAAAAATATTGTCATTATATAAGTAACAAAAGAAAAATGTTACCACTCTTCAACTCAACAAACAAACAAAAAACAATAAAGACTTTTGCTCTCTTGCCCTTTTTTGCCTTGCCTTGAAATTGATTTTCCCTTTCTAATGGGACAGTTTTCACTGAATTACCAACTGAACTAAATTCATATTTTAAATCAATTATTTATTGAAACTGAGAAAAAAACTTCTTATACAATTACAAGCTGAAATTCCCAAAACCATTTTAATTTTTTTATAAATACATTATTACTGAAGTAACTTCTCAAAGATCTCACATGTTTAACTTGATGCATAAAGCCAAAATATCTAAATAATCATGAATCTTTAAAAAAGAAAGCAGAACTATGCTGCTATTATACTCATAGATAGCTGTTATGGCTATAATTGTAAGTATATTAAGTTTAATGGACAGATGTCAACCAAAGCAATGATGTTTAATTATGGAAAATAAATTATAAAAAGGAATAAAAAAGTTCACTTACATTTTGTCCACTATAGTTCTCCATTTATTACATAGTTAGTCAAAGAGAAGATGAAATTTTAAAAAGAAAGTTTAATGCTTTAAAAGTGAACATATGATATGATGGTTATATTAATTCAAATTTATTTCTTGGCTATGATTGTCAAAAAATGAAATTTGCTATTATCAGGGCATTTGATTTCACCATGATCTCATATCTTATATTCAGCAGTATGACTTCATCTCCCTGTATTTATGAATGTAAATCTCTCCTACTGTGGAGAAAAAAAAATTCAAAACAAAATTTTCAAGTGTACTTCTCCTTGGAAAGATTCTAGAAACTGGGTGCTTACAAGTTATTTTTTCTTTTTTTTTTTTGACTGTATTAGTCAGGGTGGCCTGAACAACTACATCAATACACCAGGAAAATATTGTCATTATACAAGTAACAAAAGAAAAATAATTTAAATTTGTTTGCCATACTGAAGAACAAAATTGACAATATTCAAAAATTGTTATACTTTATTTAAATTATTTATTTATGATAGCATAATAAATTATTTATTTATGCTTGCATAATAAATTATTTTTAACAGAGAAAGTCCCGTGAGTTTCACACATCCTTCAATAAACCCAGGATATTTATTAAAATAGTATTATGAATTATTAAAATTTCCACTTTTTAATGAAAATAATAGCCTCATACCATCAATATCATGGCTACTATTTTAATTTATTTTAGGTTCAATCTAAAATCTCTGCTAATTTAAGAATGTCTCTTTCTGAATAAAATTTAAATTTAGGAATAGTTTCAATATGTAGCAAATCAACTCTGTCACTTTTTCCACCACCATTTTACTTCAGTCAAGACATATAGTTTTCTAACTTTTGTGTTACTGGTAGAAAAGATAGTCCAGAAATCATTATTGAAAATGAAATATGATATTATATTGTAAAAAAGCAGATGTTGAAGTTTTGTATACTTAAACATATTCTTATTTAGTATAATTTTAAAGAAAACATTTATAATTACTACATCATATATACAACATAATATTTGAAGAGCTATTCGTCAAGGGTATTTCATGTAGGTACTTGCCAATCTTCTTTCGTTTTTAAGAACTGATAAAGCAATCCAATATGTTATGAAACTGTAATTGGTTTTTACAAATCCTAGCACGAAAGATTCACTTGATATGATGTATTTCATGGATACTCTCCTCAACTGTTTGTCATTCTTTTGATTTTGTTTCCAGCTCATGAGAATTATGCTTGCTCATTTGTATTCTGTCCATATCTGCATTACAGTAAAGGTCAACTTTCCCATAAAAAGGAGTATAAATAGTGCATAAAATGATGGTCCTAGCTAGCACATCAAGAAAATAAAAGCATAAAAGTAAAGGTCATTTTCACAATTTTAATCTTGAAGAACTCTAAAAAACTATATAGTGCAAAAAATTTGTCAAGTTTTTGAAAAGGGGAGTTTGGTTGTTGAAGTTTTTTTTTCCCCTTTTCTATTTTCTTTCTAATCATCTTTAAAATTTTTTTTAAATTATATGTCATTGAGATGATTATTAGAGTCATTACCCTCATTGTTTAGTCGATTATCAAAGTCATACTTAAGGACATAAGCATTTCCAAGAAAATACATTGTGTATTTAAATAAAATTTTACTACAAATCTTAATATTTTTACTTTTATTCAATGAGCTTATCAGAAAAGTTAATACACCAGGAAGATATTGCACTTAATAAATTTTACATATATACGTATGTATATATACATATATATTTATATATATATAATATACATTTTATATACATGTATGTGTGTGTGCGTGTGTGTGTGTTTTGTCCATAATAATGACTCTGTATCTGTAGTTTGGTTTCACAATTTGGCTGTAACTAATGAGTAGGAGATTAAACTATGGAAAACCTTTAGAAAAGTGTCCTATGTAAGTTTTGGGGAGGTCCACAAAAAATTCAGTAAATATGAACTAGTTTTCAGTTTCACTATATAGAGACAATACTAAACATTTTGATAAACTCTGTGGAATCAAGACAAGACTCTCATACCACACACGGGTACAGCTGTGTCAGCAAGAACACTTTCACTCACAAAGAGACATGCAACACATTTGTGGAACAGTATTTGGCTCTCTTCTCAATCACCTCAGTCCCTGTCTCTATAAGAAAGCAATTATTTACACCCATGTCTCTAGAACAAAATTTTTCATGACTCTGGACATGAAACATATCTCATACATTGCTTTAATATCTGGCAAAAGATACTGACACACACTCCCAAAGGTTGCTTTTATTTATTTGAGTTAACAAAGTTCAAATAAATAGAATTAATGAAGAATTAGAGTTTAAGACAATTCAGGAATTAAAAAAAGCAAATGCATATTTATTTCCAAATATCAAAAAACATAAAAAGTATTAAGTATGGAATATGAATGTTTAGTATTTTCTCTACAAAATTTAGCAAAAACATTGAAAAAAAAGTGATAAATTTTATTTTATTGTTCCAATTGAGATTAGCACTAATGGTAGTTCAGAATTTCAATAATAGATTGTGCTATGGTTTGGATGTGAGGTGCCCCCCAAAAATCTCAAGTGTAAGACAAAGCAAGAAGGTTCAGAGGAGAAATTATTGGGTTATAAGAGTCTTTACCCAATCAATGATTTAATCCCCTGAGAGGGATTAATTGAATGGTAATTGAAGTGGTAGGCTGTGGCTGGAGGAGGAGGGATTTGGGGCGTGGCTTTGGGCATGTATTTGTATCTGGCAAGTGGAGTCTCTCTCTACTTCCTGATCACCCTGGTGTAAGCTGCTTCCCTCCTCCACACTTTGGCTCTGTGCTCAGACTCACCTAGAGCCCCCAGAAATGGAGCTGGCCTTCTCTGTATTAAAGGCCTCTGAAAATCTGAGCCCTCAAATAAACATTTTCTCCTCTACAATTGTGCTGGCGAGGTCCTTTAGTCGTTGCAGCAAAGTAGCTGACTAGAACAGAAGGTTTGGAATGAAGTGATATTTAGAGGAAGAAGAACATAAGCAGGACAGAATGTCTGAATATTTCTGTACGTAGATAATAAGTTTCTGTCTACACCAGATCTGAGTAAATTCCTGTGATTACAGTGGACATTTCTTTACTGAAATATAATGGTTATAAGTAATACCTGGTGAAATACAATTAATCTCTTATTTGACTAGAATATTGTACATTTTTTTATTTTTATTAAACATTTATTTTGAAAATTTTAGGCATATCTCATGTTCATAACTTCATCAGAAATGGGCAGGATCCATACTGTCCCCATGCAATGCTTTGAAGAATCTTTAGTAACAAATTTATGAGACATGCTTAACACACTACAAATAGAGAGGTTTCAAATTCAACCTGCAATTAGATATCAGCATCACTGCTAAACATGGTAAAACTTACAAATCCTAATAATAAGAATTATTGATGATGATATAGAGTAATTACCTTTGGACCACTGCTACTGGAAATATCAATTGATACAATCACTTTTGATAACTCTTTGTCAATTTCTACTTAACCAGATATAGCACCCTGTAATTTTGTTTTACCTGTAGTATCTGATTAAATGTATACATACATTCACTAAAATACATGTTAAAATGTTTAATGAAGCATGACTTAAATCTGGAAAGAATCTAAATGTCCATAAGTACTACAATGTTTGTTATCCTTACAAAGAGGAATTTTATTAATCAAAGAAAATAAATGATGATCAATTAAAAGAAGCATTAAGAAATCACAAATGTGCATATATATAATTGCATTGACAAAAATCTCTAATACCAGCAAAATGCATCTAACATGCTAGAAGTCATGATAGGAAAGAATAAAAAGTTACAATTAGATAAGAGTAATAAGTGCTGGAGATCTGTTTCACAGCATGGTGACTATAGTTGATGATGATATATTGCATTATTGAGGCATGCTAGAAGAACAAATGCTAAATTGTCATACCATAGAAAATGTAACTACATGAACTGATGCATATGTTAAATTCAATAGATTATTCACCTGTTTTGTTTATGAATTTCAAGGCACCATGCTGAATATAATAGATACATACAATTTTACCTATAAGTTTAAAAAGTAAGCAGGTAAATTTAAGGGCAAAAAATGCCATGTGGAGAACAACTTTATGTTCAGGAGGTGTAACTAAAAAGGAGCATAAAAGGGTTCCTAAACAGGGGATCATCTCTATTGTCAGATACTAAGGTTTGGGGTTGTTTTAGGCAATACTAATGTTATTCTGAAAAAAAAAATGTGAATGGATATGCAGGAATTAAAGAAACATAAAAGAAAAATCATGAAAAACTTTTCATAGAAGTATGCCATTGGAGGAAATCAATATCTTTCATCCTCTCATCCCCTATATTTTAAGAGATTAAGAAATCAGAAGCAAATAAGAAATTGTATTTTCATGGAAATTATTGATAATAATTTCTAAAGAGTTTTGCTTGAATAAATATACATTGGGATCTTAGCCTGGACCTGAAACAAATATAAAAGTTACTTTATACATTTATAGATTTTGTATCTTAGCCAATCAACCTTCCTACCTGTAAGCATAGATATTGATGAATACAACACTTGCTTTTTTTAAGAGAGAGAGAGAAAGGATAGAGAGAGAGAGAATTTTTTAATATTTATTTTTCAGTTTTATATGGACACAACATCTGTATTTTATTTTATGTGGTGCTGAGGATTGAACCCAGCGCCCCGCGCATGCCAGGCGAGTGTGTTACCACTTGAGCCACAAGCCCAGCCCCAACACTTGCTTTTTTAATTCAATTTTTATTTGTTCTTTTTAGATATACACAACAATAGTGTATTTTGATAGATCATACATACATTTCTTGTGGTTGTATATGATGTGGAATTTCACTAATGGTGCATTCACAAATTAACATATAAAAGTTATGTCTGATTCATTCTACTGTCTATCCTTCTTTCCTATTCCCATTCCTTCTCCCTTCCTGTTATTCCCCTTTGACAACACTTCCATTGTTAGTATTGTAGGTAAGATTTGTGGGGAGAAGAGTCACATACCATCCCCAGGCACAGCTATAAAGGAGGTGACATTAGTTGGGCTTCTTTATTTTTTATTGTGTATCTTTTCAGACAGGTGCATCTCCCAGGAACAATACTACTCTTAGTACTATGTCTACTATCATAACAACTTCTACTAGTGAGTAGTTAAATAGCTGTGGTAACCCTCTAAAGTATTTACAAACTAAGCTCAGTATATCTTCAGACATATTTATTTGTATTACAGAGGAAACTCCTGAGATGTAGATAATTTTGCCTATGTTTAGGGGAATAAATTCGACCTCAGTCTCAGGAAGCCTTATTTAATCTCCCTTTCTCTCTCTCTCTCTCTCTCTCTCTCTCTCTCTCTCTCTCTCTCTCTCTCTCTCTCTCTCTCTCTCTCCTCTCTCTCTTTTTCCCTGATACACTCTGTTTCACTTTCTTCCATTGGTATGAACAACAGTATCAGAAATGCAGTAATATAAATCAGTAATATAAATGCTTATTCAGATTTTGGAAAATAAATAAATGTGGTTAAGTATTTCTTTCAATAGATATTAATATAAACAAAACAGTGATATTGGCAGTGTGGTAAGGAAAAAAACCAAAAAAAATATTTCAAATTAGTCGTGAAGACATAATGAATTGAGTTTATTTAAGTTCCAACTGATTGAGAGGAAAATAGAATAAAATATTATACTATATTTAAAAGAAAATAGTTTAAAATGTTTTGAAATGCAAAAATAAATAAATAAATAAAATAATGACCCAGAGGTAAACTTTTAATAAAAATACAAATCCCAAGATTTAAAATTAAATATACTTTTGAGAGAATTAAAACACATAAAATCAATATTAAAAGTTACATCATACTTAATATTAACTATATGTGTAATTTTTTACTGAGTAGGAAAAAAAAACTATTTCTAGTTTTATAAAAGATTAGTTTTTATACCATATCAATAACTAAATCTTAATAAAAAATAATAAATTTGTTTTTCATCACTAAATGATTGGAGCTTAGAAATAGTCAAGTCACAGATAAATAAAAGATTTGTAGTTAAAACTGAAAACATTCAGTATAGATGAATATAAAGGAAAAAATATTCTCAAAAATTTGTAATTGAACTATACATTGTTGAGAATGTTTTTGAAAAGCAATTGGGTAGTTTCTTTTCAAGTCACTGATCTTCCAATTATACTTTTTCTATATAAAAAGTTGATCAACTTCTAAAAGATGCACATGAACAACAGGTGGCTTCCACAATTAATAAATGAATAGGAGGGTAGCAAAATATTTTAACAATTTATTTTGTAAATTACTGTTTCCTAATTTCCTATTTCAGTATTAAATTCATTATTTTTGTGTTTCAAAAATAAAATAAAACAAATAGAAACATCATAAAAAGGAAGTGAATTTGCA
This sequence comes from Marmota monax, assembly GCF_021218885.2. Lineage (NCBI taxonomy): Eukaryota > Metazoa > Chordata > Mammalia > Rodentia > Sciuridae > Marmota > Marmota monax. The sequence goes on along the minus strand of NW_026692134.1, from coordinate 635,701 downwards.
ATAAATGCAGGTGTCTACTTATGAACTAAAAGAAAATAGTCTGAATAGTTACTTGCCAATGATTATTAATTTAACTCATCTGTATAGGGAGATCTTAATGTGCAACAATAACACCAAATTATGCAATGATTTGCTATCCTAAAAACTGAGAAGAAGATTTAAAATATGGGTGAAATTCTTCTCAATTAGGGATTCTGTAGTGACAAATGTCTTATTTACTATAGATGATAGATAAAGTGCCTTTCATAAATTCTTGGTTACCAGCAAATGATAATTTTTTTTTCCTTTAAGATTGAACAAGTTTGAGTCTAAATCTCAACAAGCATTGTATAAGTCCTCTTATTTTCTGTAATTCATAAGCTTCTGATTTTATGTTATTATATAGAATTAGAATGCATAGCTTAGTAAATCTCTGAAAATAATATGCCTTCCTCGAAGATCTTTTGAAATAGCACCAACATGCAGACAAATCTGCCCTGAAGTTTAAGGTAGACTAATTTATGATACAGTCATCATGTTCTTTATGAAAATGCTTCATAATGTGATACAGCTGGATGAAAGTTGAGCACAAAGGAAGTTGATTACTTACATTATTTTGATTTTTCTGAACAGATGTTTCCTTTGTAGTAAATCACATCTTAATAATACTGAGTGAAATGAGAAGTATAATACTTCAATATAAGTCCATTATTTACCAGAATATTTTGCCAAAATTATTTTTATCATTTCAAAGGTTTTACCTTGAAATTCATTCTTTTTATATGTGTTTACCTAGTTACTAATCATGATTATCAGCTTAAAGAACTTATTTATTTATACATTTGAATTAGTCGTTAATTCAACAGCTAATCATGATTAACATCAGGTACTTTTTGGGTAGAGTTGTAAATCACAAGACACATTAAGGTAACTAATGGAATTGAAATGAAAGGAACTAAGAAACACGCTAACAAGTTGTAACATGTAATTATTTTAAATGCTTTCTTTCTATACACATTATATTTCATTATTGTCCAAAAATAAGGAAGCCTAGAAAAAAATACTTCTATTAGTTGCTCTAAAACATTTCAAATATCAGAAATAAAAGAAAAAAATATTTGCAATGCCAAATAAGAATACAGTTTGGCTCACAAATAAAATGCAATTTTTGCCAATATCTTGAAGTTATAGAAATGAAAACAGTCATCTATTTAAGGAGAACTCATCTGCAGCACACAGAGTAGTTCTGGGTTAAATGAGCAACTTTATTTTTTTCTTAGTAGTCATATACAAACACTTTGGCTGAACTCATATTATTAGTTATTAAGAAAAAAACACAATATGTTCATTGATTCTATGGAGACAGCCACACATCTAGGTTGGGCATCTAGGTTGGTTCCACAGTTTGGCTATTGTGAATTGTGCTGCTATAAATGTTGATGTGGCTGTGTCCCTGTAGTATGAGAGTTCTAAGATTTTTTTAATTGCTGTGAATACTGTTTATTTCTTATAATGCAGTCTTAGGACATCTGACACAATTACCAATAGATTTCTGAGAACATTTTTGTGATTTTCCTCCCTTTAAAGTAAAATATTACAAATATTTTATGAGGGTAGACTGCAGTCACTCTTATTTCTGACTGCACTTAATTTTGAATGACTATTTGACTTGAAATATCAATAATTAAAGGTTTGCTCATCTAACTTTCATATGTATATTCAACTCTGCACATAATATAAAGACTAGTTGATCTTCTGTAAAATATAATCCATTTTAAAGAGATTTCTACTTTGTTTCCAATTCCCTCACTTTGTCTTTGTCTTTTTACTATTTTAGTTTTGCTTGTCTACATTTTCAGTAATATTTATTGATATACAAAATTGTAGTCACCATCTCCTTTTTCTCAAATTCTGCCTGCAATATTCTCAGTTTGAATTCTAGGTGTCCCAGGTTTTTAAATATCTATTTCAAGTGACTTAGTATTGCATAACACTGTACTCAAAATTTTGATACTTTCTGCTATAAATTCAAAAGAATCAAATTTAAATTGTTCTACAATTTTGAAAATCTTTCACACTCTTTTTATCAGATTAGGCCTGTTTTTTTTTCCTATTCCTGTAATTAATTTTAAATGTACTTTATTTTTATCCACCTTCTAATTCCTTAGATATCCATTTTTTTTCTCTCAGCATATGTACTCATAAGAAAAAAGAGTTACCAACAGAAATAAACTTGCAAAACTGTTTTAAATCATACAAATTCTATGACATCATCACTTGTCTTACTCCATAAAGGGGATGACCTGTAAAAACAATTTGAAATCAAAACCTTCTGGTTTGGAGATACTAGTAAGGTATTCCTAGATACCTTACTAGTATCTAGGAATCTTGGCAAGCAATTGTATTAATTCTCTTTTATATTCTGTAAATAGGAAAACTTTTGTGTTTATGTGTGTCTGTGCGTGTGTGTCTTGCTTTTATATGTCTAATTGGTTTGACAAAATGTCTGCAACAATATTGAAAGAAGTACACTTAAAAACATACTTTAGCTGATCAATGATGCATGCCTGTAATCTCAGTGGCTCAGAAGGCTGAGACAGGAGGACGGCAAGTTCAAAACCAGCCTCAGCAATGGAGAGGTGCTAATCAGCTTAGTGAGACCCTGTCTCTAAATAAAATACCAAAAAAAAAGAATAGGGCTGGAATGTGTCTCAGTGGACAAGTGCCCCTGAGTGCAATAATCAGTACCAAAGACAAAACAAATAAATTTAAAAACAAACAAACAAACAAAAAATCAGAACTTATTCCTCTTTGTGCAAGAGAAAAAGACAGTGAATGCAATATTCACCCAGAATTTAAGCATTACAACATCCATGTGAATCTAACATAAAAGCTCCAAAATACATGAAAGAGTTGGTTGGACATAACCAAAAAGAGAAATGATCCTAAAAATAATGGTTAGAAATTAAGTTTACTTTGAATAGGGGGTAGAACAAAATATAAGTAAATAAAAAATCAATAAGGAAATAATGGATTTGAACAATCCTCTGAATCAATTAGATACACAAAGGACTGGCCCAACAAGACAGAGTATACCATATGTAAAGCCAAATCTTTTTCTTTTTTGTCATTTATTATTTTTCCTATTGATTTAAAAAAAATGATAGCAGAATGCATTACAATTCATATTACACATATAGAGCACAATTTTTCATACCTCTGCTTGTATATAAAGTATGTTCACACCAATTATTGTCTTCATACATGCACTTTGAATAATGATGTCCATCACATTCCACGTCTTACTAACACCCTGCCCACTCCATTCCCCTCTAACCCCTCTGCCCTATCTAGTGTTCACCTATTCCTCCCATGCTCCCGCTCTGTATCTCACCATAAATAAGCCGCCTTATATCAAAGAAAAAAATTTGGCATTTTGTTTTTTTGGGATTGACTAACTTGACTTAGCATTATCTTCTCTAACTCCATCCATTTATCTGCGAATGCCATAATTTTATTCTTTTATTGCTGAGTAACATTCCATTGTGTATATATACTACATGTTCTTTCTCCATTCATCTACTGAAGGGCATCTAGATTGGTTCCACAGTTTAGCTATTGTGAATTGTGCTGCTATAAACATTGATGTGGCTGTATCCCTGTAGTATGCTGTTTTTAAGTCCTTTTGGTAAAGACCGAGGAGATGGATAGCTGGTTCAAATGGTGGTTCCATTCTGAATTTTCCAAGAAATCTCCATACTGCTTTCCATATTGGCTGTACCAATTTGCAGTCCCACCAGCAGTGTATGTGTGTATGTCCTCGCCAACACTTATTGTTGTTTGTATGCACAATAGCTGCCATTCTGATTGGAGTGAGATAAAATCTTAAGGTAATTTTTATTTGCATTTCTCTAATTGCTATAGATGATGAAAATTTTTTCATATATTTGTTGACTAATTATATATCCTCTTCTGAAAAGTGTCTGTTCGGGTTCTTGGCCCATTTACTGATTGAGTTATCTGTTTTTGTTTTCTTTGTTTTGTTTTTGTTTTTGTTTGGTATTTAGCTTTTTGAGTTATTTATAGAACCTACAAATTAGTGCTCTATCAGATGTGTGAGGAGTAAAGATTCACTCCTAAGATGTATGCTTTCTATTGATCTCAAAGATTGTTTCTTTTGCTGAGAAAAAAACTTTTTAGTTTGAGTCCATCCCATTTATTGATTCTTGATTTTAATTCTTGCACCAAAGGAGTCTTATCTTATTAAGGAAGTTGGGGCCTAATCCCACATGATGAAGATGAGGGCCTACTTGTAAAACTTTCACTCTGTGTATGTCTTTTCCTATCAGATGTGTCTCCTGGAGGCAGCATATTTTTTTTTTAATTGGATCTGCTAAACTATGTCTTTTGATTGGTGAGTTTATGCCATTAACATTCAGGGTTATTATTGAGACATGCTTTTTGTTCCCTGCTATATTTCTTTATTTTTATTATTTAACTTGACTTGATTTTCTTTTCTGATTAGTTTTTCCTTTAAGGTACTACCTCTGCTGATTTTCATTATTGTTTTTCATTTCTTCTTCATGAAATACTTTACAAGGATGTTTTGTATTGCCAGTTTTCTAGCTATAAATTCATTAACTTTTGTTTATCATGGAAGGTTTTTATTTCATCATCAAATCTAAAGCTTAATTTTGCTGGATATAAGATTCTTGGTTGTCATTCATTTTCTTTTAGAACTTGATATATGTTGTTCCAGGATCTTCTAGTTTTCCAGGCCTGTATTGAAAAATCTGCTGCTATTCTAACTGGTTTTTCCCCTATATGTAATATGATTCCTTTCTCTTATGGCTTTTAAAATTCTTTCCGTATTCTGTATGTTGGACATTTTTATTATAATGTGCCTTGGTGTAGATCTGTTTTGATTTTATACATTCAGAGTTTTGTAGGCTGCTTGAATTTGGATATCCAACTCATTGTTTATGATTGGAAAGTTTTCTGACATTATTTCATTGAATAGATTGTTCATTCCTCTGGTTTGGACCTCTATGCCTTCTTCTATCCCAATAACTCTTAAATTTGATCTTTTTATGCTATCCCATATTTCTTGAAAGTTCTGCTTGTGGTTTCTTACCATTTTCACTGTGTGGTCTGCTTTCTTTTCAAGATTATATATTTTGTCTTCATTGTCTGATGTTGTATCTTCCAAGAAGTGTACTCTGTAGGAAATGCTTTCATTTGAACTTTTTATTTGGTTTATTGTTTCTTTCATTTCAATGATTTCTGTTTGCTTTTTTAGTGCCTCTATCTCCCTGTTCAGGCAATCTTTTGCTTCCTGTATTTGTTTATGTAGCTCTTTGTTGAAATGACCTTTCACTGCCTGTATTTGGTCTCTTATATCTTTATTGAGTTCACAGAACTTTTAAATCATGTATATCCTGAAATGTTTCACTGTAATATCTTCTGCTGTGGCTGTCAAGGATTCAAATAATGTGGTGTCTTGATTTGTTTGGGGCACTTTTTTTTCCTTGCAGCGCTCTGATCACACTGCACACCTGTCCAATTGAGAGTTGTTTTGTGTTGGGCAGCTACTGTGTTGGGCTATCACTGATGGGGAGAGGGGAAAGTTGGCAATCTGGTACCGGGCCAGCTGAATTTCCAATCTGGGAGCTGCTGCCACCAAATATGGCAAGAAAGCTAAGCCAAGATGGAGGTAGCCTGCTCCCAGTGCTGGGGTATTAGGTCAGGTGGGGGAACCGGGCGATGGTGTTGTGATGGCAGTAGGTAGCAACTGAGTGTCCTGCAGGGGAGCTGAGCTGTCTGGGAGTCTGCAGAGTTGCTGATAGTTGATTCTGCTAAGGCACTAAGGACACCTGCATTGGCTAGAACTTGAGGGGGTGGGGTTTGGGTGTTGGGAGCCAGAAGTCCCCCAATGCTGGGACCCAAAGCCCTGTGCAGAGTCACACCGCTGGTGATTTCTGCAGGAGAGCAGCTGTGTAGGAGTCCTCTAGAATCTCAGAGATGCAATATTCCAACTAGGTTAGATCTGAAATATGGAGCAACACAGAATGCGGCTTCCCTCTGGCCCACCATCTTCCTTCCGTTGCGAAGCCCTGTGCACCCATTATGATGGCTACTATGAAAAAACAAGTATATAGACAGAAACTAAAATAGTGTTGACAAGGATATAGAGAAATTGGAATGCTAATGTGTTGCTGGTAGGAATTTATGCCTGTTTAGTCATCACAAAATATGGTAAGGCAGTTACTCAAAAAGGAAAACAGCATGACCATATGATACTAGATGCTGAAGTCCGGCTACAGCAAAATAACCAGGGGGTGACAAGCAACTTGTGTAGATTGATACAGCAGGAGTGGGAGCCGTTTATTGTAGGATAGGAGGGGTATATATACATTACACACAGCTTATCTTAATTAACATAAACTAGATACAGCAGTCAACCAATAAGGAATCTCCACACTTAATGGCTCGCTGGTGCCACCTCACAAACCACTCCCCCTGGCAAAATGCCAGGCGCCATCCTGACTTGTTTACAGACCTTAACATTTCCCCCTTTTGTTTAATTTAAATAACGACCATAGTGGTTTTTACACAAACACCACAAAAAATCTGCTACAAGCAGAAGGGGAGGATACAAAATGCCACAATACCAAGCCAATTGATGGCTCCATTCAAGAAGCCCTTGAAAAAATTATACCAGCAATGACACCATTAGCAAAGATACCGATTTACAATTTGTTGTAGATTACAGTTTGTTGTCTCAGTCCAGGTAAAGCAGTGTCTCAATAGATTAACTCACAGTCCAGGTAAATCACAGTCCAGGTAAGTTCTGCAGGCAGCTAGCTTGATCTGAAGTTTTGTCCAGTTCTCAGCAACACTGGAAATTCTTTCACCCTCGTCCTCACTGGCACTGGGAAGAAGGCAGGAACTCAGGATGGCTAAAGAAAATCCTGTAGTATTCCACTGAGAAAACAACCTTCTAAACAATTTAGTACATAATCTCAAGGTTTTTTACATTTGAAATAAGCCTTAATAGTGCTCATTACTCATTAGCTTCCAGGTGTGGGAGAACCATTGTAGTTACTGGCCTTGGAAATGATCAAACTTCAGGGACACAGCCTTCTTCCACCTGTAGCATCCTGGGCAGCCCCAGATGGCCCCGGGGAGAGTCCGGGGAGTGTTCCGGACTCAAACTGACACTGGGCACAGGGAGCAAGAACCTGTGAGACTGTGCCTCTGGGTCAGGTCTGGATTTGGGCTTTCACAGTGGTGTCCAGCTCCCTGGGCAGGGGGCGGGGAAGAGCTGGCTGCTGCAGCTTGGAAAGTCCTTACTGCGCCATGACCAGCTCATGCACGTGGCAGCCGCTGCACCAATTCACGCACCCTCTGGTAACTAAAAGTATTCAGTAGTAGCCTTTTGCTGCAACTTTTTTCCTGATAATCCTTCTTCTTCTAAACTTTCTTTTTCTTTCTGACAAGAGTTCCTGGGCTTTTATCAATACATGACCTAACTGCTCTTGGTTCCACTGGGGTGCCTCCTTCCCTTAGTAATTTACTTCTCACCGCTTCCATATTCTCATCACAAAGACAATACAACATTTCAAGACAAAACAAGACACAAACATACTGTATCAATCTTCTCCATTTTCTCAAAATGGCCATTTTTCCTCTCGCCCTATCTGCCTAGGGACGATCAGATTTACTCCCGTCCTATCTATGGATGGGCAGCTTTTTTTTACATTTCACACAGCTTATCTTAATTAACATAAACTAGATACAGCAGTCAACCAATAAGGAAACTCCATATTTCATGGCTCCCTGGCGCCACCTCACAAACCACTCCCCCTGGCAAAATGCCAGGCGCCATCCCGACTTGTTTACAGACCTTAACAACTAGAAAATTCCACTTCTCAGTGTATACCCAGAGAATTGAAAGCAGGAACTAAAACAGGTTTTTGTACAGTAATATAGCATCATGTTTACAATATTCAAACTATGGAAGCAGAACTATTATCAATTGGCCAATCAATAAATCCTGAAAGTATACAATTCACATACAAAAATATTAGCCTTAAAATGAGTGGAACTCTAGTAGAGGCTTCAACACTGAACCTTGGAAACATTGTGTCAAATTATGTAAATAGACACACAAACAGTGAATAATTTAAACTCTAGGTGATATATAGAGTAGTCAAATTATTATACAAGACTGTACAACAAAGGTCACCAGAATCTGCAGTGAGGGAGTACTGTGGAGGTATTATTTAATCATTATGGTTTAACTTTTAAGGATGTTCTAGAAGGATGATTGTGATGGTTACAAAACAATGAAAGAGCAGTTAATTGCCAGTGGATGGTAAAATGCCACTTAAATGTTTAAAATGGTGATGTTATAGGCTGGGGATGTAGCTCAGTTGGTAGAATGTTTGCTTCACATGAACCAAAGACCCTGGGTTCAATCTCCAGCATCATTTTAACATGAATAGAACTACAGAGAAAGAACATTAACTACATTTTATAACAATTATTTTTATTGTGTATGATTTGATGGTTAGTTAAACCCTTTTGATCTAAGAGGGACTCATTTAGGTTTACTAAGGACCTTTTTTCACCTGTACATTAATAGGTGATTTTGTTATATTAGTTGAGTATTTTCACATGTAGGGATTTGGCTTGGGTGGAATAGGCTTACTTAGCTTTGCTTCATACCCTCTTTCAAGATCTAGAAATGCAGTCTGGGCCTTTGTTCATGGTAGGACCCAAGAGAACACTTGGAAGCTTCCAAGACTTCTTAGTCCTCAGTTTATAACCCTCATTCCTCAGTTTAGAACTAACACATCAATTCCCCTATGTTTTTTGTCAAAGTAAACAGGAAAGCTAGCCCATATTCAATAGATGATAAAGGAACTTCACCCTTTGAAGTCATAAGAGTTTAAAGTCACATTTCAAAGAGATTGAAGAGTAAAATATAATTGCTTAAACATACATCAAGGACATATCATCTTTTAGTATTTTTCTAATATGTTATTTAGGAACTAGAAGGTTATATTAATAAATAATATTCATCTATATTTTTAAATAATATTTTTTTCCAATTTTATCATCAGAGTTTTAATACTTTAATAACAAACAATTGAGTAGTTTTTTATTCCCATGCTTTTTGGTAGGAAGTATTAATATTTTTAGAATTGGCATCAATAACTATAAAATATACTATAGTGAAGAATATTCTTTTAATTCATTATTTTTATTCACTTTCCTTAATTTTTGTGAGCCAATTTTCAAAGTTTATGCTTTTACAAAGGTATCTTATATCAACTAATAATTTTTTTCAAATATATTGGAAAAAAACTCTCTATAGTGTTGCACTATATATTGTGGCCATATGTCATATTAGTGTCATTGAAGACAGGAAAACTCTACATAGTAATTTGCACGTGTTACTACTTTTGAATAGACTCTCTTGGAAACAGACATTTATATTATATTTATATGTCATAGATATTATATTATAACTAAATATCATCAAAAATGTTACTTTCACATTATCTGTATGTATATATAAATGGAGTCCTCTGTATAATTAACACTCAGATTTCCAATGCCAAGCCTATTTTTAATTCATCCTATTTTCAGTTTATTTTATAAAATGATATCAGTGCAGAATTTGATAAGTCTTTTATGCCAAAGAATAAAGAGTGCAGAGGAATTAATATGTTATTTTGCTCATTTTTATGAAATTTTTCTCACCCCAATTCTCTAAAACTCAATAGTGCTTTTGTATAAAGCCATCCATCAGATGTCAATTTGCAACTTTGAATAGGCTATTCCACCCTTGGAATAACATTTAACAAGTACATAAATTGCAGAAAAGATATATAAGTTATTCTTTACTATAGTCTTGTCTTGCCTTTAATTCACTTTCTCATTATTATAGCAGAAAATACAGGAATAAATAATGTTAAATTTAGAAGATTTTATTTTAGGCTATTTCCACCTAATTTTAAGAAAGGAAGTACCACCTTATAACTTGGAAATTGCAGTGTGATGCAGATGTTCATTTATCAATTTTATGTATCCTACTCTAACCAAAACTTCTTATGTTTCAACATTCCATTCTAGTTACTCAATTGCATTAATTTTCTACATTAATAGCATGGATAGGTACTACAAACTTTTATTTTACATTTTATTGTTTTCTTTTCTATTCTTTGTTAGGTTAAATATATATATATATATATATATATATATATATATATATATATATTTAATTATGTTATTAATTTTAGCCCTAATTTTATAATCTTGGCATCCCCCTTCTCTACTTATTCCACATATTTTATTCTAAATATCACTCATGTATCACAGACATCTACATTTATTTGTCATTTAGATTTCTTTTCCTGGGTACCATATTCACATTTTAACTGTCTATTTGTCTTCTCTATATTAATGGATAATAGATATCTCAGTCCCAACACAGCCAAAACTGAACTTGTGAGTTCCTTTTTTAAACTCTATCAGGGCATGACATTCCATCTTTCCAGTTACCAAGGCCAAGTGCCTTGGAGCAGTTCACAACTCTTCTCCTTTTCTCATAATCCATATACAGTGACTTGTGGAAAATTGCTGCTCTCTCACTATGGAGTATCCAGAATGAAACTATTCTCACTGCCCGCTCTATTTGCCCCTAGGGGCAAGCCTTCACCAGCTATGACTGAAGTAACTTTAACAGCTTTTTAAACAGGACTGATATGATTCTGCCATTGCTGTCTTGCAGCTGGTTTTCAAAAGAGAAATGAAATGTTTCTATTCAAATTCAAGTCACTTAGAATTCCAGGTTAATAGGGTCCAACCTCTTCCCCATTACCTTATTGTTCTGAATTCTCCTCTCAGTCTCAGGTAGCTTATCCACATTGTGTTCCCTCCTGCTTTATCAAACCTAACTCACTCCCAGTGCAGGGTCCTCACACTGTCTGCTATCTGCCTGGAATGATAATTTTACAGATATTATCTTATTAACTCCTTCATTTGTTTCAAGCCTTCATCAAGAATCATAGTACAATGCAAATTAATCTTATTATTCATTTAGATCTGCAGGTGCTAACTTCTGTGCCCATCCCAACCTTGCCTTTCAAAATTCCTCATTCCTTCATCACTTTATTATTTTATTCATACAAAGCTTTGCCTTCTAAAATACTGGATAATATGGCTTTGTTCTTTGTCTAATGTTTATTATTCTCCTTCCTCCTCCAAAATAGAAACATGTTTGAGATATGGATATTGATGGTGAATGTTTATTTTACTTATATATTTGTGAAAAGAGCCCCAAAGAGTGTCCAGTACAAAATTTTTAGTTCTATTGATATTTGTGGAACTACATTCATATCTCTGAGAAGAAAGACCATCCAATTAGGATGGGCATATGAGGACTTAGAAGCAGAAGCTCCATGGAGTTGTGACCACACTTAAGAGAGGGCTAGATATGTAATCTGACTGTGTCATGGAAGTTCTGGGAGAAAAGAGAGAGAAACCAAAGCAAAACTTGCTAATTTATTTAATTGTCAATTCTACGGCCTATAGCTTTTGATTAGACAGAGCTGATAGGAACACAAAAAAAAAACTCCCATTTTTCCATCTCTTCACTTATATTAAGTGACTTCTCTTACTGGAAACTAAGAAGAACACAGCTGTAATGATAAATATGGCTTATCAAGACTCAGAAATAGCATAAAATTGTAGAGTAAAATTCATGAGTTATGCATTTTTTGGGGGTATCTGGAATTGAGAAATAAGAGTACAGCTCCTGAAAAGATTCAAAAGGCCAAAAAGCCAAGAATTTAAGTAATAAGAGCAAATAACATACAATACAAGTTAAGAGGAAAAGAACAGGAATATTAATGATGATTTACTTTTGGGTAAATATGTGTGTGAATGCATATCCAAAGTTACTGTGATATAAAAAGTTTAATATGTAACATAGTTTCTATCTATCTATCATAGTTTTTATTCTGTATTTAGTTCATTAAAATTTCATTGTTAACTTTCTCTTTGCATTAAAATGCAAAGCTATATCATTTTAGATTTTCTAATTGAATGTATTTAAATATTTTATGGTATAAATATTTTAACTTTATAATTAGCTTTAGTATCTGATAGGCAAAACTTACTTCATTCTCTCCACATTCTATTCACAATCACTTGAAAACTGACAAGCAATTTCTGATTTACAAATGCTTTTGATATTGATGTTACTTAAGGAATTAAAAATGCCAATAACACAATTCTCTAAATTATGTTTAGAAAAGCCCCTGAAACTTTGTTTTGAATAACTTTTCATTGCAATAATACCAGTATAAAGTGTACTTAAGTTGAATGTCAAACAGTTGAAAATGTGAGAGTTCATTCTGTTATAGAGATTACATATATAATATTATATTGTAATAAATCTTTACTTACAATAGCTTTTTTTTTACTTAATAGAATTATTTCTAAAATTTTAATTTTTTAAATTTATTTAAATTAGTTATACATGACAGTAGAATACATATGCATTTTGATATATCATACATACATGGTAAATAGTTTCTCATTTTTTTCAGTGTACATGTTGTAGAATAATATTGGTCATGCTGTCACATATATGCATAAAGTAATGATGACTGTTTCATTCTACTAGCTTTCTTTTCCCCACATCCCTGCCCCTACCTCCCTTCACTTCCATCTACCTAATCTAAAGTAATGCTATTCTTCTCTAGTGCCCTTCCTCTCCCCCTCCCTTATTGTGAATTAGCATATGTATATTAGAGAAAACATTCAGCCTTTGGTTTGGGGGGATTGGCTTATTTTGCTTGGCATGATATTCTCCAACTCCATCTATTTACTGGCAAATGCCATAATTACATTTTTCTTTAAAGTTGAGTAATATTCCATTGAGTATACCACATTTTCTTTATCCATTCACCTATGGAAGGACACCTAGGTTGGTTCCATAGTTTAGGTATTGTGAATTGAGCTGCTATAAACATTGTTGTGGCTGTATTATTGTAGTATGATGAGTTTAACAAAGAAAATGCTTATGATAAATTACATGACAAAACATGTTACAAAGAGTTAACTGTGGTATGATACAGTTTTTAAAAGATGAGGATTACATTAGGCCTAACCACATGTAATATTTCATATTGATACTTTGATACCATTGGTTGTCCATGAGGAATTCTGCTCCTTCACATTTTGAACTATAACATTAGAAAATCTTACAACCAATATAAAGCAGAGTTTATTTAAAAAGGGGTAACATAGACTTCTCCCAGGAGAGAGCAGGAGGGGCCATAGCTGGTATCCTGGTATTCCAGTATCACAAGAAATGAGTTTTATACCTTTTTAAATATGTCTTAGGCTTCCTTTGTTCTTTTGCCCTATTCCCTTTATCTCGCTCCTTCCTGCACATGTGACTAAACCCAGGAGATGTTCCATGGGATGGCCAAAAGGTGAGAGGCAGATGGATGAGGGAAGGGCCAGATTAAGTAGCCCAGGACACTTTAATTAACACTTTTATAACTCCTTGTAGGGAGGGACAATTCCTGAGACAGGTTACTTTAGTAACAGGTTGGAACAGGAACAGGTTATCTTGATAAGGGTGGAGAAAGTACTCTGAAGGCATTTCAGCCCCTGAGAAGGCAATCTTCAACTTCCTGAACTCACTGAAATTGGCCTTCTTGATCCGACATTACTGGACTTACCTATCTACACTACTGCCTAATTCTGGCTTCAATACCGTTAAATGAATGATTTTCATATGGTTCTTATTAACACCATGAGGAAAATGTCAAGGTTTCTGGCAAGCTTTTAACAGTTTTTATCTTTTATCAATAGCACTTTTTTTGTCTAGTGTGAAATTGTTTAGTGCAATTCGAATTGTTACTTATTATTCAATGTTGTGCCTCAGTTTCCTCATTGTAAAAATGCTAAGAGACAATGGGAATCATTTAGAAGCGTGGTAAAAATGCCTGCAAATCTCTTAGAACTTTGCTATGCTAGCCAAGGAGAACCATACACAAGAGATCTCAACCCATGGGAGCTCCTCTGTGGGCCGCCCAGGAAAGCCACAGTGTTGGGGCTGCCTGTTTTTGGGGGGGAGAGGGGGCTCATGTTCTACTACTGTATGTACAAAGGGAAGGCAATAGGTCAAAGATGATTATTCAAAGTTCTTCAGATTTAATGCTGTTTACACTGTGGGTTTTGGACATTCTTGGCACAAGTTACTCCCTTTTCTCTCTTATTTCTCGATTTTGAAATTGCAATGTGGATCCTATGTCCTGTTATACTTTAGCAGTATAAAATTTGTTTAATATTTTTATAGGCTCACAGAAAGAGGAAAATTGGCCACAGGACAAATCATACCTTTATTCTCACTCATGAATTAGTTAGATTAAACTCCATGCTTTGGGCTTTTTGAATTGGTTCTGGCAACAGATAGGCCTCTTGAGGCTAGTGCATTCATCTGTGAGAAATACTCTTATTATATCTTATTTTATATTTTTATTTGTTTATTGGAACCGGGACATAACCCAGGTGTGCTTAACCACTGAGCCACATGCCCAGCCCTATTTATTTATTTAGAGGCAGGGGCTTGCTAAGTTGCTTAAGGACTCACTAAATTTCGAAGGCTGGCTTTGAACTTGTGATCCTTCTGCCTCAGCCTCCCCAAGCACTGGCATAACAGGCATGTGCCATCCGCCCCCCTACTGACATGAGAAGTATTTCTATTTGGGGAGATCAAATATGGAACTCTGTGGTTGGCATGTTTATTTCTTTTACAAGGCATGTTGAAATTTAACTACCCTCTTATCAGTATTAAAATGTGGGCCCCTTAATAAATGATTAAGGTATGCATGCTTAGTGGGTTGACATCATTATAAAAGGCTGAGTTTGGACCCTTCTTTTCTCTCTTCTGCCCTCTCACATACTAGCATGTGATTCTGCATCAGGGAGGTCCTTGCCAAATGCCTGCTCCTAAATATTGGATTCCCCAGCCTCCAGAAAGTGAGCCAGTAAGTATATGTTATTATAAAATACCCATTTGAAGGTAGTCCTTTATAGCAGCATAAATTGGACTAAAGATGTTGTTTTAATTTCTCTATTCACAGCAACAAATAAACTGCTAAGGCATAAAGAGTTCTTCATAAATAAATGTTGAATCAATACATTTTGTTGGAGATTGTAAATTTTGCCTGCCTTAAAATTTTGTGTTATCTAATTCTTCTGTCTCAACACATAGCTTCAATTTAAAAATATGCAGTAAAATTTTCTTGTAACTTCCCAATCAAGCAATTTAATATTTTATTTTCTCTTTATTCTGCTTTTAACTCATGGATTCTACCCTGGACATTCAGTCGCCTAGTATTGACTCCCATATCAATGTCTTCATCCTCTTGGTCATTTTCGTCTAGACTTAGAATCAGACTGTGTTTTAACTTTTTCAATAGACTTATTAATCCCCCTTGTGTTTTCATATATTTTACAAAAATCCCAAACTCATTCAAGCAGTATTTTTAATAAAGACAATGGACAAAGAATACCAGTATATGCAATCTTGTGAAAGTATGTGAGCTGAAAGTTAGAGCGCTCTAATGAGTCATTGGAAGACAATGAATTTCTGGCCTCCTTAAAGTGAAACTCACATAATACAAATCTATAACATTCTTGAGGCCAAATGGAATATTATAGCTATTTACTTCTTTCTGTAAGGCCCATGGCTCACCCCATGTAATTTATTTTGCTATCAGTCAAATGGCAGTGGGTCACTTTTGAGATGGACTTTAATATTTATCTTAATCTGCATTTATCTAATCTTTGAGAACTGTCTCTACCCCATAAGAGCAATGTGTCCAAGGTGATATGTTCTTATTTATTTTCTTTTATGAAAAGAAGATATGTTGGAACAAATCGAGTCTAATTCAGGTGTGCGCAGGGGACACCAAAAGGGCCTTAAAGAGGTACAATGAAAAAAAAAAAACTTCATGGGAAAGAAGCAAGAAATAAATGCTTGGTGACATAAGTATTGGAATTTTGAGAGTATTTTTATACTGTTTGACTTAATAAAAAAAATGAATAAACTAACCCTAAATAGGATACTTAATCATGCTCCAATATTTAGTAATTTTCCTTTTAAATAATATGAATTATAATTTTAAATTGGAAATTAGAAAAAAGAACCCCACCAGCATTATTAACGTATTGCTGATATAATATTTATGATAAATATTATAAAGCTTAGTTCCTGAATTCTATCAGCAGGACAAATGCTTTGAAGAATTTCCCTAATAACTAGGATAGGATAAATGTTCATACTTTAATCTATATATTTATCCTAGTAATTAGTTTAGGAGTTTGAGAGCCAGAGTTGAAGAGAAAAACTGATTTCAAAAAAACATAATTATTCTAAATTTGATTGATTTGTTAATATTTTAAAGAATTACTTTTAATTAATAAAAATTATACATACATATGTATATTTATGGCATACAAAATCATGTCTTGATATATTTGTGCATTGTGTAATGATTAAATAAGTTTAATTAACTTATCCATCACTTTATATACTTATCATTTTTTAAACCTTGAGACCGTTCAAAATCCACTATCTTAGCAATTTTTAAATATATAAACAGTACCTTATTTTTAACTCCACTATCATGTCCAGAAATAGTTGTTGTTTAACTAAATTCTTTTCTTGATGTTTAACTGAATTTTTTTTATTTCTTATCAAACATTTCTACCCACCATTCAGTATCTGCCCCCTTCTTTCAGGACCCATTGTTATTGGGAAAGGATTTACTAAGAGAGGTTAATGCTTGGCTAGTTTCCTTTCCCTCCTCCCTGAGCTGCACTATCTTTCAGTTTTTTTTTTTTTTTTTTTTTTATTCAGGGACTGATTTATAGGAATATAATATTATTTTTTATAACACTTCAATAGTCATTCTAGAAGGTGTGAGTTAGCCAGGCTTGGTACATGTAGGTATTCCAAATACATGAAATATTAGGTGGGAGGATCACTTGAGATGAGGTTTGATCAGACAGTATGAGCCTGGATTACCATAGAAAGATCCCATTTCAAAAGAAGAAATAAGAAAAATGAAAGAATTAAGGCACTGTCTTATTATAGTTTTGCATTTTCTTTATGATTATAATGTTGGACATTTTTCCACATCTGTGTTCCTCATCATTTGTATATCATCTGTTTTTAATTTTTTTTTAAATTTAGACTTTTATATGCCTTCTTTGAGAGACGTGTGTTTAACTTATGTGTCCATTTTTATGAGGCTATGTATTTATTCATTTTGTTTTGGGGTTGTTTCTTATATACGTTGAATATGAACCATTTATGAAATTTATGGTTTGCAAATACTTACTTTCTCCCTTTCTGTAGATTGTCTCTTCATTCTTTGATTGCTTCCTTTGCTGTGCAAAAGGTTTTTAGATTTATGCATTCCTAATGTGTCTGTTTTTGCTTTTGTTGCCTATACTTTGGGGGAATGTATTCAAAATGTTGGAAGGGGAAAGATAACCCAGCCAACCAAGAAGGACAAAATGATAGCTTAAATGCTAAGGTTTTGTTTTCAATAATAAAGTTTCTGCCTACAAACTATGTACAATAAAGCTTCATATTATTTTTAATATTATAAAATTGTAGTTGATGACAAATGACAAGTAGTAATATCAGTGATGCCGATATTTGCCTTGGGATAAAATGATTCTGACTATTGATTTTTTTAAAAGGCTTTCTTTAATTTTTCATTGTCATGAATTTAAACTTTCTTATTATTTATTGGATCAATGTATAAAGTTTTAAATCTCTAAATTATTGATTGCACACCTACAGTTTTCTCACATCTGGGAGGAAGACAGATAATATTGGTAGCTGTGTTTTATTAAGATAGAAAAACTAATTTTTGCATTTGAAGAACTTCACTTTCTCTGTGATAATCAGGATTGAAAGTAACTAAGAAAATTCTGAATAAAGTCAGTTGAGGAATAAAGTTATTTTTTTCTATAATAAAATATCCTGGATTAAAAGGAAAGTCTCATTCATGATAAGGTGTCATTGTGGTATTGTAGATCATGGAATGAGGTAGGTGCTGTTTTGAGGTATTCAAGGGTAGAAGTCTCTGTGAACATAGACTGTCTCCTAGATTGACCAGGAAAGTCTAAACATACTTTTATGACTAACCTTTCAAATTTACTGAGTCATAATAAAGTTATGCATGAGACTATATTACATTTTGAAAAAGGTTATTATTTTTTTGTAGCTGATAAGAATATCAATTCTTTTATTTTGGATTGAATTGTTTGATAAATATCAATTCAGTCTAGTTGATCAAGATTGTTCAAATAGTGTATATGCTTATTTATTTTAGTTTGTTCTACCAATAATTTAGTATAGGTATGTGGAATTATTTGATTATTTTTATAAATACATATATTTCCTCGTAGAATTTCTGTTTTGCTGCATGTATTTTAAGTTTATTATAATGTGCAGAAATTTTAGAAATCTCAAATAAATTGATGACTTTCCCTGGATGAAATTGGCCACTTTCTTTCTGGTCATTATTTTGTTCTTAAGCATGCTTTCTTTCATACAACCATAGTCATTCAATCTTTCTTGATTTGTATTGTCACAGTCTATCATTTTTCATCTTATTTTTATATTTGAATTGGTCTATGTTAAGTATAATATAAGGATTATTGGGTTGGGTTGTTGTATACTTACTCAGTTAAATAATCTCTGCTTTTATTTGAATGTGTATCTAATTACACCTAATACTATTATTGATATGCTTGTATATAAATGTAAATCTTGATCTTTGGTTTTTGTTTCTCTTTTCTCCTTCTTTTTCTGATTATTTTGCATGAAATCACAGGTTTTTATAATTCCATTTTTATTAATTTGCAAGCTTATCAACTATACACAATTCAGTATCATTTAAGGATATTTTTAGTGTTTATAGAATCATCATCAATTTATCTCATGTAATATCAAGTATTTTATACTGCTTTATATAGCAGAAGAACCCTATAACAATATATATTTCTTCCTATTTTCATTAACTTCGAACTATTTTTGTCACTCATTTAATTTCTATGTAAGCTTTAAGCCCCAAAGTCATTGCAATTACCTTTTATTTTATTAATTATCTTTAAAGACAATTTTGAAAACCATTCATATTTATAAATGTGGTAAAATATACTGGTACTTTGCATTCATTTATAGAAATAAAAATTTCCAGCAGGTATAATATAATATTCCTTCTGAAGTATTAAAGCCTTTCTTTAGTATTTCTTGCAGGTTATAATGATAACTTGTAATTTTTGTAACTGAAAATTATCTTTGTTATATTTCTTGAAACACTTTTTCAGGATAATGCAGTCTACATGATCCAGTATTGTTTTTATTTATTTTAAACTGATTGTATTCAAGATGTTTGTCCCTTTTCTTCTATTTTGCATTGTCTTC
This sequence comes from Marmota monax, assembly GCF_021218885.2. Lineage (NCBI taxonomy): Eukaryota > Metazoa > Chordata > Mammalia > Rodentia > Sciuridae > Marmota > Marmota monax. The sequence goes on along the minus strand of NW_026692134.1, from coordinate 616,182 downwards.
ATTAGGAAGCCTGCAACTACATATGGCTCTTTTTCTTTGTATATAATTTACTTTATATATAGTATCTTTGCATTTTTAAAGAAATTTGTATTTTTAAAATTTAGTTATGAGTTCCTTTCTTCTTATTTCTTACCCTCAATGCGGAATGAGCTTCTTAACTTTAGGGGTATAGAACTTTCATCAAAATTACAATATCTTCCGGCATTATTTATTTAACTAGGTAGTTGGTATTTAACATAAAGAGTGGACTTTTCAGGGCATTAGGAATAAATTGAAGGATGTATCTAGATTTCTTTGGGTTAGTTTCTCATTCTCTTGCTGATCATTGTCATCAGCATTTTAAGTTCATTTGGGGTAACTAGAAATCAAACACTAAACACAAAATCTCATTTATCTTTTCACATTACTGTGTCTGTCTCAGGGAATGTTTCACAAGAGAGACACACTACAGCATGGAAACTATCTTCCAATGCAAGGAACTCTCTGACTACTTCATTTCCCAAACATTTGGATGCATGGTGGCATAATAGATTATATATGCGATTGAGCCATAAGGCAATAGAACCATTGCCTTTTTAACTGGCATGGCATTTCCTGCCTCGTTATCACCTAAGTCAACAGGCCAAGTTTGTAATGACATACTTTCTTTCTACCCACAAAATTCACAAATTTTCTCATTTTATATTCAGTTTGGGTTTTCATTTCTAAAACTTTTGATTGAAATTGAGAAGAAACTTATGTACATCCTGCAAGAATTTTTGTATTAATTTGCTGTGAAAGCTTAACAGATTGGCCAGAAGACAGTATTTTGAACTTTTCTCATGGTAATCAGCCTGCAAAAACTTCCTCCTCATTGACAAGCAATAAAAATATGCTGATGATCGAAGTTAATCAATATGTTTCCTGTCAGTTGCCATGAAGTCTCCCAAGTAGCATTAGTTCTCACTGAGACATTTATACTTTCTCTTTCAGAAAGTTGTCTGGTTTTTCTTTTTGTTTTGTTTTCTTGTTTGTTTGGTTTTTATCATCGTATTTACTGCTCTTATTACATGACTGTGAAGAACTGTTAAGGATGTGAGACTTTTATCCTAATTGCAAGTGAATAATTTGTGCTGTCACAGTTTAATTTAGCTGATAGAAAGCATAGCACTTCATTCTCAGAGACAAGGAGTATAAACAACAAAAATAACAGTGCCTAATGTATCCAGAGTTGAAGCAATGTTCCAAGCCTCAGTGTCCATAAGAGCCACATGAAGACATGAATGTACACAGGAAATTGTAATGTAGACACTTAGGGAATCTGTCTCTTCTAGCACAACAGAATAATATCAATACCATATGTTCTGATAGAAAATACAATGTCTAGCTTCTAAATCTCTCACCATAAGCATTATGGAAAAGATAGTCCAGAGGAAAGGGCAGTCAGATCCTTGTTCAGGGAAACAGAGTAATGAGAAAAACCATGAAGAGTTGTCTTTCAGCATAATTTGTCCTCAAATTCACTGATAGCTTTATTTTGCTTTAATCTGGTAACCCTATGCAGTGCACAACTTGAAACTTTTTGTATCTTTCATATATATATATATATATATATATATATATATATATATATATACACACACATACATACACACTGAGGATTGAACCCAGGGCCTCGTGCCTGCTGGGTGAAGTCTCTACTGCTGAGCCATAACCCCAGCCCTACTTAACACACTATCTTTAGTTTGGTCAACATATGGATTAAAGTTATCATTCAATTTGTAAAATCTCCATCTGCTTATTTTGTCATCTGTTATTTTTGTTCAGTTTTGATTTATTGATCTTTATCTTCAATATTGACTTTCTTTCCTTCTTTATAAACCAGATGATATTTTTTTAAATTCCAGAAACTGTTATTTGAATCCCCCACTTTTATTTTTGCATTTTAAAAATAGACTTGAAGTTTATTTATTTATTTATTTTGTGAGACTAAGACATGTTAATTGCATCATAATTTTAAGACTATTTGTTTTTGTTTTTGTTAATTCAAAGATTGGGGCTGTGCATGTGATTCAGTAGTAGAAATCTTGTCCATTATGGCCCAGAACTTCATTTATTTCCAGGTTTAAAATTCCACAATATTGAGGTAATGTCATTTTTATAAATAAATCAACAGTTCCTAAATTATGGGAGGTTTTACATTCCAGTTATTGGGAACAGGCACTGTTTCTGGGTTGCTCTGTGAGTTCTGGGGAGTATTCCCTTTAATTTTTTTGAGTAACTCTTTCTCCTAAGAGTTTCTGCAAATGTACATGCTAATTGACACTTACTTGAATATTTCAGTGTGATTCCAAATACTTTTAATATAGCTCCAAAGACTCTATTTTGTTTCTTCCTCTTTAATACTATGTCCTTTTTTAGCTAACATGGCTACCTAAGACTCCCCTGCATTCCATTATTTTAGGGGATTGCTGGACTCTGCCTGAATTTTGCTCTTTTATTTGTATCCTGAAGACATTAACCCAGTTAATAAGCTGAGGATACTTCTAGTGGTCACTTCAATTATTTCCTGTTGTGTTGCCTGATTTTCGACATTTTGAGTTCTCTTGTTTTACATAGTTTCCCTTTGTTGCTGTTGTTCTAATAGAAGCTAAATCTAATACTTGTTCTCTACCTTGACTGAAAGGGGAGGTTCTAATTTAATTTAAATTTTGAAAAGTTAAGCATTTCTCTAAAATTGGCTTCATAATCCTTCTAATTCAATCTATATTACCTGTCAAATTAATCCTTTCCCTATCTGGGCACATGTCATATTTAACATGTAGCTTGAAAAATTCATAATCACTTATTAATTAACATTATTCTCCATTTTGTTTGTATATTCTCTCATTTCAGTTCAAAATACCCTGTTGTACAGAGACAGTTTTATATATTGAACTTACAATTTGCACATAGTAAATTATGGACATAAATTTGTCAAATTCAAAAAGTATAACTATTTATAACAACTCAGTGACTAATATAGAAAACAAACATAAAATTTCAGATGACCAAATAATTAAGGAAACATCAGGAATAAACAAAATTTAAAAATTTATATATGGAATTCCATGGTGAAACTCATTTGATTACACACAATTTTATCTATATTGTATCATATTGCATATTTTCCTAAACTTCATAATCCTTCTTTACAAATAGAGGTTAAATATTTTATGTATAATAAGCATTTGTGTTGATCAATTAAATCAATATATGCCATAGTCTTATAATGCTTTGTAACAGAGTCAATTTTTAATATATTCAAACTTTTATTATAGAATATGTTGGATATGAATTACAAAAATATAAGGTAAATATCACTTAATTTTCTGATTCTATTTTTCTTATAATGTTGGAAGCCATGTATGAACTATGGATTTTGATTGAGCCATTAAGGCAGGGAAGCTGCTTTTATGGGAACTCCTGGGTAAAATTCCCTGGTTTGAGAAAACCCAGATCACGCTGATGCCCTGCCTTATCTTATAGCCCTGGGATCAAACACAGCTGGTTGGAGATGGGTCAAGCTGCCAAGTACCAAACAACCTGTTTTTCTGAATAAGCTCCTTACTGATTCCTTTTGGTGTGTACTGTTATAAATAAAGCATTCACAGGCTTTTCTTTTTGTTAAGATCAGACCCATTGGGTCTATCCACACATCAGCCCCTGCTTCAATTAATTTCCTGCATTTTTTATGTTATTTCTTAATATTACCTTTCATAGTTTTTATTTCCATCTGGCCCACATTCCCAGTGGTTACTCACTACCTCCCTACATAGGACTTGTGCAGAATCATATTCTGTAAATTCCAGAAATCAGGCAGGGCCAAGGCTGGTTCTTTCAGCAACTCAGTGGTGCAATATATGGTAGGGTCTTTCTATAGTTTTTACAGGCTTTCAAAATGAGGTTTGTACATTCATATTCACAAAGTGCTGCCTCTCTTTCTCTCTCTCTCTCTCTCTCTCTCTCTCTCTCTCTCTCTCTCTCTCTCTCTCTCTCTCTTTCTTTCTTTCTTTCTTGGTACCAGGGCTTGAATTCAGGAATACTCAACTACTGAGCCACATGCCCAGTACTATGTTTTTGTATTTTATTACAGACAGGGTCTCACTGAGTTTCTTAGCACCTTGCTGTTGTAGAGACTGTCTTTGAACTCCCAGTCCTCCTGCCTCATCCTCCCGAGCTGCTGGGATTACAGACATGTGCCATGGCACTTAGCTACCACAATATCTTTAATCATGTTTTTACCCAATTACAACATGTGGCAGGACAAAGAGTGACTTTTCCTTATGCATTTGCTGCTATAATGGCAAAACCCTTTCTTGAGGGAATTCAACAATTTAATTCATGAAGTTTTGGTTAGAACATCTTCATATAGTTATTCCTATACCAAACACTGACCAAAAGAAAGGTCTACTAGCTTTATGAAGTTTAATCTATTAGTGGAGGACGGGTCAAAATCAAGCGTGAAAAGCAAGTTGTTATGTGTATGTGTGTGTGTGTGTGTGTGTTAATTATAAGCTAAGTCAGTATAACAAGTACAACAGTCTTAGAGAGAAAAACAATATGACAGAAGTTTTTTTTTTTTCTAACATTTTGCTAAATGTCAGTGCTTCTTATTATTTTTGACCTAACACACTCATGATTAAATGCCCTGAAATTTATATAAGGTAAACATGTTGCATATAGTGCTACATTTTTATTAAAATTTAATGAGAGTTCCAAACAGTACTAAGACAGTTTGGATTTAAAAAAATGTGTCTAGAAATGTAAGTACCTTAGTAAATTGGAATCATATTTTATAAAAATTCTTCCCATCTTTTGTTTTTGGCTTGACTGTTTATTAGTTTTCTAGACCTGCCACAACAGAATACCAGAGACTAGATGACATAAACTGCAAAAGCTATTTTCTCCCAGTTCTGCAGGCTGGGAATAAAAAGATCAAGGAGCCAGCAAAGCTGACTTCTCCTGAAATGTCTGGCTTATAATTTGGGGGCTGCCTTCTCACTCCATCTTCACAGGTCCCTTCTCCTACATGTATATCCTTGGTCTCCTTCACTCTCAGGGTGTTTCCTTATCTAATATTAATTACCCCTTCAAATGCCCTCTTTATGAATATGGTCACATGGGGTGTTAAGGCTTAAACATATTAATTCTGAAGAAATGCAATTGAGTTAACTACAGGCTTATATTTTTAGACTAACTGAAGTTATTACCCATAACAAGGCTAAATTTTATGTTTTTGTTGTTGTTGTTTTGTTTTTCAGTCTACAATGCTCTACACATTCATAGCTGAATGGGTTGTACTGACTTCTAGATTATATATAGATAATT